>NW_028319098.1:10051250-10356875 GCF_062004578.1 Staurois parvus
GGCAGCAATTCTTACTTGTCTACCAAGATGGTTGTGTTCCGTCATATTAGATGACCGTTTTGGCCCATGTTGGGGTGCACTTACCTTCTTTTTCCAGATACTTTCCTAAGGCATTGCATTATGTAGTCGTTCTGATCCATTTCACTGTCTAGATGCTTCTAGCTTTCTAACTTTCTTTTTCCAGTTAAGTTAATCAAAAAAACTGCAGTTAGAGGACCAGCATGACTTCCAGACTACTAGCATTTTCAGATGAAGGTCCGCAATGATAGTGCCCATATTTTTCTCAACACAGGTTTTAATTTATTATAAAGTTTAAAGCTGTGAGCACCTTTGTGAATTCACCTTGTCAGTTGATTAAATTGTCAAGGGTTCAGTCTGTCTTTGTGGCATTCTTCATGATAGGATTTCCTTACCAGTCAATGCATGAATGTTTTAAACATTATGATGTCTATAGCCTGTTAGCAAAGACTTTTTATCGAGCTAAGCAGAGTTCAAAGAGGGAAAATGCTGAAACATGAGAATAGTATTAAAAGTAAAAGATAAGCCTGGTTGCCAAGTTAATGAACGGATCAAGTTCGATAAAAATCAGAACAGACAGGAAATGACTAAGGAACGATCAAGGACCTAGGACTGTCTCGACTTTAATCTAAACACGGATGCCTTTAACCACATGCACACTTGTTGCTTTACATACAGTACAAGAATTGGGTCAGTAGCGAAGCACGATGAATTAAAAACTTCTGTTTGTGTATATCTTTACGGTTTGGTGCTTGTTTGACAGTGCAAGTGTCTACTCTGTTGAGTGGTTGATAGCAAATGATCAGTTAATTCTTTTTCAGGAGTTTTAAAGGTATGTTTAGGACGTAAAAGGATGTAATTGGTAAATACCATTTGTAAGATAATATAGGTGCAGCGCTGAGATACTCAAGACCAGAATTATAAATGCAATGTTAATCGTATGCAAATAGATAATTATAAATAATTATAAAAATTGAGTAATTGATGATCAAAAAAAGACCATAAAGTGACAAAGTGCGAATAATGTGCTAGTAAACCATTTTTGCAATATCAATAAAGTGCTAATAAAGTGATAATCGTGAGCACGACAGTGCTAAAATATAAAAATCATATAAACGACAATTGAATGTCCGTAAAGTGATAGTGTGAAGATCCAGCTGAGAATGATCTTAAGGAAAGTGCTTCACACGCTATGACGATTATTTGGGATGTGCCAGGAATGTGTTTAAGATTACGCACTCACCAAATGTGTAACATTATTACGCATTTGTAAATAATGTGGTCAGCCGGAGGTCTCCTTAAGGATGTACACAGCCTGGTCTGGTCAGAAAGATCCCCTTCCCCTGGGTTATCTGCAGCACCTCAGCCGTCCTCTGAGATGGGCTCTATGGGTTTGTTAGCTCATAAAGAGCCAGAAAAAGGATGCCCATAGTGTAGTAATTTTCTCAATATAATTGTTCATCCGTAGAAAGCAAGGTAAAATACAAGCCAAAACACTGACCATATAGTATCCAAGATGGCCACTGGACCTGCTCGAGGTCTCGGCGGCGTGATGTCACGGCGTACGGCTCCTCCTTTACGCGTTTCGTGCTATGGCACATATTCATAAGGGGTGTAAATACCATTTGTTGCCAATTTTCTGTTAAGTCTGCTGAGAAACATTCAAAATTCTACTTGTTTCTTCACTTCAAAGTGCAAGTCAATGAGTAAAGATATAATATTTGCAAAACTAGTTGTTTTTCTACTCATTCTCCAAAATATAAAGCTTACAAAAACATTGATGCTTAACTTTAAATCTCCAATATTGGATCCAAAAGGTGTACTGTATAAGTTTAATGAATATGTAAAGCCCTAACTTTTTTTGCTTTTGGACAGAGTGAGGAAGTTTAATTGAAAAAAACAAAAGTCTGGTCTCTTTGCTGTGTCCGCGCTGGGAAAATGAATCCTTTTTATTTGGTCCTGGTGACCATTTGATAAGGTGCAGAAAGTGATGGTGACACAAGAAAACAGGAACGTGAGGGGGAATCTCCCCAACAGGATACAGACTTCCCAGGGGTTTTCCACTATTCCCTATGCTATCCAAAACTTTAATTTAAAAAAAAAAAATGGCTTTACACTTTAACTGATATGCTTGTTTAGCTTGTTTCATAGTAAAGTATGCTTGTTACCAATTCTTCACATCTTGATGGTGTCAGATAAGGAACATTTAGCAGCAGTTTTTCCGCTTTGGTGGAAAAGGGAATTACAGAATTTGCTCATTATTGAGGCCCGGAAATGTACTGCACATCCTATGCCTGAACTTTTTTCTCTCGTGTTGTGTACTGTGACTTCCTGTGGGGATGAGCATTTTTATTCTTAACTCAGGAATAATAGATCTCTAGGAAAATCGATGTGAACACCCGAGAAAACTCAAGGAAGACCATTAGCCTAGGGTTTTGCACCTTGCATAGGCTTGGACAAAAGTCCTTCAGAACACTTTCTCTAATATATGTTTTAAATGTCTAAATAGCACTGACATGTGTTTGACAGTATCTTAGTAATCAAACTTTTAGAATATGCCCTGTTTTAATCTATCAACCTTGGTTCAGAATTCTACTGCTGCTAGGTCTGTGGAGAGTTCTTGTAGAAATAAGAGCCTAAACAGTTGAAATCAAAATCTGCTATAATGCAGACATCTTTATTGGATATATAATATACACATGGTTTCTATAATTTTGTAATTTTAAGAAAACAGGACACCCACAGGACCCAATGTATACTTAACCATTAAATTGAGCAATACTTCCTTTTGGATTCTATTTACCATAAAACAGTCTCAGGAAACTGTACTCCTGTGTCTTGTTAATGACTGCGGTAAGAGTCTGAATGTGATAATGACCATTCTATGAAGATCTAGTAAGAAATGAAGCGGGAGAATGTGACATCCTATGAATATTTTAAATATTAAGCAACTGCATTTTTGGTCCATGCGCTTCAAGTGTACCTGTCATGCAGCTGTGAAGAGTCTACCATTCCTTTTCTGTGTAAAGCCTTTATTCCACATACTCTTCATGAGAAATGCTAACTGTAGCTCCACTGTGAGCAATGCATGGAACAATGTAAATGAGACTCAGAAAGCAGAGAACTGTTACACAAAGTTGCATGTGACTATTGTGACCAAGCCAGGGATGTGTATTGTATGATGGCAGTCTTGTGATGACTGTCATCAAGGTGACTAGAAAGTAAATAGTTTTAACACAAAACATATTCAGTTATATGTTATATCTGATAACAGATTTAAAGTGGAACCTGACTGTCTTATACTCCTAGCATTAGTAAATAGAGAGGAAAGTAAATCTTATTTACTTGTTTTTAAAATTTCTTTAGCTCTTTCCAGGCCTAGGCAAATAATGCCATACGTCCCAGGAGACTTCAGGACTGGAGGAAGAGTTTTCTCAGCTAAGCACACCCTCCTGCTTGCATGCCTGAGCTAAGGGCAGATGGATTCCAGGAAGTAAATGCTTCATGATTCATCTGCCCTTTCTCAAGATGGCCATGGTTAGAAATGCTGGGGGGGTTTCAAAGTGATTTCCAGCAAAATGGAGACATGGATGGATGGGTGAATTTCCTTTTGAATGTTAAAAATGAATTAAATAGCATTTTTGGTTTGTGATGCTCAGATGCAGTGTTGTTCCACCTGCAAGTTAAGAGCATAATATTCTAGTATGCATCACATACTATTACATTATGAAAGACTTATCTTGAAATGAAGCCCTCCAGTGGTGCGCTGTCACCGCTAACAAGGCTTCCATCTTTACCCGGTCTTCCTTCTGGGTTGGCAGGCTCCAGCAGCTTGAATGGCACAGAGCTCTGAAGTAACTGCACAAGTATGCCATTCCTTCAGAGTGCATGCGTCAGTGATGTCACTGGATGCAAAAAGAGAATATTTCCTAAGCAGTGCACATTTAGGAAATATTTATTTAACATATAGGTAAGCTTTATAATAAGCTTACCCTTAGGTAAAAATCACAAAGCAGAGTTTACTGCTAAAAAAATAAATGAGTGTACTTGTGAGCTACTATGGTGTTTGTCTAAACTATTACCATTAATTAATTTGACAAACAAAACACAATATATGATACACCTGTGGTTCGCTGGCACTCACACCTACTCATTAGACAGTGTTCTGTGAGAAAATTAAATATATAAATTGTGCCGTGCTCCTGTGTATAAAGAATTACAATATTCACTATTTCAAATGACAATACAAAGAAAAAAAAAAAATATGAAAAAATAATAAAATGATATATATACTTATATCTAGTGTATAAAATACAATTATCTTCTGCTTATAACATCATAAATACCGCATACTCTGCTGGTGACAATAGTAAATAGTGATAGTGATAAAAACAATATATATGGAAAAGTGCTCATAGACAGTCCTCTTTCAATTTAAATTATGATGGTGCAATGCCGCTCCCATAATCCACGTGCAGTGTGATTTTTATTATGCGCTCACCTCAGGTTTTGCCTTATAAAAAGGCAAAACTAGCTTTTTGTTCTTATAGGACTGCTGGGATGATCCTCCTGCTTAGGATATTCCTGATGGCAAATGGGATGATTATGCTCGATCTTAATCCACCTGGGATCTCTGGAGTGATTATGCCTGCTGCTGATCAGGATTTGATGGCTGAATGGCGGTATTCCCGAGTGTGGCTCGGGGTGGGATTTCAGTACCATTAGCGGTAACCCCGAGCCACACTTGGGATTGCATTGCTGGATCCTGGAAGAGGTTACGTACCTTGTCCCCGGGATCCCGCGATGTATTCCCGCCGTGTATGGCAGCCGGGTCTTCTGCCCGATGCTCTGTGTGCCCTGGCTTCCGTTCCCTGCAAGCGTCACGACGCAGGGGGGCGGAACCGGCGGCAAATTCAAAAAGTATAAAGCACAAACACACTGATACATTGTAATCCTATTGGATTACATTACTAAATAAAATAAATTGACTTTAGTTTGCCCCCCAGTGCTTTCTCCAGTGCCCTTGCTAGCAGTTTTCTGTACTTTGTGTCTGGAAACTGCAGAACGACCATGGCATCAAAAAAGCTCGCCTCCACCTCAAAAGCGGTATATGACCTGCTGGAAAACAGCGACAGCGATACAGAATCGCTTGCATAATTAAGTGATAGCGATTTGTGGGGAAGTTCGTCATCAGACACAGCGATTTCAGCGATGATCCTGCGACTGTGCCCAGCGATGTGCGGACTTGGTGCTCGATTGAATGCGGTACGGAGCACCTAGCGCCCCCAAGATTCCCGTTTACTGGAGCACCTGGTATGAAAGTGGATGTTGAGGATGACAACCCCTTGGCATACCTCCAACTCTTTTTGACCGATGAGGTTATTGAAAAAATTGTTACGGAGACAAATCGGTACCAGGAGCAACAAGCTGCTATGCATCAGAGGTTTTCAAGGAGCAGAAAGTGGGAACCAGTGACCAAAGAGGACATCTGGAAGTTTCTGGGCCTAATAATTCTTCAGGGAGTGGTGGGGAAACCCCTGCAGAAGTGGTATTGGACAACCAACAAATTACTAATATCTCCTTTTTTTGGCACGGTCATGTCAGAATACAAATTTTCTCTGATAATGAAATATTTGCACTTTGCAAATAATAAAGAATTTGATGAGACTTCTCATCCAGCTCCAAAACTCAAAAAGATTTGGGAGATTTATCAAATTATTCAGAAAAATTTCCAGCAGACCTATGTACCAGATAGCGACATTAGTATCAACGAAAGTTTAATGGCCTACAAAGGAAGACTCAGCTGGATACAGTATATGGCGTCAGAGCACGATTTGGCATAAAATCATTCATGCTATGTGAATCAAGCACTGGTTACATATGGAATTTGGTCCTATACACCGGGAAAGGAACCAAATTCAACGTACGATTCAGTAATTATGGAATGGCAACCGCTTCAATTCTTACTTTGATTGAGCCATTGCTGAATCAGAGCTATTGTGTTACCACAGACAATTTTTACACTTCTCCAGAGTTCCTTCTACACAACAAGACGGATGCATATGGGACCGTTAGGGCTAACCGGCGTGACATGCCGCCAACCTTTTGGCAATAAAAAGCTCAAGGCAGGAGAAATAGTTGCCTGGCAGGCGAAATTATGGCACTGAGATGGTGCGACAAAAAAGATGTGTGCCTAATGAGTACTATTCACAACATCTCTACAGTCATGGTACACACAAAAGGTGGAAAATACGTAATGAAACCACAGGTCGTGATGGATTACAACAACACCATGGGAGTTGTGGGCAGATCTGAGCAGGCCATGACATTTTATCCAGCAATGAGAAAACAACAAAAAAAATATTACAAAAAAAATCTTCAGGCATCTTCTTGAACAGTGTTTATGGAATGCATTCATTCTGCTAAAAAAAAAAAGTGACAAGCCTGTGGTGCATGCAGACTTTGTTTGGAAAGTTGACAAACTTATATTTCTCAAGCACCAAACACCAACGACTGTAAATAGATCTGGACGTCGTGCTGCTGGCGTTGTGAACCCGGAACGCCTGACTGGCCGTCCCTTTTTATAGACCACATTCCACCAACGGAAAAGAAGTCTGCACCCACAGGGATGTATGTGGTTTGCTGCTCTAAGCGTGACGAAACTGGAAGAAAAATCAGAAAAGAAACCCGGTTCTATTGTCCTGATTGTGACGTCAGACTTTGTGCTGTACCATGTTTTAAAATTTTCCATACCCGGGATGTTTACTGAAGCGATATGACTACTAATATTGCATCCTTGTTTGGCCAAAAAAAATTTCAGTGTTTTTGACTATATTATTTACTAAAATTTATTGAATAAAACAGTATTATTGTTATATTATTTGTTATTATTTATAGTTCTTTATTATATTATAATTTATGATTTTGTGTTTCAAACTTTATCATACCCGAGATGTTATAAAGAAGAACGCACAGTAAAAAAAATCACATGTAAATAGTTGATTTGGGCTGCTCGTCCTTAAGAGTAATCAAAGCACTACAGTGTATGATTGGGAAGGCCCAAAGCATAAATAGAAAGTTTTTTTTACATTTTTTTTTCTTTATATTTATTAAATGCATTTTTTTTCCAAGATGTCTACTAGACTCTGGTTTGGACAGATTTAAGTGAGTAATTCCTAAGAATTACAGGCCTACAATATAAAACGCCAATTTCCATGCAAAATAATGGTACCGCTTTCAGCACCAAAAATCTGAAATAATCATACTGCCAGGGAGGTTAAGGAGCGTGGCACAGTGTAGTTTATTAAAATTAGGGTAAGTGCAAAAAAGAGAATTAAGGCTTATGTAACATTTTTTCCAGAGTATCCAGTTAAAACATATCTCAATCTAATAAAACAATATTTAAAATAATACAAAACCTTGTCGCGCTCCACTAGTATAAAAAATTATAAATTAATAAATGAAATGCTCCCAAAAATATATATACTTATACCATGTATAATCAACAAGAGATTTGTTGTTTATACATGGTATAAATATATATTTTTTGAGAGCATATTAATTTTATAATTTTTATACTAGTGGAGCGTGACGCGGTTTTGCATTATTTGATTTTAGATACACACGAGTATGGGTATGTGTATGGTGTAAGCGACCCACATATTTAATTTCTCACAACTTCATTGATTGATTAATTTTGCAATTCAATAAATTAATAGCATTGTAATTTTAATACAAATTAATATATTTATTTTATTTTAGAATTTATAAAATACACCATAGTAGCGCACAAGAATCAAGCTTAAATATTTAAAATATTGTAGCTTACCAAATGTGTCTGTATGAGTTTTCTCTTTTTAGGCTTTTCTTTTCCTGGAGATTTGGCCAGTAGAAAATTCTGATTTGGGGTGGTTACGCTTTGTGTTTATGAATGAGTAATATAGCCGCCATTTGACAACCTCATTGTCAACCTGTAGATGAACTAGTAGATTTAGATGGACTGAGTGGCTAAAAAAGTATAAACCCAACTAATACTCTTTAAGCAGTAAGAGAAATGGTTTTTGTTTTTTTGTTTTTTTTTCTATTGGGATAAAGGTTTTAAAGGCAGAAATACTTACCTCTATTCCAATAGTATGACGCTCACAAGGTTCTGTGCCGGTATCATTTATCAACCTCTTCCTGGTGCCAGTCTTTGGCCTATCCTTATTGAATGCAGGGAGGATAATATCACATCTGTGCATGCATGGGTGTCTCTGCAATAAATAGGCTGCCTGTTTACATTTCTTTTTTCAACTAAATGAATAAAAGCTAGTTGTAAGCACCCCGGTTAGTGTTAAGTGTTTTGTCTGAACCCTCTAATGGACACTTTTGCTGAACTGTAACAGATTTACTGTCAGGATCACCAGCTGGCAATAAAGGAAAAGTCTAAACAACACAAAAAAACAATGCAGCCAGCACATCTAAGGAATAGTACACTGCAAATTTTTGTTTGCTTGCGCTCTATCCGCTTTAAAGCTTGTTACCCCAACATTTCATATACTGTATGTGATATGTCTGTTGTACCATGTACTTGTATGAAAAAATATCCAGTTCTCTTTGCATTACTTCCTTTGTCTGAAATACCTGGTGATCCTTCCTCTACTTTTATATTTCAAACTGACCATGCCAGGCATGAGAGCACACTGATCCTAGTGTGGCCAGTTTCCTTCTCTGTATTCCTTCTTGGGAACACAGCCTGCCTGTACTCCAGTGGGGAGGATCAATGCACTGCTGTTTCTCTGCCTTATGCTGACTCCACCCCCCTTTTCTACACCCATTAGGCAGCTGAGAGCAGAGATTATGTGAATACATAGTTTTTTTTATATATACGTACAAAGCATCTTGCCCTGCATTATTTTTTAAACTGAATGGGTTGTTTTACAAGGTAAGGGTTCACATATACATTAAGCTTGAATAAGTCTCTCATTACCGGAAAGTAATGGGAGAGTAGATGGAAATTAAGCAATGAAAAGAAAACCTAGCTTCTTAGCTGTGACTTGATTTGAGTTGAGTTTTTATAGCTGATCTGTTTAAGCAGCGCAAATACAATCCTTTAGACATGCACACACATCTGATAAAAGGTTGAGCTGCAAGAACTTTTCATCTTTCTGTTAACCCATGGCCATTTATATCTACTGTAATGGCCAACTGCCTGTTTTACAGCTCAACCTTTTGAAATATAGCATATGCAGCATAAATGCCAAATGATACACAAGTTTTTTCAGGTCTATATATCATATTAGTGATGACAAATTAGTTAATATATTAGTGATGAATAATGAATTGACTCTTTAACCCTATACATTATATGCGTGATAGTTTCATACAGATACCACACATTTTTTACACTTAAAGTATAACTAAAGGCAAAACTTTTTTTTTTTTTTTAGTTTTGGATAGAATTGAGATGGATTAGAACCCTGGTTTTTATTGCTGTCTGTGCCTCTGTTAGGGAAATTCACCCTCCTACATTTGTCCTGTTTACAAATATCATAGAAAGTAGGAAAGAGGAAATTTTCCAATGAGGACACTAGTTCTGGTGACCTGGGGGTCCCCAAGGAATTCCTTTAATTTGGATAGATTTCCTCTCATGTCTTGGCTATGGTACAGGAAGTGAAGAGAAATCTCCCCAATGAGACACTGATGACAAAAATAACCTGATGGGTTATAACTCTCCCTTACTCTGTTCAAAATGGAAAAAAAAACGCTTTACCTATAGTTCTACTTTAATATATTAGTGATGAACAATGGATAGACTTGTGATAGTTTCACACAGATACAACACATTTTTTTTACTGTTAAGAAAAGAAGGTAATTTGTATATATTCTTCCTGAAACCTGTTACTTTTTGGAAAGAAAAATGTATAATATTCCAAACATTAAAATGGATTATATACCAGCAGTTGTATAGAACAAAATTAATCACTTTCCCAAATGGGACTCTGCCAAGCCCCCTGTAACTAGTAGTCCTTACTGCACCTCAAAGACAAATATGACCCTCAAAAGTCAGAACCAAACCAAAAAAAAAATCACTGTTATCAAAAATAACCTCTTTAAAGTCAGTGAGACTTGCATGTATGAAGAGAACACATTTTAAAACCAATTAAATACAGAAAGTACCACTCATATGTACCAACGTCTTGTGGGTTTGCCGCAGATGAAAAGAACCCCATTAAAGGAAATTGCCCTCACCTTTTGACTTCATGCAGATGGCCACATTCAGTCATACAGTGCCATAATCCAGAGTATATGGCTGCATGCCATTTAAGTGGTTACAAGTATACAGGAACTGATGAATGGCCCTGGACACATACAGTTCACTTCCAGGACCACTCGGTCATCCCTGTAGGAGTATAACCACTCGGATGTGCGATTACAGGTTTAAATTTGTGGCAATGACAGCATGTCTTTTTATGTACAATCAGTTAATTGGGGATATGGTGCCTTGATCTATGAACCAGTTGTAATCTATGTCAATACTTGTAAAGGTGGCTGGCTGAAGGTTAGAGGCCAGGTTGCTCAAGGGGCCTCTGCATTAGAACTGTCAATAACGAAGGCCGCTCAATCATCCCCTGTACGCATACAACCACTCAGATATGCAATTTTAGGTGTATAGCAACAGCAGTCGACCTTGGGCATGGAAATGCATAGTATTCTGGCACTGCACACCCAAATGAGTCCATGTACACGAACCGTGGGGTTCTGTGCTGCTTTTTTTTTTTTTTTTTTTTATTCAGATTTGTTTTTCAACTGCAGTCAAATTTAGTCAAAGTTTTCAGGGTATGCACACTTGTGCACTTCTTCCTATTGGCATTCTTGCAATTTTCAGACCTCTCCACTCCTATACAAGAAGACTATCTGTTCTGATGCAGAAGCCCCTTGGGTCACTTGACCATTACTCTTCATAAAATAGATGGGTGCCAAAGAGAGGTTGTTTAATTGATCCCAGCACCTGGAATTTGTGGCTTATCCATTCTATTGAAGATATTTCATTAGTTCAAATTCAGAGTCTCAAACAAAGGAAGAAAATAAAATAAGCGTGGTTATATCTGTAGCATCTACTCTATTCGCCACATCTAGTACAAGTCTGCTTGTGGAAAAAAATGGATAGATGATAGATAACATAAATATTCTTTTGTGCACCAGATCCTACAAAGCTAGAACACAGATTGTTTCCTCTTCCAAAGTAACTAGAATGCCGAGGATATTCCTTGTTTATAATGGGTAACATGAATTGATTTAACATCAGCTAGGAGCTGATTGAAGATGGTAGACCAGCCAGAATGCACATTGCTTGCATGATTGTGCATCTTCTAAAAAAGTAAATAACTGCCACTTCAAAATGTATGTGTTATTTTTGGAACACTGTAATGACCTCCTAATGAAATGCAGAGTTTTCACACAATGCTTTTTTGACAGTCAACACACATCTGTCACAGGCTCAGGAATTTCCTTCCTGATTTAGTGGTGTTGTGTTTACGGTATGGGGTGCTATGTCTCATGCTGCATCCTTCTAGGCAGCCTTTTGTGCCCCCTGGGTGTTCTGGGCCATTTGATTTAGTCAGAACCTGTTTTCCCTGTTGTCCTATACTGGAAATTGAGAAAGTGGCTTTCTGAGCTGAAGACTGTAGCAGCTGCCGAGGAAGAATTGATAATGATCTAGAAACATTGTGTTGTTGTGCTTTGTCTGTTGTGGGCAAATAAATCTTCATAGTCTAGTCTGGGATAACACTGTCTTTGCAGCTGAGAATTGCTTGTTGCGTAATCTTTGTTGTGTGTTTGGAAAATTAGGTCTGGCCATCCAACTTTGGTTAGCTGCCCAAATATTTCTTTATAAAACTGTTCATTTCCAGATTGCACAGCAATGGATCTTCATCAATGGCAGTTGAAAGTCTTTTAGAAATATATTCTACTGTTAAAAATTATTTTTAAATAGCTGAACATTGTTCACAGGTTGATCTATCTATCTATCTATCTATCTATCTATCTATCATGGTTTTTTTTAACACCTAATGCAAATTATGACATGTAAGCTGACTTTCATTGCATTGTATTTCTCATTTTCTTTTATGCCCAATGGCAAGAAGTAAAGCAGCATAAATATTATGTAAGGTTCTCCTTTTATTCACTCTACCTAAGCTAAGCTGTCTTCCCCTCAAGGATGTGTCTTTATTTAATGATACCTCCTTTTTGCTAAAAATCTGTTACTTATATAGGTAAAGTTGAATGCCAGACAAATGTCTAAAATATACAAATGAAAGGCATATCTGGAGCTTTGTTGAACCCCTGTGAACAAAAAAGTGAACCATGAAATCACAGGACACAAAAAACATACATGAGGGTACAGAAATTGCAAAACCTCCAAAGAGGAAGGGCCCCGAACCCAGAACCACTCGGGTAGCAAGGCTGCTGACACGGGAAGGATACCCCATGGTTTACCTAGGCTGAAGCCAGGTGGACTCTGCTCTTTAGGGACCTGCCAATTCCTGCCCTCCTAGTACTTTATGGGGATTTCTCTCAAAGAGGGGGAGAGGAAAAGGACCCATAGGCCACATACATTCCTACCAATATCAGAGCAAGTCCTGATAACCTGGACCCTCTGTCTCTGTGCATAAATAAGGATGCTTTTACCTGCCAGATGATTTGAATTACTGTTTGTCCAGTTATGAGATTTACACATTTCTGACAGACAGCACTTCTAGATGGATGACACCACTCTTTCTGTTATAATTACAGATTATAGTCCTATCTCCACCTCCTGCCTGATCACTGAACAGTGAAAGTGCAGCAGGAGGACAATTAGGCATTCCATCTACTCACTTTCTCTTCCTATCATCATGTTCCTTGTTAACACATTTGCATGCAGCATCATTATATTGTCTCCCAGTGCTGCCCATCTCTCTCCAAGCCTGACGGCTGCTATATAGGAGAATAGAAGATGCTTACATTAAGTTAAATTCACTGGTTGCATTTACAAACTTTGATGTCCTTTTATGAAATTGAGATCAGTGGCGATCCTAAGGATCGTTGCTGATCTCAGATCATTAGTGGTTTAGGAAACAGAGATGATCAGCGGAGAACATGTTCTCTGCTGATCATCTCAGCACACAGAGAATCTGTCAGAAACGGTCAGTATATGAAGGAGCGATGTCAGCCCTTCACTGGTGATCTGTGTGAAAATTCTCCCTCCCGATTCTCCAGCCCAGAGGTGGAGAATTGGGGAGCAGCAAATGAAGGAGCGGTAATTTACTGCTGCTTAGTAAACTGTGTTTGACTGATCTCTCACTGTAATCTCGTGAGATTACAGTAACAGCAGCCGTTTTCTAGAGTTAAAAGTGCTTGTTGATCGCTTCTCTCCTCATTAGGAGAAGCGATCTATACCGCTTCATGAACAGGCATTCAGAGAACTGTCTCCCCTGAGAATGCCAGAGAACTGAGCAGCGGTCATTTACCGCTGCATGATAAAAGGACACCTATATTCATTAAACCTGATCTCTAGCTTTACTTTCACTTTCAGTAGATCATTCCTGCCAACCTGGCCCAAACAAACTATTTCCCTCACTAACGTGCGGCCATTGGGTGTGCTGTGTAAACTGTATGTAGCTGAGCTTGGCCCGAACAATCTTTATTAAGTGAAACTAAAGCTGGAGATCAGCTTTAATTAATACTTATCTGCATCAATTTTGTCTTTTAAATCTACCAGGAATTCAGCTTTAAATAGTCACCTACTATATGCTCAAGCCAGACACATGTCCATTATTTACAAAAAAGTACATGTGCAGGATGCTAGAATGTACAGTGGGAGGTTGAGGGATTATTAATTTAACCTGTTTCCTTTTGTGATAAAGATGGTGGCGTGCATGCAAAATAAAAGATCCTCGGGTTAGGGCCCAGTTATTATCCCATTGACATCACAGTCATGTTGAACAGCAGAAGGTTTTAAGCTTTTATCGTTGCTTAGAGCACTGAATAGGAAGTAAACTATGTTAGAAACCATTGTTCCCCACTAACCCACTGTCTTATAAGATATCTTTTGTTGTTGTAGTCTTTAAAACTTTAATGCATGCATGAATTGAAAACTGAAATAAACCAGTTTGTGGGGCCCATCTAGAAACGCTGAGAAGAGATTAAATGATCCATTGTAACCATGGCTTCTCTATTTGCTATAAATGCTTCAAATAGAGTGTTAATAATCAGACTGCAGTTGGACCATAGTAGAGTGTATTACTGTAAAGTAAACTCCCAAAGATCATGTTTACAAGCAGCACTCCAGACAGACAGCAAAACACTTAGTTTTATACGTTAACTGCTTTGCTTATCCATCTGTAATTATATTCATCTTTCTTGTTGACCCCTGTCAGACTACATAGCCAGAAAGATGACACTGCTCTTATTCTCCTTCTACCTTTTTACCTAGTGTGCTTGGTGGACCATGATTAGGCATCGCCACACTGGTGAGGTCTTTCTTGCGCTCTTCCCTTCATGTAGGCCTGCCTAACAACTTCTCGTATAAATAATAATGTCTAAAATATGTTGAGATGACAAAATTGTGCAAATACTATATAGACTTATAGAGACAAGTGCTGGCACTTCCTCCCTCATCTTGCTGGAAATTGTGGGAAGATTAATAAAAAGTGAGATATATTTAATGTAATTATGAAACCTAAATTAACTGCACAGTGCTTTTTATACATGGTGTTCTGCCTTAAGAAGCTTTAGTAATTGGCACTGCTAAGAGTTTGTGGACATCTTACAGTGCTATGTTGCATGATCTTACTATAAAGAGTTATTGGAATTGGAGTCCAAACCCTTGAACCATAAAGACCCTCTGCCAAACCACTGTGCAGACTGCAGCACAGAAATATATTTTATGTAATTTTATTATCGTTTTCTAAGCATGATGAGAATTTAGCTGCTGTTATATACTGTAATAAGAATACAGTATCACTTGATATGTCAGGGAAATACAAGCATTTTCTTAATCGTTCATTAAGGGACACAGGGTCAGAAGGAATTCTGAGACACTGGGTTATGCGGTTAGCTACAGGAGAATGACAGCAACAACAAAAAATGTTGGACAGTCCTGGGAGTTATTCCCAGGTAAAAGCAAATGCCAATTTTTCCTTTTTAGCATGATATTATACCTTCAATTGGGTTTCTTCATTCACTGCATAGCCAGAAGAGCTTCCTTTGCAGTTTTCTGAATGGGCCCATCTATGGATCTGCCTTGGTCCCATACTTGAACCCCACCATGAGGAAAATTCAAGTCTGGCCAGTAATGTGACGCTAGGGCACTGGGCGCTAGTGGTGACACTTTTCAAGGGCACCTTGTGACCTGTTTTAGCTTTGGGGTTCTTTACAGTTCCATGGTCATGATACAGTCACTGGTGTAGGCCTGTCCCTGAAGACTCTCTCAAAGTGCCACCAGAGGGGGGAAGACTGTCTGGACTGTGACTGTCGGTCACAGGATGTTCTCTTGGTCATCATGGTGGTAAGTGCGAGTGCTTTCCAAACCCATTTTTTGAGGGAACCTGGCATTTACTCTGCCTTCTGGGTTTCCCTCTTGTGGATTAAATTTTGCCTTACATTATGGTGTTGGAACGTCAACACTTTTTACTGTGTTGCGCAGTGCCTGGAATTGTGTTGTTCAGTCTCCTGTTAATTCCCTATGAGGTGAACACTGGAAGAACATTTATGTCACAGCCACTTTGGGGAACATGCCTGTGTGTGCGCGCGTGCGTGCGCATTTTTGCCTCTCCTGCGGTCGTCCTCGTGGGGAGCTCTGCCAGCTCCCTACGAGGGTTCCTGGGTCAGTCTTCCTTGCTCCTACCAGTAACATGTTCACAGAAGGGCTGCTAACCTCTTCTGCTGTAGCTGTGTTTTGTGAGTACCTTTACTATTGAGCTAACCACCATACTAGTTGTATTTCAGATTATAAGCACTGTGGGTTTGTTTGGCTCTCTATCTAAGAGCTGCGAGGTGGCTTTCAACATTTCTCATTTTGGCTCATAGCCTGCATCACTCTTCCGTGCGTTGAGTCCACAAATTTCATTGGCTACATCTGGTGAGGCTCTCTCCTCTATGTTCTCTAGGGAGGAAAATTCCCCTACTGTTTAATTTTATACAAAAGATCTGTACCATGATTGCAATCTCAGAATGGAGGGGCTGCTAGAGTATTTCTACTCCTTTTCCTCCAGAGTTTGTCTCAGCCGCTCTTGCACTTGCAACTTAGACTGTAGAGGAGTTGAATGTATTCCTTTTGGATTATCTAGTGACATTCCTAAGCTAAAGTGGTTGTAAAACCTTACATAAACCCAGTAAAGTGACTGGCCTCAGGCGACACAGAGAATGAAACAAGTCCTCCTACATTAGTTGAACTTGTTTATCTGCAGCCCTCTCTTCTCTACAGCTCTCTTCTCTACAGCTGCTCAAAGTCCAAAATTTATACAGTTTGCACTTTCAGAAAGCAAGGGGGGGGGGTGAAGCTGGAGTTACACTCTGCAGAGCTCAATGAGGAAAGCTGAGAGCTGATTGGAAGAGACACACCCCCTTCACATAGCGTACAGGAACAAAGCTGAGGCTGTCAATCATAGGCTGTGTGGAACTCCCTCCCCTTTTACCTCTTGTCAAGTAAACCTGTCAGAAGTGACACAGATAGCAGTGACTACAATTAACAGAGGAATGAGGTAGCAGACAAAAATGACACTAAGAGGTGTAGATTCAAAGCTGCCATGGACTAGGGTAAATGAGAGATAAGCACATTGTGATGGCTTGGGCGGAAAGGACATCGGAAAAGGCTTCTTCTTATTATGAAAAGTGAAATTCTGTCTGAACAGGGGAACTTAGCCTTTAAGCTGAAGGTTCCAGCACTAGTTTCCTGTAAAGGAACATTCTTCTAGATCAGTAAGTGCCTCTTGGGCATTTGTTTCCCAGATTTTTCAAGGCTTCCACATGATCTGCTGTTCACACCTTCTCCTGAGTGTTAACTGGTGGATGTTCAAGCTTCTGCTGATGCAAGCTTTGAACATAAGGTCCTTCAGGCAGCTCTTTGTTTCTTAAAGCAGAACTCCAGTCAAAACTTCTATTGTGCAGGGGCTCAGGGAAAAGCTGTAGTTACCCATTCCTCCATTCCTCCGATCCTCCGGAAAACCGCACTCCCCCATGTCCAAAGGTGTTCCTGCCATCTTCTCATCCAGAGCTGTTCTATGGGCGTATGCCTGCGGGGGGGTAGAGGAGTGGCAGGGACCGGTCTTGTGCTCAGAGGATTGGCGGATTAAGTAAGTATATCTTTGTTTTCTGAGCCCCGAGACAAAAACAATCATTTAACCCATGCAGTGCGGGTACAGCCCCTCAGCATGAAAGGTAATTATTTTACCTGGAATTCTTTAAGTATTCCCACAGTTTTACCGTTTGTGGGCATGTTCGCATTTTGTTTACTGTGTTTCCCACCATAGTTTGACTGTTATGGGGTGACCCAGTGTCTCAGAGTCTCTCCTGATCCTGTGTCTTTAATGAACTTCATGAAAACAATTTTAGGGTTAGCCAAATATGGTGTTTTTCAGAATACAAGTCATTGCTGTACTATTCAATTAATCTGATTGTTCAGGCAGAATTGTGAATTTTGTTCATGTAGAAAGTTGAAAACTTTGTATATCTTTAATTGTGGGTGAAATTGTTTTTAAAAAAGCATGCAATAATGCTGAGTGTTACTTTTCTCAGTGAATGTCATGAAGCTTATGACAGTCTGCTCATATGGACTGTAAATGAGGCAACAAATTTCAGGAACTAGGTAGCCTCTTCCATCTATGCGTACTGTCCTTATGATTAATCTGTGATTCTTTTAAGTGTGTGTCATCTCCTCTCAACTGTTTTATTTACATTGTACACCTAGTGTATTTTGTGAAACCTCCATTGGTTTTCTGGTTTACTTTGCTATAATTCATAATGTATTCCGGCTAAGAAAGGGTTGACCACCACTTACAGTTTTGGTTTTCCCATGGAGCTGTGTTAAATGTATGATCCAATCCTCTCAAACTCATAGCTTAGAAATACCTAAATGGGATAATAGCCTATCTGCACAGGGCCTTTGTCTTCATTGGGGTGTTATGTACCTGGCCTCTGCACTTTGTCAAAAGTTCTGATGTCTAGTTCCCTACTATTTTAGGAGCTCTTAATCCTGGACCTGTACATATGCACGCCAGGGATTTTCAACTCCACCCAAATCTAATATGATCATTCAGAAGTAAATTATTCTCATGCTTCAATCTATGTGAAGTCTTCTAAAGGCATTATATGCCAAGGCATGTAGATTTGATGCACAGTGGTTGTCCAACACTAAATAAGAGGCACAAGTTTGTTGCATGCCCTGAGGCCTTCTGAACGTTCCTGTATGTATGGTCCAGGGAGGAAAAAGATGTTAAAAAAAAAAAAAAAAAACCTCAGATTAAAAATCACTTCGTGAACTTTAGACTTTAACTTCGTTCTACAGTTGTATGAGGATTTTTTTTTTGTAATATCTGCTGTCCTCATTTGCTGTGATAACCACAAAAAGGTCCAGAAGGAATACATTCTGCTTATGAATCCTTCAATCATTTCATATATTATACAGAGGAGCTTGAAGCCTAATGCTCTCTCCCAAATCCATAGGATGTTTCCTCATCTAGTTTAGTTTGGTCTTGCAATAGCTAGGTCACCTCCTGGGTACTAATATCATTACCTCTTTACCCTAGAGCAGTGGTTCTCAACCTTTCTAATGCTGCGACCCCTTAATACAGTTCCTCATGTTGTGGTGACCCCCAACCATAAAATTATTTTCGTTGCTACTTCATAACTGTAATTTTGCAGTGGGAGGACTAGCGCCCCATCACTGATGTCAGTGGGATGAATAGTGTCCCAACGTTGGTATCAGTGGGAGGAATAGTGCCCCATCATTGGTATCAGTGGGAGGAATAGTGCCCCATCTTTGATGTCAGTGGGAGGAAGTGCCCCATCATTGGTATCAGTGGAAGGAATAGTGCCCCATCATTGGTATCAGTGGGAGGAATAGTGCCCCATCTTTGATGTCAGTGGGAGGAAGTGCCCCATCATTGGTATCAGTGGGAGGAATAGTGCCCCATCATTGGTATCAGTGGGAGGAATAGTGCCCCATCATTGGTATCAGTGGGAGGAATAGTGCCCCATCATTGGTATCAGTGGAAGGAATAGTGCCCCATCATTGGTATCAGTGGGAGGAATAGTGCCCCATCATTGGTATCAGTGGGAGGAATAGTGCCCCATCATTGGTATCAGTGGGAGGAATAGTGCCCCATCTTTGATGTCAGTGGGAGGAAGTGCCCCATCATTGGTATCAGTGGGAGGAATAGTGCCCCATCATTGGTATCAGTGGGAGGAATAGTGCCCCATCATTGGTATCAGTGGGAGGAATAGTGCCCCATCATTGGTATCAGTGGAAGGAATAGTGCCCCATCATTGGTATCAGTGGGAGGAATAGTGCCCCATCATTGGTATCAGTGGGAGGAATAGTGCCCCATCATTGGTATCAGTGGGAGGAATAGTGCCCCATCATTGGTGTCAGTGGGGGGAGGAATAGTGCCCCATCGTTGGTGTCAGTGGGGGGAGGAATAGTGCCCCATCGTTGGTGTCAGTGGGGGGAGGAATAGTGCCCCATCGTTGGTGTCAGTGGGGGGAGGAATAGTGCCCCATCGTTGGTGTCAGTGAGGGGAGGAATAGTGCCTCATTGTTGGTGTCAGTGGGGGGAGGAATAGTGCCCCATCGTTGGTGTCAGTGGGGGGAGGAATAGTGCCTCATCGTTGGTGTCAGTGAGGGGAGGAATAGTGCCTCATTGTTGGTGTCAGTGGGGGGAGGAATAGTGCCCCATCGTTGGTGTCAGTGGGGGGAGGAATAGTGCCCCATCATTGGTATTAGTGACACAAATGATGGGGCACTATCCCTCCCACTGACACCAATGATACTTACCTTGCTGTCTCCTGCTCCAGCCTGGGCTCGCTCTCTCCCTCTCCCATCTACAGCCTGCATACCTGGCTGCAGCAGCAAAATTTGCACTTACCTGTCAGCTGTCTTCCTTCTCTGGCCTCTCTCTTCACTCGCTCCTGCAGCTCCCTCGATCTTCTTTGATCTATTCGCGCTGCCGCTCGGCTCCTCCTCTCCAAGCTCCACCTCCTCGCCGGTGATTGCCCGCCTGTGTGCCTCT
Source organism: Staurois parvus (assembly GCF_062004578.1). Classification (NCBI taxonomy): domain Eukaryota; kingdom Metazoa; phylum Chordata; class Amphibia; order Anura; family Ranidae; genus Staurois; species Staurois parvus. The sequence goes on from NW_028319098.1 coordinate 10,071,517, forward strand.
CCTGAGCTACAGTTCCGGTGGCCAATCAGTGGCGAGGAGGCGGTGACAGGGGCAGCATATCATCCCGCCCACACATCACCGGAGACAGGAGCGGTGTCTCGGTTCCTAAGACCATCGGAAATATGTGTTTTCCGATGGTCTTAGGCGACCCCTGTGAAATGGTCGTTCGACCCCCAGGTTGAGAACCGCTGCCCTAGAGGCTTAATGTTTGAACAGTCATCTGTTATATATGACATTCCTACAAAATATTCTTTCAACAAATATTTAAGCCATATTAGTTATGTTTGGCACAATGTTCTAATTGTAGCTTCATGCTGTCCAACCAAAACTGATAAGTTGGCTAAGCCAGCTGTTGGATATCTAAGCGCCTTAAGAATAGTGGTCTAAACACCAGAATTTCTGAACACAAAGAAAACAAAAGGGTGCACAGGCCTAGTGCATTAGCATCAACATTTTATTAGAGTGTAAAAACGGGTGAGTATATAGTCACAACAACCATGTTATAACAGATAGGATGATATTCCAGAAGACGACACTTACAAGGTCCTGGTTCTTCTTCCGAGTTCGCAGGCTGCGGCTTCTTGACTGGCTGAGCCACTAGTGACGTCACTCCAGCGCATGCGCATGGCAGTTTCGGCCACAGCACACAGCTCTGAAGGAACGGCAAGGGTATGCCATTCCTTTAGGCTAGGTTCACATATATGTGGATGGTGCAGCTGCGGATCCGTACGAAATTCCGTGCAGTCGCACCACCCGCACATATGTGAACCTAGCCTAAAGGAACGGCATACCCGGAATGCAGACCTGTGGGCGGGTGCCATTAGTTTTAATGGCACGCCACCCGCACTGGAAAACGCAACCGTACTGGGAACCGAGGTTCCCGTTCAGGCTGCGTTTTCAGAAGTGCAGAGACTTCTTCCCTGTATGTCACAGGGCATTGGAGTCCATTCAAATGAATGGGCTCTCGTGTCCACGCAAAAACGTGGCCCACACGGCTGCATATATGTGAACTAGGGGTTAGAGCACATGCGCCGGTGATGTCACCAGCTGCTGCTGTGTACAATGTTTCCTAACCTGTGAATGTTTATAAGATATTCATTTTGCCTACAGGTAAGCTTTAATATAAGCTTACTGTAGGTAAAAATAGAGCACAAGAGTTTACCACTTTAATGCATTCTCTGAATTATGGTACAAAAAAACCTTGTGTACAGCTCCCTCCCCCAGTCCCCTTTGTACTTATCTGAGCTCAATCTTGATCCAGCACTGTGCCCAAGAGCAGCGTCTCTCTCTCTCTCTCTCTTCACTAAACTTGAAGGCAACAGTGGGAGCCATTGGCTCCTGCTGCTGTTAGTCATAGCCTATGAGAAGAGGGCAGGGCCAAGTCATGCTGTGTGTGTCTATTGACGCACACAGCCCGATTTGGGATTGAGCCCACACTAGTGCCCCCATAGCATGTGGTTTGTTATGGGGGCACTGAGCAGGGGGGGAGGAGCCAGGAGCGCTGGTGGGGGACCCCAGAAGAGGAAGATTAGGGCTGCTCTGTGCAAAACCATTGCACAGAGCAGGTATGTAGACATGTTTGCTATTTTAAAGAAAAATGTGTACAATCACTTGAATCTAGTTGCTAGTGCAGCAGTGATGACATTTAAAAAAAGAAAATGATTCTGCTTGCATATTATGTATGCATTTTGAAAGGAGTGCACCCAGATTCTGAGACGCAGGTGATGCCAGGTGGTGGTGACGCTTTTTGATCAGCTGACAGTGGATGTTGAGTACAACAATTGTCTGTAATTTCATGCCCTACATCTACAGTATGGCTCCTTGTCATGTTTTACATTCTGTAATGGGACTTCAATGATCAGTGCTTTACATTGGCCTCATCACACCTAATATCTTATTCCAGGAATCTGTCTAGTGTCTACAGCAGAAAAAGTATTTTGAACCCAGGGAGGTCTTCATATATTGCTGTGTATGAGGACACAATCTCTTTTAGGGCAGAATAGCATCTGTGTGGAAACCAAAAGGACCACATCTGACAAGCACATTATCAGAACCTGTGTTGTGGATTAGGGCGGCTGAACACAGAATTGAAACCAGCTCTGCTAGTACATGTGGGTTAGATGCTGGCTGAAAGTATTAAAGTGTTTTGGATAATAACAAAAAGGTGGGGTCACCAAACTGCCGTAGATAAATACACACAGGGTTACAAGCATTCTTAGCAAAGCAGACGTGAAGAGCCCAAAAAAAGTGTAAAGCTGGTTTTGTGCCAGTGCCAGACATTCTTGCACATATTAAGACAAATCGCAAAAGCGTGTTGTGGATATAATCTAGGTTTGCCATAGTGACAGGAAAAATTGTTGTTCATTATGTTTTTACTGGAAGATGATGTCATACACAAAAAGCGCAATGAAACAATCTTGTTTTTTTGGCCAAGCACATTAATTGCACACCAAAAAAAAAAAAGACAAAGTTCTCCGGAGGGCCCCTTTCCTTGTCAAGCATCTCATCTCCATATGCAGAGATAAGTACAGGGCAGAAATCAAATACTAGTGAGAAAAGTGTTTACACGATAAGGCAGATAGAGCCATTACTCAGAACTACTCCAGGAATGCACATATTTTCAGCATTTGGTTCTATTAGTCTTGGACAGTTATCTTGTGCATGCTATGATAAATGGCCTTGCATCAAATTTTGATATTCTGCAGTAGTGTAAAGTGCTCTTTGGGGATATTCTGTATCCAGTAACTTGATTCTATATAGTTGTTTGTTTAATTTTGATTTTCTGGTTTTCAACCATAAAACTAGTAAAACCAATCCTTCAGCTCTGACCATCTTTTTGTTAGGTCTTTTCAGTTGAAAAGCTAGCGGTTAGAATTTATTGTGCAGTGTTTGAGCTCTACCATGTATACATAATAAAACTACATTCTGCACGTTTGTGGTGGCCATATATGCTTCACTAAATGATCAATTTCTATTGTGGGCAGCACAGTGGCTAAATGGTTAGCATTTCCGCCTGGCAGTACTAGGGTCGCTGGTTCAAATCCCGACCACAGCACCACCTGCCTGGCGTTTGCATGTTCTCCCTGTGCCTGCGGGGTTTCCTCTGTGTCTCTGGTTTCCTCCCACTCTCCAAAGACATGCTGGTAGGTTAATTGGCTCCTGTCTAAATTGGCCCTAATATGTGTATGTATGAATGTGAGTTAGGGACCTTAGATTGTACGCCCCTTGAGGGTTAGGGACTGATGTGAATGTACAATATTCTGTATATGTAAAGCGCTGCGTAAATTGATAGCGCTATATAAGTACCTGAAATAAATAAATTTCAATTGATCTCTTCCATTAGGAATATTTGATCTATAGTTAACAACCTACCCTATATATTCGAGTATAAGCCGACCCGAATATAAGCCGAGGTACCTAATTTTACCACAAAAAACTGGGAAAAACTATTGACTCGAGTATAAGCCGAGGGTGGGAAATGAGGCACCCCATTATTGGTGTCAGTGGAATAGTGCCCCATCTTTGGTGTCAGTGGGAGGAATAGTGTCCCATCATTGGTGTCAGTGGGAGGAATAGTGTCCCAACATTGGTGTCAGTGGGAGGAATAGTGCCCCATCGTTGGTGTCAGTGGGGGGGTGGAGGAATAGTGCCCCATCGTTGGTGTCAGTGGGGGGGAGGAATAGTATCCCATGATTGGTGTCAGTGGGGGGTGGAATAGTGCTCCATGATTGGTGTCAGTGGGGGGTGGAATAGTGCCCCATCATTGGTGTCAGTGGGGGGGGGGGGGGGGAGGAATAGTGCCCAATCGTTGGTGTCAGTGGGGGGGAGGAAAAGTGCCCCATCGTTGGTGTCAGTGGGAGGAATAATGCCCCATCACCTAAGCACAGCACACTTACCTGCATCTCCTTCACTCGATTTTTGCGGGGCCGCTCAGCTCCGCCTCCTCACCGGTGATTGGCTGCCTGTGTGCCTTTCGTGAGCTACAGTTCTGGCGGCCAATCACCGGTGAGAAGACGGAGCCGAGCAGCCGCGCGAACATCCAGTGGACAAACCGAATGAAGGAGCAGCCGCGCTTCCTGGACCGGATCGTCGTAGGACCGGAGCCAGATAAGTGACAGCACCCCCCTGCTTACCCCTGTACTTAGTTTCCCTTCTGTTCTGTCCCCCTGCTAGACATCTGCAGACGTTGACTCGAGTATAAGCCGAGGGGGCCGTTTTTCAGCACAAAAAATGTGCTGAAAAACTCTGCTTATACGCGAGTATATACGGTATGTGATCGTTCTGCCACATGTTGTGAAGTTGATTTCAGTTGATAGCTAAGATACAATCGTAATTTATGATTGTGCGTTATGGAGCTCATCTCCTTTCCATTATGTACTCTTATAAATTGATTAATCAAAATACAATCATATTCATGAATGAAGTATCTCAGTGCTGCTGATTGATGAAAAAATATAATAATTTGCCTTCGCCTGATCGATCCAGTTTGATCAAATCTGATCAAAATGGAGTCTAAATTGAACAGAATGAAAATTATGGCGCTTTGATTGTTTGCCAATTCAATCATTTTGTCATTGTACAAAAACAGGCGTTTGCATTGTTGTAATGTGCCCACGCCTGCTGTTTACCTTACTACTGAATGAAACAATTCAGGCTAGTGCTAGTTTTAACTCTGTGTGTCAAGTTCAGCAGGCTCTATGCATGCTTCACCCATAAAAGTTAGAGTTTTTTCCTCAACACCTGCTCTGGTGAAAGCCTAAAAATTTGTACTTCCCATCATTTTCTGTACCAATGACAATGGTCACCAGGAGAAATAGTAAGGGTGAATCTCCCCGGCAGGGGCTTACATAGGAAGTCTGTCATGGAGGCTGATGTTTCAGACTTTTACTTAACTCAGCCGATCAAACGTTGTGACTAGAGGAGAGGACGGTCATGTGACTTTTTTTTATTTTTTTTTATTTTAATTGTGCTCTGCTTGTTGGTGGTATGTAAAGCCTAACAATTAACTTAATTTATTTGTAAATATAAATAAATATATTTAGTTTTATATTTAGCTTATCTTTTTTTTTTTTTTTTTTTTGATAAAAACTTGAGGTTGTCATAAATTCAGAGCTGTTGTGTAATCTCTGCACACTTCCTTAGTTATCTCGAAGTTAAAATTAGTTTAGCCTTCCTATTTTTTTTTTTTTATCCTTAACTGTAGAATGATTAGTCCTAATATGGTAGAGGTCCAAGGAGTGGCAGGGTTTGAGTATTTTACTCAGGGCTGGGCTGGACTTGGCAGGGCTGACACTTCTCTGTCCACAACAATGCTGTGTTGTCAGTCTACAACAGGACAAGAGCTGCATTTCTGGCAAATTCACTATAATTTTTTGCTGCACTTGCAGGACTTTTAAATGTAGAAAACATGGGGAAATTTGCATGTATTGTTGTGTTGCATAGTTTAATTTTCTTGACATACAGTTTTGAAGCAGATTTATAGTGAGAAACCCTTTTTAGATATTCTACTCCCCCTGCCTCTTTTGATGGCTGGCGCATTTTTTAACTTGCCTCATCCAGGAAGTATAGAAATCCTTTTTGTAAGCTATGAAGTTATCTCAGGGGAAACACCGATTTCCTCACCATGAGAAGCGGAAGGAGGGATAGAAGATGGTGCCATACATCAGTTCTGCCAGTCATCAACTCAGGTGATGTGGATAGCCCTATGCTGTCAATCACAAAAGCCGACTGACTTTGAAGTCCAAGGTACATTTATTGATATCGCACAATACAGATATAATCCACCTGCTCCACTTACGCGTTTCAGTCCAACAGGAGTTTGTCAGTCACTCTGTACCCTGGACTCTTTTAAGTTGAGCGTCTCCTTTCTTGTTTCTCTGCTTATGATGTTATATGCTTATGACGGATAACAGACCATCTTGGAGCCAGCACTCTTTGGTTGGGTGAGCGGTAAGGGCAGCCGTGTAGCAGAGTGGATCGCACTGACTGGCAGAGGAGGGCACAGAGTGGTGACATGCAGACAAAGTCCCTTTTTTACAGCATGATGATGCAGCAACTCAAGTAAATTTAATTGTAGAGAAATCTAAAGTCAGCCCTAAGGCTACATTCACACCTGAACTTTTTGTAGCTTGAAGACGCTCAATGAGCTAAATCCTATTCATTTCAATGCTCCCTTGGATATGGCTCACTCATAGGAATGGGTGTGCACAGTAGGAAGAGGAGCCAGCTGGGATGTTTTCTTTGCCAAGGTTGTGCTGCTCCAGGTAGGGCACACAGAGAAGACCACCGGCACTGGAAGGAAGGTACGTATTTTACCAGCTGAACTGCACTTGGCGGGTCGGGGTTACTTATACTTTAAAGGCAACTTTACTAAAGGTGAAGTTGTCCTTAACTTTAGTTGTCCCCTACCCAAGTCTAGTTGACCCATCTATCTTCCCAATAAATGCAACAACACAGACCTCAGATCAGCAGGTGACTCCGGCCTATTTTGGTCTAGGCTGCATTTCATTTGTGTTGTGAGCAGGTGGGTGTGTGGTACAGGGAATTCATGCTTTTTTCCATGGCGTATGATAGGAAACCTACCTCTGCAAGCAACAGACTAGAATTTTGTAACCCATACTATTGTCGTGTAGGGGGAAAAACACAGGCAAATTATACACTGTAACTCCAGCCAAAAAATTATTTATAAGGTTTGGATAGCAGAGGGAAGGGTTAACTGGCCATGCAGTGATGTGGGATTGCTGACAGGTCTGCCGGACAGTAGGTGGCGGCATGCAGCAAGATGGCCACCCAGCGGTTTGTGGGTCAAACATGATATCGCGCTGTTTCCATTAAGTATGAGTCGGATGTTTGTAATTTGGGGACTGCCTGTATTGTACATTCACATTAGTCCTTGCCTTCAATGAGCTTTCAATCTAAGGCCCCTAACTCACATTCATACATACATACTAGGGCCAATTTAGACAGGAGCCAACTAACCTATCAGAATGACTTTATTTCAGGTACTTATATAGTGCCGTCAATTTTACGCAGCACTTTACATATATATTGTACATTCACATCAGTCCCTAACCCTCAAGGGGTGTACAATCTAAGGTCCCTAACTCGCATTTATACATACACATACTAGGGCCAATTTAGACAGGAACCATTTCACCTACCAGCATGTCTTTGGAGTACTTTATGAACATTTCTTAGGTAAATAGCACATCTTTGACTAGTGATGGTTTGATAGTAGTTAGGTTTTTTTTTCCCATTCCATGGTAAATTGCTCTGTGGTATGGAAGTCTTTTTCGAGCTTTAAATAGTGTCGCCCGTGCCTAGAACGTGAAGAAGTAAACAATTGTACCTGCTGATACAGAATGCCAGTGCAGACATTCACGGTCATTCATGGACAATGATCCTGTGTTATCTGCTATACAATAGGACCACAATTGTCTGTGTATGGAAGGTTTTAAGGTATTAAACTCTGCAGTTTTCTGTACATGTAGTTCTAAACTAGTGGTGAGAATTACCTGGTAGTCAAGAATCTTAAGAATGTATAGATAAAAATGCAGAGAAAACATATGCTTTGCACACAGTAAAACATCCCCATATGTTCTTTGAAAACTAATTTATAGGATGTTGATTTGGTAAGTTGAGGTAGAAACGTCCTGGACTGATAAGTTGTCCACAGCATCTTCCACAGTGTTAATTTACTGCTGAGCCATAAGCCAGACACATTGCTGAAGACAGCCTTCCTCTATCTTCTGCAATGGTGGGTATTCATTGTGTATGAGAAGCACACCTGTTTGGCAGACAATTTCCTTCACCTCTGACATTGAGGGGGAAAATGGAGAGGAGGGTTAGATCATAGGGCAAATGCAATATGCTAGTGCAGTCACTCTTAAATCACAGGTCCTCAACCCTAGGCTACTCCCTACATTATTACACTGCTACATTTTCATCATGGAGCACAACATTCCACAGTACCAAAACTACCACACATAATAACTTGGTGTAGTAATTTAAAGCTTTTCAGTTCTTATATGCGGTGTCTGCATTTTTTTTCTTTTTTCAGACTTGTCCATAACATACTATTACTTTTTCTATGAGAGATCTTCAGTATCACTGTTGGACATGAAGTATGTTGGAACAACAGAATACTGCCCTTCTCACTTAATGACTTGGGGTGGAAGTGCTCTGTACACCCCTGCAAACTCTCCCAGCCAGTCCTTGCCTTCTTTTGTGCATACACAGACAAAATCCCATTTATTCCTATGGAGAGGCCCTCTATCATTGGGATGAATGATGGACTACCTCTTCTTAGGATTGAATTAAATATTTACCTGCAAACACAGAAGAAGTAAAGGGACTGGTCTGTAGGGTTTGCAGTGGTTTACAGCTCCCTTGTGGTTTACACAGTGTGAAACTGGCAGGTTTGGACAGTCAAAGCAGAACTTCAACTATACCTAACCAACCCACCCATTGAAACAGATCTTTAATAAAAAAAAAAGAAACCCTATACATATCTTTGTCCTGCAGTCTTTAAGCCATTCATCACCGGGTGGGCATTCCTCCTGGACTGAGCGTTGCTCACATAATGATGTCTCAGCACTAGAGTACTGTGAGCCCAGGCTGCATGACGATGCACTCCCAGGGAGTGTGCAAAAACAGGCTGAGCTCACAGGAAATGGACAAAATGATATGACTATCGCTCTCCAAATCTTGTAGACTTCACCTCCGCAACATCTCCAAGAAACACCATTCTTAACCTCGGAAACCACTAAGCAGCTTATTCACTCCCTTGTTATATCTCGCCTTGACTATTGTAACTCCCTCCTCATTGGCTTACCTCATCGCAGGCTATCCCCTCTTCAGTCTATCATGAATGCTGCTGCCAGACTCATCCACCTTACTAACCACTCCGTATATGCCACCCCTCTCTGCCAATCCCTCCACTGGCTTCCCTTTGCCCAACGGATAAAATTCAAAACATTAACAATAACATATTAAGCCATTTATAACTCTGCCCCAAATTACATCACCAATCTTGTCTCCAAATATCACCCAAACCGTACTCGCTGCTCCTCTCACGACCTCCTGCTCTCTAGCTCCCATGTCTCTTCCTCCCATGCACATCTCCAGGACTTCTCCAGAGCTTCCCCCATCCTCTGGAACTCTACCCCAATCTAACAGACTATCGCCTACTCTGCTCACTTTTAGGCGATCTCTGAAAACCTCTTCAGGGAAGCCTATCCTGCCCTCAACTAATAATGGAATCTTCTACTCCTCCTACCAGTCCATCCCCCACAGTAACTACCTTTTGTACCACTAGCCCCTTCCTCCTAGATTGTAAGCTCCAAGGAGCAGGGCCCTCCTATCCCTCTTGTATTGAACTGTATTGTTGCTGTATTGTCTCCTTTTATATTGTAAAGCGCTGAGCAAACTACTGGCGCTATATAAATCCTGTATAATAATAATTCTGCCTGAAGAGGACCAGCTGTGCTGGATTGGGAATTAATCTGAGGACAGCACTGGAGCGTGGAGAGGTAAGTAGAGTTTGTGCTTTTTTTGCTTTTGCTTCTTAAGTATACGGGTACTGGCTAGACTGCTTTTGATTGGTCAGCACCACCAGAGGTCTAGGGATGTGAAATCCCTCTGGCTTTCACTCCTCTCCTTGCCGGGTTGACGGCTTCTGGTTGGGCAGCACCATGACAGTGCTGAGCATTCAAAAGCCATCTAGCCCATGCTGTCATCCCTGCACTGAGAGGAGAGAATGCTGCGGAAATTTCAAATCCCCTGCTGTTCCTTCTCTGACAGCATGGGATTGGTGCAGGGAGTTTTCCCGCACCTCTCCTGTGTGAACTCTGGTTATGACAAGCCTGGGTTCACACAGGAGCAGTGGAGAAATCTCATGAATTTGGACAGGAATTGCATTTCTGTTTCAATCGCATGCTATTCTTTGTGGTGCAATTTGCATGCATACATTTTGTATTGATGTGAATTGCACTACAAAGTATCGGTACTTGGTATTGGTGAGTACTTGACTGAAAGTATCAGTACTCGTACGCAATAAAAAAAATGGTATCAGTGCATCCCTAGGTAAATTAAATAATAATTTCAAAATGTATCCTTAACTTTTTACTTTTTCTGTCCTTTCAATGTAAAATAGACTTGTAACTGAATTTTTCACCAGAGGGCTTTGAGCTTGAGCTGGGCTTTGAAAGTATTTTGGTGTGGGATTGGTATCTCTAGGCTGCTTTATGAATTTATGGTTCAAGGGATACTTTGGCTGGATGAAATAATAATTATACATTTCTGCACATAATAAATGTAATTCAAAACCTACGCCAGTATAAGTATCTTCGCTACAATGTGAATTTACTGTTCAGCTGTGTGGCCCATCAATCTAAAGATAAGGCTGTGTGTTTTCTGAGCTAGCTCCTGCTAGCGTGTTCTATGGGGGCACACAGAGGAGGGAAGGAGCCAAGATTGCAGGCCGGGGACCCAGAAGGGAAGCTTCGGGACGCTCTGTGGAAAACCATTCTACATAGCAGGTGAGTATAATATGTTTATTATTTAAATTTTAAAACAAATTCCTTTAGTAACACTGTGGTGTTAGCCATATGGCTGTGTTGTGTGAGGAGGCTCTATACATCTCTGGAATGAATGAACACACATACAAATCATTTCATGGTTCAAATGTATTTTATCTGTGTAGCTGTTTGCCTGGAGTTCACCATTAACTGCTGACTCATTTATCCTTGTGATTTTAATTTTTTTTCAGGAATGCCTTTCTTATTTCACAAATTTACATCAAATGTGTTATGTTCTAATTTTAAATAATACTGTTAAAGGCCCTGTGTTTGAATGAGAGCCCACCCTAAATATCACAATGACCCTAAACTGAGCATTGATTTATAGTTGTGAAGGCAGTGACTGATAATAGTCCTAGAATCTTCCTTCTAAGGTCTGTAATATGTTTCATGTTCAGTTTACTTTATTAAAATTCGTGTATTTACTTACGCTGGTAATAAAATCCATTGCTTAAAATGCTACCTTGTAGTGTTGATGGATTTAGTGTCTGACAATTATGTCTTCCTGCCTGCAGTCCACAGGAGACACAGATGACCATTAATTCATTCATTGTCTGCTTTGTTTGGGTTCTATTGAATGCCTCTGATTTTGGTTTGATTTATTTTATGGCCGGAGAGTTTCAGATTCTTCTGTAATGCTAGCAGATGTGGGAGGGAGGGAAATGGTTTTCTTAATGTCAGTAAGACAAGACCACATGTGTAGACTAATCCTGCGTAATGAAATGTAGAGTGGATTGTTCCTTCTCTAGTAAACACCAGGATAGGATGGCAAGAAAAATGTTTTGATGGTTTAAAAAAAAAAACAACCTATTCCTTAAATTGACACCAAACTCTAGTTAAAAAAAATCTGTTCCAGCATGTATTCCTAACTCAAAATGCTCCTTCTATTGCTCTCAGCCTCCTCCATATTCATTTATTTTGTTGCTGCTGTAATCCGTCTTGTTAGAGGATGGCTATGCTTGTTCTCGATGGTCCTGCTATATGTAGCAACAAAGCGAACCTCTCCTGCTCGCTCCTGTATACTCACTACAGGGATTTGTAGTAGTGAGAATACAGCAGTGCACATGAATGCAACTAATTTGCACTGTTTGTTCCAACAAATGGATGTGACAGGGAAAAGGAAAGCTGCTGGAGCACACAGAGGAAATTACAAGGAGCCAAAAACACGCAGTAAGAAATTATTTAATGAAAAATAAATTACAGGGCCATTAGTAATGGATGTGTACGGATTATTTTTGGAAAATAAAGATATTGTTTAGTGTCACTTTAGCTCTGAGTATAATCAATCTGCCAAATAGTTTTAAACAGCCCATGATATGTTCAGTATAGAGTGCATGCAAAAAGACTAAAGTAGGAGGATCTCTATGAAAGTTCGTTAATTTACCTGGAAATGTTGGGAAGATCACTCTAGCCAGTGGGATCCAAGGTTGTCTGGTTGGTTTACTGAAGGAAAATAGGCTGTTCACTTTCCAAGGGAATTTACCCAAAGCCCTCATTCACTTGGAATGATTTGATCCATGCCCTATGCAGGGCCGTGTTTTACTGGCACAGGGATACATGGCCCCCAGTGTGCCCAGAGTGAGTTCGGGGACAAGCACCTACTCGGATGTCATATTGAGAGCAATAGACATGAATGGGAATACCTGCATGGGGATCTACCTGTGCATCCCCAAGTGGGTAAGCCCCACCCTGCGTGGGGCATAGATCAATCGCCCCAAATGAACTAGGCCTTAGCTTAGTGAATCAGTCGAACCTTTGCTTCTTTCCATCATTCAATAATGTGCAAACATAATACTGTTTTCTTTTCCTTCCACATGATTGGATATTCTTTGCAAAGTGAACTTTTACCACATTCAAGTATGAGAAGGGAAAATTCCCATGCAAGGAGAACAGCCTTTTTGCCTTAGTAAATTAACCCAATTATATTTTGCTTTTCAGCAATCACCCTTGCCTAGTCATTGTCAGGAAAGATTAGTTGATGCATTACATTGGTTTTTGAGGTGATCTCTGTTCTTACCCCAAGCCAAGACCTACTGGTGGGTGCATTCTCCACTGGTGCATGCCATATCCACTCCCACTGTCCAAATAGAACTTTGTTCCTTTAGTGATCAGAAAAGCAGTCATTTGGAGGCCATTCCTCTCAATTACACAGTGTGTACGATTAGTTGTAAAAGGAAACTCCCACTTTAAAACAAAACTATGTAACTGAGAGGTAATGCATCTTGTAATCTAGTGTTACTAAAATAACTTTTTCCTTCAGTCTAAAGCAAGATGTTTTGTTAAACAGACAAAAAACATAATTTATTCTTTTTAAATCTTTTTACAGTAAATCGTGGCGAGTATTGCAATTTCCTTTTCCTTGTCCATAAGATTGGTATACTGATTTTCCCAAATGTCTGCTCAGCCAATCTATATAGTTTTTTTACTATGTATTTCTTTAATATATGTCTGTAAATAATCTCTTTATACATTTTATTGGTTTGTTATGAAAGTGATCTATAGACACCTAAAATTATGCCTGTCAGCATGGTATATCCAGTAGTTTGCTCTTAATCAAATGTTTCCTTCTATCTACAGATACCTTTGCCCAATGCTAAAGACATTTTATGTACAGTTGACCGTCGGCAACAGTGAATTCTATGGAGAGGGAAAAACCCGCCAGGCAGCAAGACACAATGCAGCATTAAAAGCCCTTCATGCACTGAGAAATGAGCCAATACCCGAAAGATCAACCGTGGTAAGTTCCTGAGATTTTTCAATTTACAATGGCCTTGTTTTTTTGTTGTTTTTTGTACCTGTATTTATGCAGTCTGTTTTGCTTTTACATTTTTGTTTCATATATTAACCACTTGCCACCCGCCCACAGTACATTTATTGTGAGCAGAGACGGTACATCCAGGGACAGCTATGTACCCGTACGCTGAGGTGAACTTCACGGTTCTCAGGCGCACACGTGCCCCCTGCTAACCCATGCTGTGATTGGACACAGCACGAGTTTGTTGGCCAATCACAACATAGAGTTCTGTGTTTAGAAACACACAGAACTCTGTACACAGACAGAGATCTGGCTGTTTCTTCTTCTGGAAATCAACTCTGAGTTCAGGGAGAAAAATCAGCCAAATCTGTGAATAAAAGCAACACACATTACACTTTTTAGGCACACACACAGTTAACCTCTTCCCAGCCAGTGTCAGTACAGTGTACAATATTATCACTGTATTAGTTTTACTAGCGATGTCAATAAGTTATTGTCCCTCCCATCCAATGTATGTTAGCACCAGATTGCCAGCCACACTATCACAGTCACACTATAAGTCACTGATCACTGCCATTATAAGTATAGCAGCTATAGCTGCATAAATTCCAGTATATATACCATAGTTTGTAGATGCTATAACTTTTACACAAACCAGTTAATATACACTTATTGGGATATTTTTTTTACCAAAGACATGTAATGGAACACATTTTGGTGTAAATATGTAAAGAAATTCGATTTTATTGGACATGTTTTATAACAGAAAGAAAATGTGATTTTCTTCACAATATTCAGTTTTTTTTTGTTTATATAATTTAAAAAACCCAGTGGTGATGAAATACCACCAAAGTATTTGTGTGAAAAAAATTATGTATATTATATAGATTTCATTTGCGTAAAGTGCTACATGACCCAGCCATTGCCATTTACATTAGCACAGTGCTGAATAGCAAAAAATGCCCTGGTCTTGAAGGTAAAACCTTCCAGAGGTGAAGTGGTTAAAAAAGCCATGTCCTTCATACAGCACAAGTAAAAAGATTGCATGTATGTTATTCCACTGTACATTAACACAGTAATAACGATTCAGCACTTAATAGTGTGAATGATTCCAGGCAGGAACTTTGCAACATTAGATCTGAAATATTTTATAGTTTTTGTTCAGCCATAGTAAGATTCTGGGTGAGATTTTACACAGTATCTTCTATATAGTTTTTGGGGAACTGGTTCAAGGCAATTTTTGTTAAGGTAGTCCTGTGCTTTTTTTATATATGTTTCATGAATAATACAATTTAATAAGGATGATGGACCTGGGTTTTGTTAGCTTTTCCCTAACATTCTTTTTTTTTTTAACCCCTTTGAAAATATTGATGCAGCAACATTTGCATCAAACCTGCTATTGTAGTATAAGCAACTACAGGTACAAAAGTGATTTAATATATCTTTTTTTTATCCTGTCACTTCTCCTTCAGGTTTTTTTCGAGTTTTGTAGTTGAGGATAAATGAGTAGCAATAACATTGCAGGACTGTACATGTTACAGGATTTTAAAGTGGTAGTAAACTCGTTTTTGTGATTTTTACCTACAGGTAAGCCTATAATAAAGCTTACCTGTAGGTGAAATGAAAATCTCCTAAATGTGTACGGTTTAGGAGGTATTTCATTAAGCAGCAGCCAGTTATGTCACTGGCACATGCGCTCTGAAAAAACGGCATACCTGTGTGTTTCCTTCCACGCTCTGTGCAGTGCCCGGGGCTCGTAGCATCATTGCGGCACGGTCAGTCAGATGGCCTGGAAGGAAAACCGGGTAAAGATGGCAGTCCCATCAGCGCTGACAGCGTGCTGCTGGAGGGCTGTATTTTAAGGTAAGCTTTTCATAATGTTCTGTTATGCAGTGCATACTAGCACATTATGATCTTGCCCTGCAGGGGGAAAACATTTTTTTTCTTTATTTTATTTCCTTCTGGTTTAATGTTTGTGTACAGTAGCTGTTGTCTTGTTAAACAAGGCCACCTTAGTGCTGGACAAGGGTCAGACAGTATTTTCCAGGTGAACTTGACAAACCCTGAACAGCCAGTAGCATCACCTGCAGCATCATGGCAACTGCAGATTAAGCCGAGGTTAAAGAATTCCAGGTATGGACCGCTCCGCTTCTCAACCTAATCCTATCAGAGAACACTTTGTATTCATTGAGATAATTGCAAAAATAAAAAAAACTTTCAGGTAAGGTATATTATACATAAGATGGCAGCTTGCTTAGCTGGAAAGGATAGGAGGGTTTAGTTCCCCTTTAGGGAAACTTAAATAAATAAAAAGGTGCATTTAGGTAGGGATTTTTTTTTTTTTTTTGGTCCAATGATCGAAGGGAGGAGTTGGGTGGACATTGACATATATCCTGGAGAGGGGCTGTAATATGAGGCTTGATGTAACTGGGGGAAGATCCCTCTCAACTGCAGTTAATAAGTTATAGGGCAATTTGTCTGGTGTAAACAGTGTGTTATGCAAATATAGTTTCTCTGTCACCGGGATGTTTATGTTCTTTCTTTTTTTTTTTTCTTTTTTTTTTTAGCAGAATGGGGAGACAGGAAGGGGACCAGAAGAAGATAAAGATGCAAATAAATCGGAGATCAGTCTGGTGTTTGAAATTTCCCTGAAGCGCAATCTCCCACTCAGCTTTGAGGTGAGCTAATTGTAATTTCAGTTTGTTGTTTCTTATGTGCAGGTGGCATGAGCTTTGAACACAGGAAAAGTTCAGATGGGTACTCCATTCTGGAATCCTGACTGAGGCTGAATTATGCACAGAACTGTTGAAAGGACAAGGCCACAACAGTACAGAGAGATCAGAAATACAAATGTTAAAACAGTTCAACAGAACCCAATAATTAGACAATTAACTGGGTTCTAGTGTGTGCCCAACTCTGCAGGAACATTATAATATACCATTATAATGTTCCTTCAGTGCTTTCACATAGTTTGTCCCTAGAGCTAATGTGACCCATCTTTGAGTCCTCAGTGGTGCAATTTAAATATCTTTTTTTTTTTTTAACCATTTTTGTGCAATATATATATTCTCCTCTTTGAGGAAGAGCAACAGTCCAAAAGCCCATTGTAATGCAATAGTTTCCAGCTTTACAGCTCAGGGATGAGTGCACACAATCCAGCAACGCATATGTGCATGCCTCAGGTGGTCCCCTTTTTCCAGTGTCACCTTTTAGGAATTCTTTTTTGGATCCAGAGAGAACCCTGGCACTGAACAGCGAAATGGAAATGTCCACATTATGCAAGCAACCTGGACACCTAAAAAAGGACCCCTCCTCCTGTACACAGAAGATGAAGGGACTGGAATTTCACTTGACGACAGATTTATTAAAGTAAAGATACACTCTCCACTTATCCCCCACACATACTGTCTACTGCCCTGTTCTACTGCACATACTCTCCTCTATCATACACTTCATATTTCTGCCTGTTCATATTTCTGCACATTCTGCCCACTGTCATACTTCTGTCCTGCACATACTACCCTCTGTCATACCCTTCATACATCTGTCTTGCACATACTGCCCTCTATCATACCTTTCTTACTTCTGTCCTACATATACTGCCCAGTGTCATACCTTTCATACTTCTGTACTGCATATACTGCCCACTATCATACCTTTCATACGTCTGTCCTGCATATGCTGCACCCTGTCATACCATTCTTACTTACATTTTGCCCACCACTGTCATGCCCTATAGGATGCAGTTGAATCCCTGCACTAGATCCAAAGACGACACACCCCATCAGTTTGTTACTAAAAGCATAATTGCCAAATAGGGGATTTTTGAGGTATCGGCATGTTACATTCATTACAACTATAATCATTTATCTAAAAATCACATGCCTGTTAATTTATCATATTCATATAATGGTGTCCTCATTTAAAAGGCTTCCAATGAAGCCCAATATTTAAAAAAGGAACAATTGCTAAATTCTCAGGATATTCCCCTACTTATGGTATAATTTCATCTAGAATACTATCGTACCTCTCCTAGAATACTACCGTACTATCGTACACCTCTCCTGCATGTACTGTCATTCACGTTATTTTTACACACACACACACACACACACACACACACACACTGCTCAGCATAAATGAGTACACCCCAACAGATTTGTCCGAAAACCTTTCTTTCAGAATCAACATTTTCTATGGGACACTATAGTACAAAATACTCCCACAAATACGGGCCAGTGATTGAAAACAAGACTTGTTAATTTGCACACACAAAAAAAGTATTTTTCCTAACAAACTATTTTAAGACCATGTTGCAAAAATGAATACACCCCAATGAAAGTCTTAGGAGCAAAGCAAACTTTAGACAAAAGAACAAGAATTCAACTACAGGTGAGTCTAATTATTCATTGTGTCCAGCAGACAGTTGATTATAAAAGGGCGTTATTTAATGAAGAAAACCCCTTCCCATTTCATGTTGTCAGCAATGGCACCACATGGAAGAGAAATGTCACAAGGCCTGAGAAAGAAAATAATTTATTTACACAAAGGTGAAGGCTACAAGAAGATCAGCAAAGCTTTACTTATTAGTCAGAATACTGTAGCAAAAGTGATACAAAAATTTACCAAAGATGGAATTGCAACCATCTCACAGAGACGTCCAGACCGTACATGAACGTTAACACCTCGACAATAGCGTCTTCTGTTGAGAAGAGTTGAAGGAAATCGCCTTGGAAGTTCACTGCAATTCGTTAAAGAAGTAGAAATCCAAACTGGGGTGATTGTTTCCTGTGACACAATATACGGCATACACTGCAGAGGAATGGCATGCATGGGTGTCTTCCACAAAGGAAGCCTCTCCTAAATCCCATGCATAAAAAAGGCCAACTAGAATTTGCCAGGGCCCATGCTGAAAAAGAATAAGACTACTGGGACTTTAGAGTGATGAGACCAAGATAACTGTTTTTAGAACTGATGGCTTCAGAACTGTATGGTGTCGCAAAGGTGAGGAGTACCAAGAAAAATGCATGGTGCCTACAGTGAAACATGTTGGTGGCAGTGTCGTTCTATGGGGCTGAACGAGTGCTGCTGGTTTTGGGGAGCTGCATTTCATTGATGGTATCATGAATTCAGAGATATACAGCTCTATATTGAAAGAGAAGATGCTACCATCACTCCGTGCCCTTGGTCGTCGTGCACTTTTCCAGCATGACAATGATCCAAAATACACATCTAGTTGCATTTCTGAAGAACAGGGTGAAA
Source organism: Staurois parvus (assembly GCF_062004578.1). Classification (NCBI taxonomy): domain Eukaryota; kingdom Metazoa; phylum Chordata; class Amphibia; order Anura; family Ranidae; genus Staurois; species Staurois parvus. The sequence goes on from NW_028319098.1 coordinate 10,090,111, forward strand.
ATGATTCCAGTGGCTAAGTATGTCTCCTGATCTGAACCCAATCAAACACCTATGGGGAATCCTGAAGAGACAAGTTAAGCATCACTCTCCATGCAGCATGCAGGCTCTAAAAGAGGTCGTTCTTGAAGAATGTAAAAAGTTAGATGTTGCAATATGTCACCAACTTGTTCATTCCATGCCTAGAAGACTTGCTGTCCTTACAAATCATGGAGGTCATACAAAATACTAGTAGTAGTTTTTGTTGTGGGGTGTATTAATTTTTGCATCAACTAATTTGAGTAAAACTGAAGCTTTTGTAATCTAAATTATATTGTTAACCTTACTTTCATGTAATGAGCTAAACAAATGTTCTGTAAAACTCAGTTTTGTCAATATATATATTGCATTGTTTGCTATATCCTCAACCTTTACTATTGTGGTATGGGTTCAGCATTTTTGACACAAACTTGTTTGCACCTGGATAAGCATCTTTAGATTTGTGAAGAGTGGTTGTGTTTTCTGAGGAAATGTTTGTTTGTGTGAATTACCGAATCCCTCCATGCACGTTATCAGTGATACTGAAATGAATCTCTAACCCCCTTTCTAAAATATTGTCGCCCTCCACCAAATAGCTCTATAAACCTCCGTGTAGCCATTACCTTTAAACTGTAAAATGAAAGATGGTTATGTGTTAGAATTTATACGCACATTAAATATATATGGCTTACTGTCAAGCCTCATTGATTTTTCAGTAGCATGCATATACCATGATGCAATCATCATTGGAAGCCTCCCTGTTATGAGGCAATGATTCAGTATGTTTAATCAGCAGAAGAGGAGCGGCCACTCATAAAACATTCCTGAGGGAAAATCGCTCTCCTCTTCACACTGATTACATAAAATAAGCAAAGGCCTGGTCATCCTCATCTTTCTGACTAAGAAAGTGATATTTTTCTTTTTTGTATATTTTATGCACATTTAGTAAAATGACATCCGCATGTTACAGGCATTGCTCAGTAATGGTGACAAATCATTAGTGGAATTTCTGTTTAATCAGGCATGTATACTTTATTCAACAAGGTTTCCAGCCTTTATGTGATACTACTGATGCAGCCATGTGTAGCTCAGGGATATCACTGTTATCCTGTGAAATGTCTGCATACATTATTATTATTATACAGGATTTATATAGCGCCAACAGTTTGCTGAGCGCTTTACAATATAATGGGAGACAATACAGTTTAATACAAGAGGGATTTGAGGGCCTGATCCTTGGAGCTTACAATCTAGGATACATTGGGCTTAACTGCCAAGGATCACACAGATTATCACTCCTTATAATATTACTAGCTTTTGAATGGTGGTAATTGGGAAGAGATTTGAGGTGTCTATTGAGGAAAGCAACCATAAGAGGTGGACATTTATTTATTAATTACAGGTACTTATAGCGCTATCAATTTATGCAGCTCTTTACATGTATATTGTACATTCACATCAGTCCCTAACCCTCAAGGAGCATACAATCTAAGGTCCCTAACTCACATTCATACATACACCTACTAGGGCCAATTTGGTAGGAGCCAATTAACCTACCAGCATGTCTTTGGAGTGTGGGAGGAAACCCACGCAGGCACAGGGAGAATATGCAGACTCCAGGCAGGTAGTGCCGTGGTTGGGATTTGAACCAACGTCCCTAGTGCTGCTAGGTAGAAGTGCTAACCACTTAGCCACTGTTGCCCATTCATAAAATACAGATTTGTGATGACCTGAAACTTTCAATAGGCCAATATCAATTTTGTTGGCAAAATAGAGATTCCACATTTGTTTTGTATTTAGGCGAAAGAGCAAGTGTGGTGCCTCATCCCTTTTTTTGTTTTTTTGATTCAACGTGATATGAATGGTGTAGGGAAGCCCACTGGTTTATTGTGAGCATACCAGAAAGGAAGAGGCTCACTACTTCACTAATCACTATTTCACTAATTTATACACCAGTTAGCCATAACATGGCTATTCATATGACCACTCTCAAGTAAAGTGAATAACATTGATTATCTAGTTAATGTGGCATCTGAAAGTATGTGGGATATATTAGACTGCAAGTGAATATGTTGTCCCTGAAGTTGATATGTTGAAAGCAGAAGAAATGGGCAAATGTAAGGATTTGCAAAACTTTGAGCCAAAGAGCCAAATTATAGAGGCTAGATAACTGGGTCAGCGGCACTCCAAAGCTGTGGCTCTTGTATTATGTTCCCTGCCTGCAGTAGTCATGACCTACCAAAAGTAGTCTAAGGAAGGAAAACCTGGGTTGAACCTGCGACAGGATCTTGGGCAGCCAGGGCTTACTGATGCATGTGGGGAGCAAAGGCTGGCCCATGTAGTCTGATTCTATAGAAGATTTACTGTAGCTCAAATGGCTTAAAAAGTTAATGCTAGTTCCAATAGAAAGGTGTCAGAACACACAGCGCATCACAGTTTGTTGTGTATGAGGCTGCGTAGCTGCAGACCGGTCAGGGTGCCCATGCTTAGACACATGTCCACAGCCAAAAGCCCCTACAATGGGCACATGAGCATCAGAATTGGAGCACAGAGCAATGGGAGAAGGTGGCCTGGTCTGATGAATTCAAGAATGGTTTGAGGAACATAACATTGAGGTGTTGACTTGACCCCCAAATTCTCCAGATCTCAATCCAGTCAAGCATTTGTGGGATGTGCTGAAAAAGCAAGTTTGATCCATGGAGGCATCACTTTGCGACTTAAAGGATGTGCTGCTAATGGCTTGGTGCCAGATACGACAGCATACCTTCAGAGACCTAGTGGAGTTGATGCCTTAGTGGATTAAGGTGGGTGGTCAGAATGATGTTACAGCTTATCGGTGTATATGTTTGAGAATTTACCATTTTATTGAGTAAATGATTCTAAGGTAGGATAAGGAACGCTCTTAAAATTATATGTGCATCTTCGTGAATCGATCCTACTTTGTGGAAAAATGCATGGGCCAACACAGTGTCTTATAGGAATGGCTGTAAATAATACATTCAGGTTTTTTACTTGATCCTTTCACCGTAGAAGATTTTCATGTTATTTCAGTGCCCATGGGGCCCTTCTAAGGCCTCCGTTACACAGTTATTACCCCTTCGCATTGGATTGCTCCTCAGAGGTTTTAACAGGCAGCTAGGAGGCAATATGGTCACTGCCTCAATACCGGTTAACTATTGAAAGCTCTTTACACATGGAAGCAGCACTGTTGTGGCGTGGCCCTATTCACTTGAATGGGTGTCTTTTGGTGGTGATACTGCCTGCCACATGCAACCTGTTGTATAAATTTGGCTGCAGAAGTGTGTACTAACATGGCCACCAGCCATGGTAATTTGTGGTTCAGTGGTCACTGCAGCTTAGTCACCTGCCTTTACCACCCCTCGTCTGTAGATGTAAACAAGGCCTAGGTTGGTGTGCGTTCTGTTACCGGTATAATGCTAACAGAGGTAAAATATTTCACTCTGTCAGAACTGTGATATGGGGACAGGCAATGTCTGAATATTCTCCATTGGCCATAATAAAGCTAGCCAAGAAAATAAAATTGTTTTCTATTCTTGCATTTTGGTAATACATACACAGAATGATGGAGACTTAAATCTTCAGTCCATTGTGTTGTTCACATCTCATTTCAATGAATTCACTGCCTTAAAATAATGGTAAATCTCAATATTTTAGTGTTTTTAGTTTAAACAGCATAAAATAAATAGTCCCTGGTAAACTTTTTGGTGAAACTTATCCCAGGACTTGCCGTTTACCTTTTTCAGTTCTGTTGGTCTCTTGCTTTCTCAGTGCTGCTTCCCTGAACTTCTGGTCTATACAGGAAAAAGTTAACAGTGGACAGTGCGGTCTGTAGTCAGCCTGTTAGCTTGAAAAGGGGGAGGGGGTGGGAGGGAAGAACTCTGCCATCCTAGACTATGGGGCTTTGTGTTTCTATTGATGCTCAGATACAGGACAACCTGAGAGAGGAAAACTGGGGCAGTGGTCAAGCTTAAACCTTGTACCATGGTGAGGCTTTAAGGATAAAGAAGCTGCATTTAACTATAAACTAAGTGACTGAACCAGCTGCTGAAAGTCCCCAAAATACCGAGGGGGTTATTTGACACTTTAATGCGACTCATGTTAACGCCTGACATAATGCATGTTGGGTTGTACAGAAGTGGATCGATAGATCGGCTTCTGTACAACCTTCCTGCTTATACATAGATCAAAATTCAGACGGTCCCTGCTGAACCAGCTGAATTTCGATCCATAAATGGCCAGATTTTCTTTGTTCTCTCAGGACTGATAACTAACACTGGCCTGCAGAAGAAAGATAAATGTATAAATTATTATTATTATGCAGGATCTATATAGCGCCAACAGTTTGCTCAGCGCTTTACAATATAATGGGAGACAATACAGCAACAATACAGTTCAATACAAGAGGGATTTGAGGGCCCTGCTCCTTGGAGCTTACAATCTAGGACTATTTTTTTTGTTTTCTTTTAGTAATTCTTCAGCACCTTTTGTTGTGTGGTTGTTTTAGTATCTTTTACCAGCCATGATCTCAGGCAGGAGACAAAAAAAGTCTTGTCACCTCTGAGAGGTGGGGGGGGGGGGGGGGGTTGGATGTGATAAGTGTGAGTTCAAATACCACAAGCGTTTTGATGCCAAAAAATTCTGTTCTGAAATATCTGGTGCTAACATGCCTTTGCCCAAATCATCCATGCAAATTTTCAGAGGCAAAAAAATAGCATACTGGCATACTCTACACACTGATTTGGATTTTGTATGATTCATTATACAACTATCTATCATGTTAGGATTTTACAGGAAGAGAGTCCAGACATTTATTCCCTATGTGGACAGAGGATTCATATACGTAAGGGCCCTGTGTATGTACAATATAAACTGCCTGCTTTAATTACATTGTACAATCTCTATTTGCAATTAGTTGATTTTGAAAAAAAAATATAATGTCGGAATTATTATTATTATACAGTATTTATATAGCGCCAAGAGGTTTGCTCAGCGCTGTACATTATAGTGACTCACTGATTTTCCCATTAGTCTGTACTATGACACAAGTCAGATTTCAGGCATCCCCCGCAACAAAACTGTCATTTTTGGGGAGATGCTCTCAATAGGAAATCACATCTAAAGGGATGCAGATCCTGCAATTTTCCTCAGTAGAGCCCTTCAGGTGCAGCAGCTGATTGATAAGTATAAATCCAACACCTATTCCTTCAGAATAACAAAAGGTAGGCATATTCAACAAAGTTTGGTAACATCGCTGCAATGTGCATTGATCACCTAGAGGGGAAGTTTTTTTCAACAAAAGTGGAGTTACTCTTTCAATTAGAATAATTTTAGTACAACATCTCTGGGCAGAAACAATGTCCGTGCGAAGAAAATTCACATGCAAAAGACACCCAAAATTTAAAAAAGTACATTATCATACCCTAAAAAGTAATGTGGCAGTCCCAAAATCCAACAGTAACTTCATAAGATAACATTACCCTCAACCAAAGTCAGGGTCAAACAAACTTATCAATGAATTATGAATGACCTCAGAAGCATCTTGAACAGATATCAGACACATGCTCAAAGCCCATTGAATCGGCCACCTCTAGTCTCCATTGGCAGTGTGTAATAGAGTGACAACAAAGGAGCACAATTAGTAGATAAGGGACAGCACTTCATCACCCTATAACTAGAAGTAGCTTGGTGGTTAGCACTACTGCCTTGCAGCACTGAGGTCCATTATTTGCATGGAGTTTGCAGGTTCTTCCTATACTTGCGCAGGTTTTTTTCTGGGTTTTTCAGTCTTCTCCCATATTTCAGACATGTTGATGGGAGCCAATTAACCTATCTAAAATTGGCACTAGTATGATATTCAACTGAATGCGCCCAAGATGGCTGTATTAGCAGATAAAAAATATTGAAAATTAATTCTGAAATTACAAGCAGGAAATTATGTATTTGGGTGCATTCTGTACACATTCTGTGTAAATAAGGCCTCCAGGTAGCCATATTGCATTTTACAGAAAATTACAGTGCTGCAGATTGAAAAAGAAAGATCATTTTTAATAACATTCAAGTACAATATGACTTGTGTCGCAATTGTATATGCTGTATATATTTTTTTAATTTGCTATTTTTTTTCCCACACGAAAGTGGAATTACCCCTTAAGGTAAGCTAAAAATACAAAACGGTAAAGACAAATCACCAGAAAAAAAGCTCAAGTGGTGTATTCCTGTTACATTCCTGCAGGCGAGGATATGTTTCTGATCAAGAAAATAGGATTGGGAGGGGGAGTTTACTAAAGTGAACTTGGGATGAAATGGAATTTTCTTGGAGACAGGTTATAGTTTTTGAAATATGATTAAACATTATTAATAGAACATTGTGTTTTTTCTTTCTGACGTTTTATCCAAAAAAGACTCGGACATGTACCTATTTTGTTCTGTATTCCATCAAGATAGCAATGTGAGCATCAAGATAGCAATTAATACTTAATCCAACAACTGATTATTGGTAAAACGTCTGTTATATTATTTATTCCCAAAAAATACAATGATTCCTAATCTAAATGGTATATAGCAAGTCCATAAACTAGTATATGTAAAATGCAGTAGTTACTTTTTGTTATTTTTCCAGAGGATTTCACCACTTCAAAGCCTGATTAAAGTTAGCAGCCTTTTGCCCTGGGTGCACACCACCTTGCTTTTCAATCTCATCAGTTCCCATAGGAAAAGGCATAAGTCAGCTGCATATCAAGAAGTTCTTAACCTTAATAGTTTGACAGATGATGCATCTCTAGACTGGTTCCTTTCCCTGGCAGTTTTCACCTCATTAGGGCTTTGCCATAAAGAGAGTGGAAGCTAGCTTTGGGTTAAATTACCAACATGAACTGCCATGTCAATAGCGTCCTGCTGAAATGTGACCCATTGTGGCCCACATGTGCCGTACTTCAAAACACTGTTAAAGTGATACTATACCTAAAAATGTTTTTATACCTTAATGTTTTTTAAGTTTCTTGTGCTCGCCCTTTCCTGTGTGAAGGGGTAGAGAGGGAAGAAAAGATCAGCGCTGTGCACAGCTACATCTCTTCTCCCCTCTCTTCCTCTTCACACAGGGACTCCTGCTGCTGTCACTCAAGTGTGGTGAAGAGGAAGTGGGGTGGCGGGGCTAAGTCCTGTGGTGTGTGTTTATGGAGCTCGGCTCAGTAGACACACAGGGCAGAAGCGAGCACGCAACACTTCTCCTCATAGCAACCGGCTCGCTATGGAGACACACAGAAGAGGAGGAGCCAGGATTGCAGGCGGGGACCTGAAAAGAGGAATCTCAGGGCCACTCTGTGCAATACCATTGCACAGAGCAGGTGACAGCAAAAGTTTTTTTCTTTTTAGTTTGGTATAGCATGGAGATAAATTAAAATACCTTTTAGGGTTTTATTGTTCTCTGTGCTCATTAGGGATGTTCACCCTCTCTCTTTGTCATGTTTACCATTATCATCAAAAGTGAAAGTATAAGAAACCCCAAATTTTAGGATGTCCCCAGAAAAAAGAGGGGAACTCTTCCAAAGGGTGCAATAGTTTTGGTGACCCGGGGTTCCCTAAGAAATTCCCTTAATTTGCAGGGATTTTCTCTCACTTCCTGTTTTGGCCATAGGGCAGGTAGTGAAGTTAAATCTCTCAAATAGGACACATATGGCAAAAAATAAACTGACGGGTAATAACTCTCCCTTACTCTATCCAAAATGAAGAAAAAGTTTTGCCTATAGTTCTACTTAAATGTATTTACTAGGTTATCTGACTAAATCTACTCCAATCCTGTCTTCTACTTCAGGAGCTAAAATGGGGGTATGTTCATTTAATCAAACAATTAGATATCTGTTATGGGTCTGGGGACATTTGGAAAGCGTGGCTTACATTTAAGTAGTTTGCAGATTGGACCTGTTTAAGCCTATGAAACCCAGCACAGCTAAAGCAGGGTAATAGCACACAGTGGCATTGTGCAGGGAGAGGAGAGGCAGCTGGGTAGAACATTTAGAGGGGTGCATGGTGCTAAAATTAACACCACAATGTCCCGAGCATGCTGGGTGACTAGGTTTCAGTCCGGCTGGAACCTGGACACAGATATCTCCAGTCCAACCATTCTGTCCCAGTGCCAAAGCAAGTGTCGGGTGCTCTGCTCTCAGTTCACCGCAGCACCAGTGAGGACTCCAATCCTGTTTTGGTCCAGCACAGCAATGCCTTCCTCTGCTGCTTCTGCATTCTCTCTGACTCCCCCCGTATCTCCCCCTTCTAGTGGGAGGAAAATGATGCTACAGCAGAGCTGCTCCACCCCCAAACTCTGGCTCCCACAATTCCTGGATAACTGCGAGCTAATATGAGGTCTTTATGGGCAAGGGACACTGATATGAGATGACTGATTCGCTCTGTATGTGGGACCTAATGGAGGTCTCTAAGCGGTGGGGCGTACTAATAAAAAAGTGCCTCTGACTTAATTGGTTCTGTAAGGGTGATGCTAATATAAGGTGACCAACCATTAAATCAGCATTCAGCACCCCCCCCACCACCACCACCAACATTAGATCAGAGTCCCCTTATATCAGCATCCCCCCACTCCCCTTAGAGACTCTCATAAGGGAGGGGTGCTAATATAAGGGTACTCTGATCTAATGGGGGTCTCTATGGGGGCCCACTGTAATATGAAGTCCAGACAGTCCATGTTTGAGTAATATGTCCAGGTTTCAGTCTGCCTGTCTCTTTGCTATATGGGGCTGTCTCTCTGCTGGATAGGGATGTCTCTTTGCTGTATTTGGCTGTATCTTTGCTGAATATTTATGGATGTCTCTTTGCTGAATATATGGGGATGTCTCTTTTTTGCATTCGGCCACATCTTTGCTGAATATTTGGGGCTGTCTCTTTGCTGGATTGGGATGTCTCTTTGCTGATTATATGGGGCACCCTCTTTGCTGCTGTTTGGCCAAAATATAAATTTTGAAAGTGCCGATGACTTTGAATACACATTTCATTTTCATATACTAAGTTGTAAGCGTGTTAAAATAAAAGTGGGTGCACTGAAGGATTCGCTGGATTGGCCAGTGGGCAGGCCGCAGCATGTATGCAGCAGCAGGGTAGGCATAGCACATCCCTGGACTCCCATTCTTGGGTAAGGACCACCAGTATAATATATATTCTTCCCTTAGTATATTCATTAATATTAAATATACAATATTTTTATTAAATACACTAGAAAGCCCACATATATATGTACGAATAATCCTAAAATATGCCATAAGGTGTTTAATAATATTCTAGTGGAAGGGACTCAAGGAGTGCTAAAAGTCCATGGGTTAGGGGGTGCAAATTACCTGCCTTGCCCCTGGCACTGACAACCTACCCTACGCCACTGATAGCACACAAATTGAGTGGGACACATGGCAATTTATAATGAAATGAGCATACATATACATAGTACAGGATATGCCAAGGTTTGGAAACCATTCTCTTGTATGTCAATTCAGCCAAACTATGTGAGAGTCACCTACTAATCTGGCCAAGATAAGTTGCGATTCTATGAGCATATATGTTTGAATATATTTTCTGTTATTGCTGTACAGAGATATGTTTCTACCTGTCTCTCTCATATTGCCATTCTCTGGAATGTGTCGTGTAGCAATACTCATGATGTGTAGTTGTTTTAGAAATAACTTTCATAACTTCATGGCTTTAGTTGTGGTGTGAAGGAGCACCTACTTGTGCAAAGATGCTGTTTACATCTTCTATAGATTATTTGAAACTTGTTATGAGCCCACACAAAACAACATTCTGATCACAAGCAAAGATATTTACTAGGTATAGACAAAAAAATGTTTTGTCTAAAGTGACAGGTAGCTGTCCCTGGCATAGATTCCATTAAGTGAACTGCTTCATTCCACAGTGATACTTGCATTCCTGTGTTAAAATCTTTCTCACCAAGAACTGGACCTTGATATCCTTTGTAGTGAATTATGCCTATTTGTTACACATTCATTAACCGCTTTCCTGCCACCCTATAGTAGAACTACTGCTACAGGGCGGCAGAGCTGCGCAGAATCATATGTGTGTGTGTTGCTCTCGTGGGTAGGTGGCGCATGTGCCTCCCTACCTGCGCCGCTATTGGCAACTAGAGGTGTCAATCACCGGGTCCTGGTCAGAGAATGCCCACCGTCAGCTGGCGATTGCTGGGTAAAGTGGACAGGGGAGAGACCTGTGTGTAAACAACACAGATCTGCTACTGATGGTTTGGTGCCCGATATCGCAGCATAGCTTCAGGGGTTTAGTGGAGTCCATGCCTCAATGAGTTATGGCAGACGATTCAAGTTACGGCACATTGGTTTATTATTAAATTACGTGTGCATCTTCGTGAATTGATCCTTATTTTGTGGAAAATTGGATGGGCCAACACAATGGATCATTGGCATGGCTGTAAATTATGCATTCAGGTTTTTGAGGTCATCCCTGCATGGTAGGAGATTTTCCTGTTATTGCGGTGTCCATGGGGCCCCCCTAAAGCCTCCTTTACACAATTACCACCCTTTCATGTTAGATCCCCCTTCAGAGGCATTTGACATGCATCTCAGAGGCAATATGTCTCATTGCCTGTGTTAGCTGTTGAAAGCCCATTACACATGTATACAGCACTGTTGCACCGTGTTAACTTGAATGGGTGTCTTTTGATGGCAGTACTTCCTGCTAAATGCAGCCTCTTGTATACATTTTGCTGCGGCAGTGTGTAATAACATGGCCGCCAGCCATGGTAACTTGTTGTTCAGTGGTTACTGCGGGTCAACCACCTGCTTTTACCACCCCTCGTCCGCACATGTAAATGAGGCCTTAGGTTGGTGCTTGTTATGTTACCTGTATAATGCTAATAGTGGTAAAATATGTTACTCAGTCAGCTCTGTGATATGGAGACAGGTAATATCTGAAGATTCCTCATTGGTCTTAATAAATCAAGCCAAGATTTATTGTTTCCTATTTCTACATTATGGTATGACACCTAACCAAAGGTGTTCTAGTTATGGAGTGGGCAAGAACAATGACTGGCAGTAACACAGGACAAGTAGTAATACATACACAGGTTGATGAAGGATTACATCTTCAGTCCATTATGGTGTGGTTCACAGCCCATTTCAATGAATGCAGTGCCTTAAAGAATAAGTTTAACGTTCTCAACATGTTACACCCATATTTAGGGTATAACATGTAACATGTTGAGCATATGCCTCCTCTCCCGCTGATCTGCTGCCTCCTTGTGATGGCAGGCTAGGGATCTTCTCTCCGCACCCAGGGCTCTGCCCACATGACCGAGTTATACATTCACAGAGTTCTGTGAATGAATGAACTACAACTTCCGTCAGCCATTGCAGCTTGTAGTTCTCAAGCTGCAAGGGCACTGGTGAGCGTGCTCACAGTTTATGGATTTCTCCTGGATGTCAGTAACTGTCTGCTGAATCAGCGGTGCGGGCAGTGTATTGACAGTCTGCAAGAGCCTAACATTGCACCTGTGATCTGCTGTTCGCAGGTGTAATGCTTTACATGTTCTCAGAAAAAAAATGTGCATTTATTATTTTTTTTATTTGTTTTAAGGTGAACTTACTCTTTAAAGTATTAAACACTCAGTGTTTGTTTTTAGTTTATACATTGATCACAATAAAATAAATATTCCCCGGTAAAGTATTTGGTAAATTCCTATCCCAGCACTTGCAGTTTACAATTTTCAGTGCTGCTGGCACCTGCTTTTTTTCAGTGTTGCTTCCCTGAACTTCCAGTCTTCACAAGAAAGAGTTATCAGTGGACAGTGCAGCCTTACTAGCCTGTTAGCTGTAGGGATGGGGGTGGGGAGGAAGAGCCCTATCATCCTAGGCTATGGAGCTTTGTGTTTCTATTGATGTAATGTACATCTGCAAGAGAAAGGAGTCACCTTAAAAGAGGAAAACTGGGGCAGTGGTCATGGCACTTGAACCATGCCAAGGATTTAATGATAATGAAGCTGCATTTAACTATAATGTTATTGATTGACTTTAATGTAACCCATGTTAACACTTGACTTAATGCATGTTAATACACCATAGTGGAAAGCTGTGAATGGGCCCTTATTGTTACATGGCAACCAGTCCGCATCTTCACCAATCTCCAGTGAGCTAAATTAGGAAGTAGCAATGATCTGCCTAGTACAGTGTTTCTCAACTCCAGTCCTCATGGACCCCCAACAGGTCATGTTTTCAGGATTTCCCTCAGATGAAACAGCTGTGGTAATTACTAAGGCAGTGAAACTGATCAAATCACCTGTGCAAAATAATGGAAATCCTGAAAACATGACCTGTTGGGGGTCCATGAGGACTGGAGTTGAGAAACACTGGCCTAGTAGAAGTTGTTAATTCTTTGGTAGGTAAATCATTAAACACATATTTATGTTAATGGTGTATATTAATCTATACTTGGAATTGCACTTTGACCACTTCAAGTCTGGACACTTTTACCCCCTTCCTGTCCAGGTCAATTTTCAGCTTTCAGTGCTATCACACTTTGAAGGACAATTGCGCGGTCATGCAACACTGTACCCATATGAATTTTTTAGCATTTGTTTGAGACAGATAAAACTTTATTTTGGTGGTATTTATTCACCACTGGGATTTTTATTTTTTTTGCTATATAAATGAAAATGTCCCAAAATTTTGAAAAAAAAGTGTTTGTTATAAAATTTAGCAAATAAATAATCTTTCTTCATAAATCTTGGCCAAAATGTATTCAGTTCTCTTTTTAGTAAAAAAAATAACCCAAATTAGTTTATAAAAATTATAATTCTCCAAAAAATCTTTTTTTATTTTTTTTTAGATTATTTGTTGTTTTTTTTTTTAACATACTGTCACCCTAGCAGTACAGTGTCACCATAGTGACACTGTACTACTTGTGAGGGGCGATGAAGGTTTTTTTTTTTTTTTACTGATTGCTTTTTACAGTCTTTATGGGTGTAAAAGCAATCATTTCTCCTCTTTTACTGCATTCTTGCAGCCATTGAGAAATACTGTGTGTGCTGTGATTGGTCACAGCTTGTCACATGGTACAAGGCTGTTGTGAATAGCCTTGTGCCATGTGACCTCTGTTATCATTCACAGATTTCACACGTAGTAAGCAATGTGTCAGAAGTGACATCTTGCTTACTACTATTCATGTGATCACTGATTGGCCAATCAGTGATCACGTGATCGGGACCTCACACAGAGGTCCCGTACAACGATCGGTGTTCTGCTGACACAGTGGGCACCGGATCGCGGTGCTGTGTGTTCCCAGGGAGTATGCACAAGCAGGGAAGCGGGGGGAGGACGTTTATAAATGGCCACCTGCCCCTGCACTGTTCCCATCCAACCGTTTATGTACATGGACCGGACGGGAAATGGTTAAAGAGAACCAGTCAGGAATCTACATTTTTAAGAATCTGAATCTCAATTCTTATGTTTTTTAAACAGCTCAGCTGTATTCTCTTCATGTCAAAGTGGATGTCTGCTCATTATGAGGTCTTAGGACCCCATGGAGGCTTAGGCAGCCCATAGATTGGGTCATTTTTTTTCCCCTCAACAAGCAAGTTTAGCGAAAAAAGACTATTCTCCCATCCACACACTCCATGTGAATGGGGGAATACTTCCCACTGAGCTGTTGTATTCTGACAGCGGGGAGACTTCCCCACCACTAGAATACACTGGTCAGCACTGCAGGCTATAGCCAATGGAGCTGATGGAGTAGAGATCCGACAGGGTAGTTGTACTGTAGTCGATTGTTAGACCAATTTCTGTACAACCTTCCTGCTTATACATGGATTGAAATTCGGCCACTCCCTGCTGAACTGGCTGAATTTTGATCCATGTGTGGTCTGCTTTATTTTGTCCTCTGCTTGAGCTCAGACCTGACAACAAACACTGTCTGGACTGCAGAAAGAGGATAAACTATGAATTAACAAATTATTTTGTTTTCTTTTAGTAATTCTTCAGCACCTTTGTTGTATGGCTGTTTCAGTATCTGTTACCGACACTAAACTCAGGCAGGAGACAGAAAAGTCTTATAACCTTATTCTTTTGATCTGGAAAACAGAGTACAACTAAATAATAGTAATCTCTGAGGAAGGGATTCACTGTTGGTACAAATGTAGATTCAGTTTATTGCAGATAATCATTGGTGGCTGGTTCTCTTTAAGGGTCAATAACTTACTATTTGTTTTTTTTTTTTGGGTGTGATAAGTATGAACTGAAATACCACAAACGTCTTAATGCCAAAAAATTTTGTTCTGAATTTTCTGGTGCTAACATGCCTTCGCCCAAGTCATCCACGCCAATATTCGGAGGCCAACAAAAGAGCATACTGGCATACTCCACACACTGGTTTGGATTTTGTTTGATATGCTATACAACTATTTTTCATTTTGGGATTTTACATGAACACATTCCAGACATTGTTCTCTACATGAGCAGAGATTTCATTAAAGGACCCTGTGTATGTACAATATAAACAGCCAAGCTTTTCTTACATTGTACAGTCTCCATTTGCAGTTAGTTGATTTTGAAAAAAAAAAAATAGATTTTGGTTAATTGGCTGCCATCAGCATGTCTTTGGTATGTGGGAGAAGACTGCAAAAGCCAGGGGAAACCCACACAAGTACAGGGAAAACTTGCAAACTCCACACAGATAGTGGACCCCAACCAACAAGCTACTTCTAGTTATTGGGTGATGATGCGCTGTCCCTTTCTCTAACTGTGCGCCTTTGTTGTCACCCTATTACTTGCAATGGAGACTATAAGTGGCTGTTGCAACACACATTAGGCAGGCAGGGTCCATTGTTGTTACCATTATGAAACGCACCCTCAGAAATGCTTTGCAACCATTACTGGAGCACATGCTGTAGACAGGAAAGAGGCTGCAGGAGATCAGCAGTAGTGAGATCAAACAAAGGAATAAAGTGAAAAGTATTTTATTCCAAAAATGGAAATTGTTTGATATACAGTGTCATTCATTTACGGTCTAAATCTACTTTATTGGTGTAATAGTATAGTATTTTGTCATTATAATATTTGGATTATGGTTACCTTTACCTTTAGGGTTAAATTTAGAGCTATTGATGGGTTATAGATTAGTTTAGTTTATTGGGTGTGTTTGGGAATTGTAAGGTTTGGGGATTGGGTAAAGTTAAGAGCTACATTTAGGGGGCTAGAATATCGCTTAGATTTAAGACTTGTGTTGATGGGCTATGGGCATGTGTCTATGATATCCATTCAAAATGTTTCTGTGGTCGTTATTGACTCATTGACAAGGGCATTTGTCCATGACTTGGAATACATACAGCAATGCAAAGCCTGTTTGAAGTGAATAAAACCCTGTCAAGGCCTTTAGTGTTGTGGAATAGGTTGGGGATAATGTTATTTTACCAAGTTACTCTTGGTACTTGATTGGTTACGTAATTTTTAGTATATGATAATGTACTTTTTTGGGGGTGTTTTTTGCAAGTAAATTTACTTGGTACTGACACTGTTTTTGCCCAGAGGTGCGGCACTAAAATTGTTCTAATTTAAGGTATTGTGGTGGCTAAAATTACAGAATGGTATAGATAAATCACCAGAAATATGCTTTAAAATATTGATAGAACCTTGTGGTTTTCCCTGACGTTTTATCCAAGAAGACTTATACATGTACTACATGTACTTATTTTGTCCTATATTGCAGCAACTGTGAGCATATAGTAGCAATTAATACTTACACCAACAACAAATTATTGGTAAAATGTGTTTTAAATGATTTAGTTTCAAAAAACACAATGAACCCTAATATAAATAGCATATAGCAAGTCCATAAATTGGTAAATGTGAAATGCAGCAGTTACTTTGTTAACTTTCCAGAGGATTTCACCACTTCAAAGCCTGTTAAAAGTTGGCAGTCCTTTGCACTGGGTGTACACCACTTTGCTTGTCAATCTCACCAGTCCCCATAGGAAAAGGCATAATTCAACTGCATATCAAGAAGTTATTACTATTAATAGTATGACATCCCTAGACTGGTTCCTCTCCCTGGCAGGTTTGCCCCCACTAGGGATTTGTCGTACAGTCAAAGGAAACCAGTTTGGGGTTATATTACCTACCAACATGAACGGCCATGTCAATAGTGTCCTGCTGAAATGTGACCCAATGTGGCCCACAAATGCCCTAATTCAAGCCAACCGTTAATGTATTTTAGGTTGTTTAATTAGATCTACTCCAATCTTCTCTAAAGACCTAAAAAGGGAGTATGTTCATTTAATCAAGCAATTAGATATCCATTTGTGGATCTGGGAACATTTGGAAAGAGTGACTTACAAATGTCTAGTTGGTAGATTTGGACCTGTTCAAGACTGTGACATCCAGTACAGCTAAATCAGGGTAATATACAGACAAACATAGCGTAGCGCAACTAAATAGATAAATGTGTAGCAAAACCTGGTAAACAAAAATCCTTTATCAGTGATATATAAAGAGTGCAGCACAATCAAATAAATGTGTAACATAACTAATGAATAAATGACTGTCCATAAATCAAAAAAAGTCTAATGGGCTTATTTGTCCCAAAATCCAATCCATCAGCGTGTATACAGTAAAGAAAAGACTGGCTGCTTACCTCCTGGGTATGACCACTGAGCACCTTGAATGTGAGTGGCCAGTCTTTTATTTAGTGGAGGTTTTTGGCACATTGGGTGTTATTCTGTGAAGATTAATTCATCACTGGATACATGTTGGAGATTAGATTTTGGAACAATTAAGCCCATTATTGGACTGTTTTTTTTTTTATTTATTTATGCACAGTTATTTATTCCTTAGTTACACATGTTTTTATTTATTTCATTGCGCTACACTGTTAAGGATTTTTATTTCCCAGGTTTTGCTACACATTTATTTATTTGGTTGCACTACACTATCTTGTTTGTATATTACTGTAGAAGGTTATGTGGAATTACCTTTCAGTGTTTAGCTGTGCATCCATTTTTTTTGGGCAATATTCACTTTGTAACAGTTAAGACTTTATTTACAGTGACTGCTCATATTGAGTCATAATTTTTTAAATCCAGGTAATAAGTGGAAAACATGACGATATTTAATGCAAAGAGCATACATACAGTTAGTACAGGATGGGAACCATTCTCCTGTATGGCAGTTCAGCCAAAATATGGGAGAGCCACCTACTGAACTGGCCAAGATCAATTGCAGTGGTATAAGTGTAAAAGTTTGAATATTTTTTTCTGATATTGGAGTACTGAGATGTCTCTACCTGCCTCTCTCACATTATTGTTAACTGGAATGTGTTGTGTAACAATACTCATTATGTTGTGTAGCTGTCTTTAGAAATAACTTTCATAACTTTGTGGCTTTAGTTGTGGTGTGAAGGAGCACCTATTTGTGCGAAGACTCTGTTTACATTTTCTGTAGATTATTTGAACATTGTTTTGTGTCCCACACAAATCAACATTGTGATCACATGCAAAGATATTTACTGGAAATAAACACAGAAAAATGTTTTGTCTAAAGTGACTGGTAGCTGTCTCTGGCATTGATCTGATTAGGTGAACTGCCACATTCCACAATGATAATGGCATTCCTGTGTTACAATCTTTCTCACCTAGAACACCTACTTGTGTATAGTTTATATTTTGTTTTTTTTCTTGTAGTGCATTAGTCTACTCCAGTGCATTTTTTCTGTAATCTGGTGATTTTAAAACCCCTATTTGGGATGTTGGAGAGTCATTCTTAGACCCACATGACAAAATCTTAATCATGACTTTTATTAAAGGCCTGAGACTTCAAAATACCAGTACCAGGAGTTGTAAAAAAAAAAGACAGGTACAGACTGGTAAAACTTCATGCGTTTACTTCTTGCCTTTAAAAGTTTAAAATTGGTGATACAGCAAGCACAAAGAGAGAGGAAGTTACATAAAACATGCTTTAGCAAGTACATTCCCACTGAACAGTCCTGGAGATGGGTTAAGTTGGTCAAAATTGTATAGATTTTTGGTATGATGCATCTTTAAGCTGAACTGTGGGGGAAAAAATACACTTGTACCATTGAAAAGCACTTTTGCCTAAAGTGATTGTAAAGACGCTTTTTTTTTACATTAAGTTAAAAAAGATGTTATACTTATTTACTCTGTGCAATGGAATTGCACAGAGACATGCCTTACCTCCTCTTCTGAAGTCCCCCACTGGCACTCTCCACATCTTCCAACTGGTTCCTTCCTTGTCCTGGGAGGAGAGGAAGAGAGAGCAACAGCGCTGGATTGGCAAGAATAGGCAGGTAAGTGTTTGGGTATGGGTGGGAATAGGCAGTGGAGCTTTTTTTTTTTTTTTCATCTGAATGCATTAAGGCTAAAAACGCTTAGACTTTAGAGCCACTTTAACAGATCCTTCATTCCACTGGCAACCAGGGCTCTCCTCTTCCCTCTGGGTTGTGGGTGAGCCTTCAGCGTCCTTACATACAATGCAGCACTGCTTTGTATGTGATGATGTCAGAGTGTGACTGGCATACAGAGCGCTAAAGTGCAGGGGTTTCGGGGGGAAAATCACCTAACCTACAGGAGCGAGGGATAAGGTAATTAAAAGTACTTTTTATTGGTAACTTAGGCAGAAATGAGTATTTGCAGTGCAAGAGGAACTCAGCTTCATGGGTAGTTTTTTTTAAACTTCCTGAAGTTCAACTTTAAAAGTTCAAGCAGGTAATTTTAATGGTTACTTTGCAGCAGAAGAAAATATTCAAGCCTTTAAATTTGGACAAAATTGCTTACAACTTTATTTTCTAAAATTCCTAGTGGTTTTGTGATCACACTTTAGTGATCAACAAGATAGTGGCAAGATTGATGATACTCTTCCTTTCACTTAGGCTTTGATAAGTTGACTTGGGCTTAACAAAACTGATTATGGTAGTGCTAGATGGAAAAACAATGTTAGATGGTTATTTTTTTGTATGCACCAGTAAGAAACCCATCCTGCTGTGACTTTAGTACATGTCATGTTAACACCAAGGTACTTTAGTCTAATTAAAAACAAATTGTTAGCATGACTGAAGCTGGTCTTTACAGTTCACTAGGGCTTTAACCAGCTCTTGCCAAAAGAAATACATATATATCATCAAATCAACCCATATGAAAGAAAAATATATTTGATATTGCCATATATTTGAAATGGTACAATTGTAGATATATATATATATATATATATATATATATATATATATATATCTATATCTCATGTTGAAATGCATTTTTATTACAAAATATATAAAACATTTTTAAAATACATTTCAAATATACTGTGTTTTTAAAAGTACAAATCTACATTTTTGGAATGCATTTAGAAATATATGTAGAAATATAAAAGCTAAAATAAATTTGTTATATGTTAAAAAAAATCTGAAGAATATATTTTAAATATATATATTTTTTTAAATATATTCTGCAGATTTTTTTTAACATCTAAAAAAAGTAATTTTAACATTTTTTACACATTTGTAAATCATTCCAAAAATGTAGATTTGTATTTTTAAAGACCGTACAGGTGAAACTTGAAAAATTAGAATATCGTGCAAAAGTTCATTTATTTCAGTAATGCAACTTAAAAGGTGAAACTAATATATGAGATAGACTCATTACATGCAAAGCAAGATAGTTCAAGCCGTGATTTGTCATGATTGTGATGATTATGGCTTACAGCTCATGAAAACCCCAAATCCACAATCTCAGAAAATGAGAATATTACATGCAATCAATAAAACAAGGATTGTACATAGAACAATATCGGACCTCTGAAAAGTATAAGCATGCATATGTACTCAGTACTTGGTTTGGGCCCCTTTTGCAGCAATTACTGCCTAACTGTGGCGTGGCATGGAAGCTATCAGCCTGTGGCACTGCTGAGGTGTTATGGAAGACCAGGATGCTTCAATAGCGGCCTTCAGCTCTTCTGCATTGTTCGGTCTCATGTCTCTCATCTTTCTCTTGGCAATGCCCCATAGATTCTCTATGGGGTTCAGGTCAGGCGAGTTTGCTGGCCAATCAAGCACAGTAATCCCACGGTCATTGAACCAGGTTTTGGTGCTTTTGGCAGTGTGGGCAGGTGCCAAGTCCTACTGGAAAATGAAGTCAGCATCTCCATAAAGCTCATCTGCGGAAGGAAGCATGAAGTGCACCAAAATCTCCTGGTACGTGGCTGCGTTGACCCTGGACTTAATGAAGCACTGTGGACAAACAGCAGCAGGTGACATGGCTTCCCAAATCAACACAGACTGTGGAAACTTCACACTGGACTTCAAGCATCTTGCAGTGTGTACCTCTCCATTCTTCCTTTATACTCTGGGTTCTTGGTTTCCAAATGAGATGCAAAAGTTGTTCTCATCAGAAAAGAGGACTTTGGACCACTGAGCAACAGACCAGGTCTGTTTTTCTTTAGCCCAGGTAAGACGCGTCTGACGTTTGTTGTTCAGGAGCGGCTTGACAAGAGGAATATGACATTTGAAGCCCATGTCCAGGATCCGTCTGTGTGTGGTGGCTCTTGATGCACTGACTCCAGCCTCAGTCCACTCCTTGTGAAAGTCTCCAACACTTTTGAATGGCCTTTTCCTGACAATCCTCTCCAGGCTGCAGTCATCCCTGCTGCTTGTGCACCTTTTCCCTTCCACATAACTTTCTATTAATGTGCTTTGATACAGCACTTTGGGAACATCCAACTTCTTTTGCAATTACCTTTTGAGGCTTTCCTTCCTTATGGAGGGTGTCAATGATGGTTTTCTGCACAACTGTTAGGTCAGCAGTCTTTCCCATGATTGTGATTCCTACTGAACCAGACTGAGAGACCATTTAAAGACTCAGGAACCCTTTGCAGGTGTTATGGCTTAATTAGCTGATTAGAGTGGGACACTTTGAGCCTAGAATATTGCACCTTTTCACAATATTCTAATTTTCTGAGATTGTGGATTTGGGGTTTTCATGAGCTGTAAGCCATAATCATCACAATTATGAGAAATCATGGCTTGAACTATCTTGCTTTGCATGTAATGAGTCTCTCATATATTAGTTTCACCTTTTAAGTTGCATTACTGAAATAAATGAACTTTTGCACGATATTCTAATTTTTAGACTTTCACCTGAATATTTGAAATGTATTTTTTAAAATATTTTTTATATATTTTGTAATAAAAATGCATTTCAACATGCAGTGTGTGTGTGTGTGTGTGTGTGTGTGTGTGTGTGTGTGTGTGTATATATATGTGTATGTGTATATATATATATATGTGTGTGTGTGTATATATGTGTGTGTGTGTGTGTGTATATATAAATTTATTGAATATGGCCACACTTGTAGCATTTCAAATATGACAATATATTTGGGAAGAATATTTTTAAAATATACTTCAAATATATTTTTCTTCCATGTGGAAACTTAGTGAACCGTGTTTTAACAATGCATTGCAGCACATGGCAGCCTGTTTTCACACCAAACACCAGTGCACACATATTAGGAGGTGTGAACGAGTCCTAAATGTTGAGCTTTGCTTCTTTCTCTGAATCCCAAGCCCATCTATTGGTAAATTGCCCTTGCATTGGTGAATAAATACGGTGGTCAGAAAGTTGGAGAATGCAGGGAAAAGCTTAAAAGTCTAGGGAAGAAACGGCATTGTGTTTTCAGTTGTTTTACGGGAAATAAGGCAGAACAGAGGGAGTGTGTCATCCTTGGGGAAAAAACATTAGTGTGCATCCAAAGTTTTCACTTCTATGAGAAGGAAGGCAGAGCACCTGTGATCTAGTTGCTGCCTAGTCATCTGGAGCAGTGTCGTATTTGTTTGATGTTGCTGAAGTAGAGTGGGTGGCTTATCTAAAGGTTTAAAGTATAACTTAAGGCAAAGCTTTTATGTATTTATTTATTTTTTTAAACCAACACAAGGGGTTAGGACCTCTGTTGTGTTTTTAATTGCTGTACTTGTCCCCATTAGGGATTCACTCTCTAGTTGTTTTAATCACCAGTTTTACTAGGAATAAAGAAGGAATAGAGACTCATCATTTCTGAGCTCCAGAAGGCAGGGGGTGGGGATCTGATGTCACACATCATAACATAGAACAGGGAGTAATCTAAAACCTGAGTGGATGGTTTACACTCAAATGCTGACTATGCCCACCCTTTCTTCACCCATGCTCCATTCATAGAAGCTGTAGTATAGGTTCCCACAATGAAAAGCATTCTATGATTGGAGAACCTTTCATTCCTCCACCTGTCCACCATTCATGAAATGCTTTTCATTGTGCTCTTCTATGAATGGAGCATGGGGGTGGAAAGAGCGGGATAGTCAGCTTTTGATGAGTGCCTATCACAAGTGCAGCTGCTCATATTAACTCTACGTCGGAAGATCACCACTGCAGGGGTATCTGAGGACCCAACGGTCGTAAAGGTGGTGGGGTTGGTCTTCTCCTGTCACCACTGAGCACCTTCTGAGTCCTCCCAAACCCCCCCTCTCTATCCTTATCCTCCTTCAAGGCCCACTGCATCTGACTATTCTCCCCAACCCCCCTGAGGATTGCTGTAATCTACCGGCCTCCTGGACCCGTATCCCGCTTCCTTGATGACTTTTCCGCCTGGCTACCCTTCTTTCTCTCCTCCGAGCTACCCACCATCATCCTTGGAGACTTCAACATCCCAGTCAACATCAACAACCCAGCCACATCTCAACTCCTCCACCTAACCTCCTCTTTTGCACTTGCACAGTGCATGCAATCCACCACCCACTCCGACGGGAACATCCTGGACCTTGTCATCTCTGTGCTCCCCACAACCTCACAAACACCCCCTTCCCTCTCTCTGACCACAACCTTGTTACCTTCTCTGTCTCCTCGTCCTCAAACGCCTACCCCTCCAAATGTAAACTATTACCAGCCGAAACCTCCGCAACCTGAACCCTGCCCCCCTCCACTCTGCAGCTGATCAACTCTATGACAGCATCCTTCCCCTGTCCTGCCACGACTGCCTAACGCCTTTAACCACACGAAACATCAGACCCCGACCGCTCCAGCCCTGGCAGACTGATCATACCAAAACTCTCAAACGACGCAGTCGTGCGCTGGAGCGACTATGGCTCAAAACCAGATCCCAGCTAGCGTTCACCCGCTATAAATCCGCCTTCCACACTTACACCTCCTCCCTTCACGCTGCCAAACAAGCCTACTTTCTGACCCTTATCAATACCCTCTCCTCCAATCCTCGCCTGCTCTTCTCTACCTTCAACTCTCTACTCTCCACCTAGCACCTCACTCACCGCCCTTGAGATTGCCAATCACTTCAAAAACAAGATTGACACAATTCGCAGGGACATCGCCGCTGCCCAGACCTCCTCCCCACCCATCTCCTCTCACACAGCAACCCCTTCAACACCCCTCTCCCTTGACCTCACCACTGTTCAGACCTCCACCCCACCTAACATCCCTCACACTGAAGCCCCCTCAACACTCCACTCCTTTGACCTTACTACCACCAAGGAGGTCACTAAGGTCTTCTCTGAAGCCCGCCTCACCACCTGCCCCCTCGACCCTGTCCCCTCACAACTCCTACGACCTCCCTCCTCCTCCATCCTACGCTCCCTCACCAACATCTTTAATCTCTCCCTCTCTTCTGGTGCATTCCCCTCCCCTCTGAAGCACGCGCACATCACTCCCATACTCAAAAAGCCCTCCCTGGACCCCTCTGACCCGAACAACCTTAGACCCATCTCCCTGCTGCCATTTACATCCAAACTCCTTGAGCACTTAGTCTATAATCGCCTAAGCTCCCACCTCAACGACAACAACCTCCTCGACCCCCTACAGTCCGCCTTCCGTCCCCTACACTCCACCGAAACTGCCTTAGTTAAAATCACTAACGACCTGCTAACCGCCAAAGCTAATGGCCACTACTCAGTCCTCCTACTCCTCGACCTCTCTGCGGCTTTTGACACAGTCGACCACCCCCTACTCCTCAAAAAACTACACTCTCTTGGCCTCAGACTCCGCTCTCTCCTGGCTCTCGTCCTACCTACCACAACGCTCCTTCAGCGTTACCTATAACGCTACCACCTCCCCCTCACTCCCCCTCTCTGTCGGGGTCCCTCAAGGCTCTGTCCTCTGGCTCCTTCTCTTCTCCATCTACACCTCCTCCCTTGGCCAACTGATACTCTCACGGCTTCAACTACCACCTCTATGCCGACGACACGCCAATCTATCTCTGAACCCCTCAGTTTCCGCCCGAATCACTAGCCTGCTGAATGACATATCAGATTGGATGTCGCTCCACTTCCTTAAACTGAACCTCTCCAAAACCGAGCTCCTAGTTTTCCCCCCAGCCCCCCCACCCCCACCCCACTGACTTCTCCATCACGTCCAACAATGCCACCATCAGGCCCACCCTACAAGCCAGAGTACTTGGTGTTATTCTTGACTCCAATCTATCCTTCCTGCCCCAAGTCCAATCGCTAGCAAACTCATGCAGACTCCACCTCCGCAACATCGCTAAAATACGCCCATTCCTAACCCCAGAAACCACTAAACAACTCATCCACTCCCTCATCAAATCACGACTCAATTACTGCAGCTCCCTCCTCACTGGCCTCCCTCACCGCAGACTATCCCTGCTTCAGTTGATCCTGAATACGGCAGCCAGACTCATCCACCTTACCAACCGCTCCGTTTCCGCCACCCCCCTCTGCCAATCCCTCCACTGGCTTCCGATTGCCCAACGGATCAAATTCAAATTGTTTACATTGACGTACAAAGCTGTCTATAATACTGCCCCAAATTACATCACCAACCTAATATCCAAATACCACCCAACACATACTCTTAGCTCCTCACAAGACCTTCTACTCTCCAGTTCCCTGGTCTCCTCCTCCTATGCCCGCCTCCAGGACTTCTCCAGGGCATCGCCCATCCTCTGGAACTCCCTACCCCAATCCATCAGACTATCACCTACTCTCCTCTCCTTTAGGAGCACCCTGAAAACCCACCTCTTCAGGGAAGCCTACCCCGCCCCCTGCTAATTGCCGATCTCCACTCTTCCTACCACTCCAAACCCCACAGCTTTTCCTCCTGTACCACTATCCCCTCCCTCCTAAATTGCAAGCTCCAAGGAGCAGGGCCCTCGAACCCCTCGTGTATCGCACTGTATTGTTATTGTACTGTCACATGTATTGTCTCCCATTGTAATGTACAGCGCTGAGCGAACTATTGGCACTTTATAAATACTGTATAATAATAAAAAGAAAAACTATAAAAAAAAAAAAAAAACTTTGGGTGACAACTGCCCATACATGTTGGGCATTGCTGCCATCGTTCAGTTAACTTTACATTAATGAGCTTTGATGGCTTGCCTGTGAGCAATTTTCGCTGCGTTGTAAACCTTTACTGGAAATTGGTGATTAAATTTTGTTGGCGTGCACTAAAATTAATTGGACAATTCATTTTAAATCACAAATGAACATGTTTTTTACTGAAAACATAGATTTGATAGACAGTAGTGTAAACATCATGTGACATTAAAAAATTTGCAATTACAGATTTTTTTTCTCCAGAGTCTCTGCTTTCAGAAAAAAAAATTAGGGGTGGGGAAAAGGTCAGCAAAAGGGTTCATAGTCGTTTATTGGACAAATTGAGAATATGCAGCTTAAACGATACCTCAGTATCATGGTGTGTGACTGCAAGTGTGCTAATGTAGACCTTTGCTTTCTCTCCTCCAGGTGACCAAGGAAAGTGGCCCTCCACACATGAAGAGTTTTGTTACCAGAGTGACAGTGGGAGAATTCACTGCTGAAGGAGAAGGGAACAGCAAGAAGCTTGCAAAGAGGAGGGCTGCTGCATCAGTACTGCAGGAATTGCGAAAACTCCCTTCTCTTCCTGTAGTTGAAAAACCAAGACTTTACGTCAAAAGACGCCCCAAAACCATAATAAAGGTACATTTTTAAAGTTTTAAGCTCACAGGTCAAGCCTTATTCTTTTATCAGATGGAACCCATAAACTGTTAGTAGAACCTGATATTTAATTTGCTGTGAGCTATCAGATGATTTACCATTCCTTAAGGGTAGACTCCACCCCAAAACATTTGTTATATGGATTAGTCTTTAACCCCTTGCCCTCCTGAGGATTTACCCCCCTTCTTGACCAGGCTATTTTTTGTGTTACGGCGCTACGTTACTTTAACTAACAATTGCACGGTCATGCAACGCTGTACCCAAATAAAATTTAAGTCCTTTTTTTCCCACGAATTGAGCTTTCTTTTGGTGGTATTTAATAGCCTGTGTGGTTTTTATTTTTTGCGCTATAAAAAAAAAAGACAATTTTGAGAAAAAACAATATTTTTGACTTTTTGCTATTAAACATGTCCAGTAAAAAAAATTTAAGAAATCTAATTTCGTCATAAATTTTGTCCAAAATGTATTCTTCTACGTCTTTGCTAGAAAAAAATCCCAAGACGTGTAAACTGGTTTACGTGAAAATTATAGCGTTTACAAATGGCGGTATATATACTGGGATTTTTTGTTACATTTTCACTAGTAATGGCGGCGATCAGCGACTTATAGCGGGACTGCAGAGGACATTCTGACATTGGGGGAAATTGACTTGGTGTCACTGACATCCCCAGTGACTCCAATACAGTGATCAGTGCTAAAAAGAAAAAGCACTGACACTGTACTAATGGCACTGGGCAGGAAGGGGTTAACATTAGGGGCGATCAAAGAGTTAATTTTGTGCAGGGAGTGTTTTACTATTGCACGGTGTCTTTGTGCTTCACTGTAAGCACACTGCTTTGGATGGCTGTGCTGTACACAGCCATCCAAAGCAGTGTGCCCGAGCTGACAGTTCTCCCCATTGGAGATCCTTGGTAATCAACGGTTGGGACCGGGTGATTGACGGCCGCGAATGGCGGTGCAGGTAGGGCTCATGTGTGCGCCCTACCCAGAAATGCAAAATCACGTGTGTATGTATGTATGTATACGTGTGTGTGTGTTTGTGCGCAATATATACCATTGGTGCAAAAAAAAATAAAAATCGGACATTACTAAGCTTAAAGTGATTGTACAGGTAACTGTTTCTTTTTAAAGTATACAGTGCATGTCGTTCCTACCTGCTCTGTGCAATGGTTTAGCACAGAGCAGCCCCACTCCTCTTCTTAGGTCTCTCACCAGCACTGCTGGTCCCCCCCCCTCCCCCCAGCAGGGCACTCATGCGTGCCTGCTCCTGAGCCCTGCTCTGTGTGTCCATTGACACATACATAGCGCAGCTCAGCCCTGCTTCCTCCTCACTGGCCATGATTGACAGCAGCGAGAGCCAGTGGCTCCTGCTGCTGTGTTTTAACCAATGAGGAGGGGGAGAGCCACTGCTTTTGTGCACATTGCTGGACAGAGATCAGGCTCAAGTAAGCATTTGGGGGCTGGGGTGGAAGCTGCACACTGAAGGTTTTTTACCTTTTATGCATAGAATGCATGAAGGTCAAAAACATTCAGCCTTTAGAACCACTTTAAAGCTGAAGTTTAGTTATGGCAATTTTTACAAAGTTACATTGATCCAGATTGGACCAGTGTAAGTATGTATGTGCCTTACCTGTGGGATCCCTGTGGAAGCTTGAAATCACTGTAGGGTCGGGCCCGATGATTTCAAGCAGCACACCCGGAAGTTTGCAAGCCAACAGGGAACCTAATATCTTAAGGGAACAGAAGACCTTTTTACGGTAGTGCGCACTTTTTATGTGAGTTCAGTATATGTTTGTTTAATAAATATTGGTGGATACTCTATGATGGTATATTCTTTCTGGAATTTGGAGACTGTCGTGTATGGATTAAGAGGATGGATATGGATTGAGTTACATCGGGGACTGGAGGCTGGAGAGTGCAGGAGGCTATACCTTGGTTAAAGAAAAAAAGCGCTATTTGACCTAAATTACATAGGTCATATACAGGAGGTGAGAGTATGTGTGTATATATATATATATATATATATATGTATGTATGTCGGATTAGGATCTGCACATGTTTTGGTGATTATGAGCACACGTTGAAATGCAAGATCTGCACATTTTTATCATTAAATAGGAGGATAACCACACACAAAAAAAGAACAATTCTTTGGACAATGAGTGATTTGATATAAGGATTTATGTATTCATTTTTATTCTGGTTTATTATTTGGGTATTTATTTATCAGTGTATGGTACACATAACTTTCATTTATATATGCAGTGAACACTGTAATATATTATATGCAGTGGTATACATGAGTGTGCTGCACTTTATTTAGGTTTTAATTTTGATTGCATGTGGCAACACATATAGTGTCAGCAACAATATATGATTTAGAGAACACAAATAGGCTGACATAATTATGCTAAGGTATATTTGGTTTATCACTGTAAGCAAAGCATTCTCTGATTGGACAAGGTGGATTGTGATGTTTCTGCGTCTCCTCTCCTCGTCCAATCAGAGAACATTGTGCATTCATTGAGAAAATGCAAGGTATTCCCTGAGTGGTGCTGAAAGCTAGTGGGGACCCAGAAGCTAGTGGAGATCACTGAAGTAGCAGTGACTACTGCAGTGATTTCTAGCTTCCATTGGGATTCCACAGATACACACCTACTTGTTATTGGTCCAAGCTGGACTAATATAATTATGTAAAAAAAAATACCACACCTAAACTTTAGCTTTAAGGAGATGAAAGAAATACTCAATAGAAGATCATGAGTTTTAAACCAATCCACTCGAGCAGTCCACTGCGCCAGCAACTTGTAGCTTACATAGGACTTTCCTCCACTCATAATGTAGAGGATAGGGGGAGGGTAAGGGCGAGGATAAGACTGCCCTACTGCATACTTGGTTCCTAATAAAGAATGAAATTAGTTCCTACTGAGAACTTCTTATAAGGGAACAGATTACATCACTTCCCTCAGATGGTAGCACCACCTTAATCAAATTCCACTAATGCTGAGTACTGGACTATTCAAGTTGACATAGATGGATAATCTGAAATGTGGATAAAGGCAATTTAGGTTTGCAAGTGTGCATGCCTAACTGTTTTATCTTTTCAATCTCAAGTGTGTTATTCCAGAATAGTAATGACAAGTTATGGCACCACAGAGTGCCTCTTATACACCACAGGGAAAGATTACACAGCATGTCACAATAGGGAACAGGTTATTGCTTTTTTCGTTTGTTTGTTTGTTTGTTAAGGACACATTTAACATATTGCGTTAATGACATTATCTTAAGGCAAATATAAAAAACACAGGAACAAAAATTATCTTCTCATCCATTGAGGGATATACAATTTGGGTTATACTGCTGTCTACAGGAGAATTGGACACTGGCAAACAAAAAAGCTGTAGGCCAGCCCCTCCAACTACCAGCATGCCTCTGGTTTTTTGCTAGGGTTCTTGAAGAATGTATGTTTTTTTTTTTTTAGCTCTGATGATTTAAGCACTTTATTTTTCTTCACTTTTTTCTTCAGTCAAGACTCTTCTCTGCTCCTGTAGGTTTCCTCTCTGATTTGCATCTATTCAGTGTGATTGTTGTTATCTTGGATTTGGTACTGCAGCTGGACTGCACTGTCCTGGACATTGCTGAGCTAGCCTGGAAGTGACCTTTGGGCATTTGGTGTAAGTTGGCTGTGGAGCGCTTTCCAAGTCCAGAGGTGCTTGCATTGCTTCTGCACTTGCCCTGTCTCTTAAGACTCGGTGAGTAGATCGGTTGGACTAAGCATCTGAAGCTACCATTTTTAATTGGTTGAAGGGCACCACTGCTTCCTGTTTTCTGGTTGTGACTAATGTCCAGCACTAGGTGGAGTGTTGCATGTGCTGGGGCCGTAACGTGTCTGATTCTAGATACGGGAGGTGGAGCGCACATTCCACTGACAGGTTTGGGACTACTTGTATTGTATCCAGTGATAATTATTATTATACAGTATTTATATAGCGCCAAAGGGTTTGCTCAGCGCTCTACAATAGCAAGGGGGACAGAACATGAGACAAGACAGAAACAATACAATACACGAGGGGTTTGAGGGCCCTGCTCTTTCGAGCTTACAATAATACTGATGTCTGCAGCCTGCAGTTCTGCTGTTCACTGCAGTTGGAGTCTTTTCTGTCCTCCTGACCTAAAGTACCCAGTTATTTACTGACTGACCACAGAGGCCCTCAACGTGCTCCACCACCCTCTCTAGCATGTTCACTGGCTTATCCATGGCTTTAGCCACTTCTGAGCCATCGGCCGCAGAGACTCTGCTTCTGAGTCATTCAAATCTTTGTCAGATAAAGTCTTCTGCCATTAGTTAAAGGAGGCCATTTTGACTTGCACTGATGTAATGTGCCCTACCCTGAAGCTAGAAGATTAACTTGTTTCTTCTATCAGTTCCATTCCCACCCTGGGGTCAAATAGGGCCCCCAGAGTCCTCAAAGGCTTTCTCATTGCACCTGCTTTTCCAGAACTTTACCTGGCCAGTCCCACCCTGCACCGTTTTCTGATCCTGATTTTACATTTTTCATTCAAGTTTGGGTGACATGACTGGGTGACTCCACTGTTGCTGTTAATCCTTGTTGCTCTTTAAATGTATGGAGCAGGTGGCTGTGGCACTAAACTTCAGTTGTTATGGCTTGCCATATGCATCTTGTTTGAAAAGTAGAGCTGCTTCACGTGAGTAAATGTTTGGGCTGTAGATTGACTGAAGTTTGTGTTGCATGCTAGATTAAGATCCTGCTTCACAGAGTGGGAGTAATTGCCAGCTCTAAGGTGGGCTTTGGCAGACAGCCGTTGTCAGGGCTAACATGTGACATTTGTTTTCCATGTATGTCAAAGTAAAACTTAATAACTGCACATGGTTTTAATATAGTAAGTGCAGTGCCATCTGTGAGGGAAGGATCTTGTATTTAAGCCTCTGCGGTTTTCCACTGACATGAAACGTCTGAGAGTACTTTGAGGCCACAATATTAAAAGCAGCACTGCTGTTGCTAAAAGGCGAATCTTGGGAGATTAAGACCTTAAAGCCTTGATTTGAAGGTTTGACTTAGAGATATATGTATGTATGATCTTTTGTTTTTTTTTCTTCTGTGCTTTAAAGAATTTGGCTAACAGTTTAAACGTGTGGCATGCAAACGTTTGAATACCATTGGTCAAATTTAGGTGGTGCAAAGAGGCTGGAGGTGATGAGCAGCACTGAGATGCATCAAAGGATGAAAAAATGTGAAAACAATTATTTTATTTTTAAAAATTGCAGTTGTTGACCATACACAGTGGTTTACAGCCACTTAAGATTTATTTCTTTTCATGCTCAATTTTTCCCAAGTGTCAGAACTAATCTAAACAACATTCAACGGGCCTTTTTTTTTTTTTTTTTAACAGCAACCTTGTTTGACGCCAGCACAAGAGTGGAACTAAGGAAGTGACCTAAGCAGGCATCATGTGCTGTTATGTTTAGATCTGTATAGTAAAAACACCAGTCAAGATTCTTATTTAAATAGAAATTGAGGGATGATAGATTGAGCTCTATCCCATGTATTTTTAGGTTATAGCATCCCCTCTAGCCCCCCTAATACTCACCTAAGCCCCCTCTCAATCCAGTGATGTGCATTGAAGTCTTGGCTGTCCCGGGACTACCTCTGGCTCCCGCTGCTGTCAACCACAGCCAGTGAGCCAATGATAAGAGAGAAAGGGAGGGGCCGAGCCGCAGCTCCATGTGTGAATGGACACACGGAGCAGTGGCTGGGGTGTGCCTATGCTCGGGTGGCACCATAGCAAGCTGCTTCCTATGGGGGCACCCGACAGGTGGGAGGAGCCAGGAGCGCCGGCGGAGCATCTGAGAAGAGGAGGATCTGGGCTGCTCTGTGCAAAGCCACTGCACACAGCAGGTAAGTATAGACCTGTTTTTTTTTTTCCTTTAATGTAAGCCTTTAGAATCACTTTAAGGATTACAGAGCTACATTGATTTGTGGATATTGGCCTTGGCAGTGGTGGTCAACTAAAAATTTGTAGAGGGCCTCAAGTGTGGCTCACAGGGCCGCACAATAGCAGCTAACTTTCACACCTCAATGTCCCAAAATGTTGGTCCTGCTGCATTTTTTTACAGCGTATCACATTGCACACTGAAGAAGTTCCAGAAAACTGTGGGAACGGGGGGGAGGGGGGCGCGAGAACTTCTGTTCAGACCTCCTAGCATTGGTGTCAGAGAGCAATAATATCCAACAGCATTGGTGTCAGTGGATGCAACAGTAATTCCCAACATTGGTGTCAGTGGAAGGCATAATAACTCCCAGAAATGATGTTTCCTTTGTGCAGGAGCTTCCAATGTTAAAACCAGTCACTACTGTTTCCTCTCCTTGTGCAGGCTGACTGGTCTGGACTCTGCCCTCTCCTGTAGTTTTTTGCAGACCATGTGTAGTTGGTGAGCCTGTGGGGCCCCCTGCACAGCTCTATACTCTGCACAGGCTATGTACACCCAAGTGATGATGTCACAGCTACTTTTACAAGGAGCTAACTTAATTTGCAAATACATTTGGTGCACACAGTTTTTGTGCCTAGAGTTCAGCTTTAAAGTCATTATAAATGTTATAAAAATGCATCAAGTCAGTGAATTGCATTGCCAGGATGACATTCGGGCATCTTGCACAGCTGTTGTGGTTGCTTCAAGCATTTGTGGGTGTGTAGGAACATATATCCATGACGAAAATTTCCTCTCTGCACCTCACTTTTTATTTTCTTTAATAAGTTCTGTAAACAACTGATAGCTGTTTCTAGTTTTTAGTTATTAATGGCAATCTATGAGATTTTCCATTGCATGACTAGAGATTCTTTGTTCCAGATATTGGCAACCCATGGAAAGAGACACTGCCTTTTCTCTTTTCCCTGTAGTTTGACATTTTCAACCAATATAAACCTTACAAAACAAATCAAAGGAAAAAGAAATTGTCCCTTTTGGCTTCAGACTGCAGTAATAATATAATATAGGTTTTTTTTTTCGTCCCTATATACTTTGTAGTTGGTATATAAAATATATGTGGTAGTAGCATTTTTTTTATGTGCATTTAAATATAGCTGTGCTCATAAGTTTGCATACCCTTGGAGAACTGCTAATAGTATGTATAATTGTTAAAGAAAACATGAATGAGCAGGAGAAACACATTTACCATGTTTCCCGAAAATAAGACATTGTCTTATATATTTTTTTGGCTCAAAAAACATTAGGTTAAAAAAACATTATTTTTTTAATGTCCAGGTGTGGACAGGGGGTGCAGAGGTGAGCTGCATGCAGTTGTGGATGAGGGTTACTATAGAGAGGGCTGGTTGATGAGTTGTGAGCTGCAGTCAGGTGTTGCAGAGGTGAATTGACAGGTGAGTTTCAGACAGGGTGCAGAGATGAGCCACAGACAGTGCAGGGGTGAGTTTCAGACAGGGGATGCAGAAGTGAGCTGTGGCTGAGGGGTGCAGAGCTGAGGCTGGGGGGTGCATAGGTTGCATAGTTGCAACTCAGCTGACCCCTTCACCCCCCCCCCCCAGCCGCAGCTGACCTATGCACCCTGTCTGCAACTCACCTGTCAATTTACCTCTGCAACACCTGACTGCAGCTCACCTTTGCACATCCCCCCCTCCCCCCTCCACTGCCCTCATATGGTTAGCTAGCTTTGCAAAACACAGCTGTCAGCAGCCGGCCCCTCTCTATAGTAACTCCCATTTCGGGTCCTATCTTCCCACACAGTGCACCAAGTGCACTCACTCACCGCTCCACCTCTTCCCCACTGGCCGACGATCACCCCTGGGGCATCGGCTTCCATGCATTAGGCTGCAGGATGAGATGCCCCACCCCACCCCTAAACACACTGCGCCCTCATATATCTGTTCCTTCCCTGTCCCACAGTGAGTACAGAGGTAGGGGAGTTCTGTGGGAGCACATAGTGCAGTTACTTACAAGAGGGATTGTCACTTGCAAACACAAAAGCCGCGCTTCTGTGTTTATAGGAGACCATAGATATTGGTGTACACAGGGCCAGGGCCAGTGCCAGAGGTGGTGGAACAGCTGATCACAACTCGGTCTTATTTTCAGGGTAGGTCTTATACTTCAGCAATTCCCAAAAATAGTACTAGGTCTTATTTTCGGGGTAGGTCTTATTTTCTGGGGAAACTGGGTATTTTATTCTTAAAGTGTTACTAAACCCACAACAGTAAATTCAGTCTGTATATGCAGTAAAGCATGCTTGTTATACGGATTGTGGAACCTAAGGGGTTAATCCTCTGCATTGTGTAAAAAGGATGTTACATCCTGACTTCTCTGATCCTCCCCTTCTTCCAGTGTCTCCTAAATATCTCCTGATAGAACAGAGGGTTGGGGGCAAGCTGCATGTGCTCAGTTTGATGTGTATTGCTAGAGAGTTTTTTTTTTTCTTGGGATCAGCACAGGGCCAATCAGCACTGCCCAAACAGGTTAGGGGCCCTGCATCCTTCTACAGGAGAATGAAAACTCCTACAATTTTTAACATGTGCTCAGCTGCACACTGATAGAAGTCACTATCCTGCTCTAATTGCTGATTCGAAAAGGTATTTAGCAGTTTATATATATACTAAAGTACATGCATTTCAATGTTGTGTGTACTGTGGGAGACCAGATATAGTGAATGCAGGGTCCTGGGTTTAGTAACACTTTTAACAGAATGGCAAAATCAAAAACAAGATATGGCAACAAATAAAAACAAAATGAGCCCTGTCCACAAGTCTGCATACCCTTAGTTCTCAGTACTGTGTATTGCCCCCTTTAGCATCAATGATAGCTTGCAGTCTTTTGTAAAAGTTGTCTATGAGGCCCCAACTTCTTGCATGGTGGAATAGTGGCCCATTCATCTTTGGAAAATGTCTCCAGGTCAATTAAAGTGTTGGTCGTCTAGCATGAACCACACGTTTGAGATCTCCCCAGATCTGTTGTATCCACTGGATGGTCAACTTGGCCTTGTGCATAGGGTCATTGTGGTTCTGGAAAGTCCATGCACAGCTTTCGTGGAGAAGAATGCAAGTTATCTGCCAGTATTTTCTAATAACATGCTGCATCTTGCCATTCATTTTCATAAAGCTTCCCCCTGCCTTTAGAGCTCATAAACCCCCAAAACAACAGTGGGCAACCACCATGCTTCACACTGGGGATTATATTCTTGTCGCTATAAACCTTGTTGATCCCTCTCCAAACATAGCACTTATGGTTGTGACCACAAAGCTCTATTTTGGTCTTGTCGCTCCAAATTACAATGTTCCCGAAGCTGTAAGGTTTGTCAAGGTGTTGTTGGGCATATTATAACTGGGATTTTTTGCGACATTGGTGCAGTAAAAGCTTGTTTCTGGCAACTCCACCATGCAGCTCATTTTTGTTCAAGTATCTTCGTATTATACTTCTTGAAACACCCACACCGTCTTTTTCCAGAGCAGTCTGTATTTCTCCTGAGCTTACTTGTGGGTTTTTCTTTGTAGCCCGAACAATTCTTCTGGCAGTTATGGCTGCAAATCTTTCTTAGTCTACCTGACCTTGGCTTGGTATCAAGAGATCCCCAAATTTTCCACTTCTCAATAAGTGATTGAACAGTACTGACTGGCATATTTAAGGCTTTGGATATCTTTGTATATGCTTAATAATCGGCTTGTTTTGAATTATTGGACGGTCAATATTTAGACAGATCATGGTTTCCAATGAAAGAGTTTCTCATGTCATTATCTGAGTAGATTACAATTATAGCTGTGGCTGATATGACTTTGATCCGTCTATTTCCCTGGTGACCTTGGAGTGTGATTATTCTGCAAAATATTAAGTGACAAATGCACTGTAAAAGGCCAGACGTGAACACATGTTTTCTTTGCATTGGAGATGACCCTGTGTTTTGATGTCTAGTGAGGCAGAGAGGTGCTTGGCCTGTGTGACTGTCACTGTCTGACCCAGATGAAAGCACTGAGGCAGGATCGGGTTTCCTGGTATGTTTGGGGGCCCTTTGAGTAGGGCAGAATGTTAACCCTCTAGGTGAACATCATAAATGCTCTGCCTGCTCATCTTCCTTTACATGGCAGGAGTTGAGTTTGGAAAGATGGAAAAATCAGGTGCTAAACAAAATTCTAAGAGCAAGTGCTTAATGGTTATACTTTATATTTTTTGCATTATATCTGTGCAATGTGCTAACAGATATATGGCGCACAGTTGCTTACTGGAGCATAAAGAAATGAGTTGCTTGGCTACCGAGTCTTGATTGGCTCATGATTTTTAAGTAACTTCTGTATTAAAGGGAAGTTAAAAATCCATCCATAAAAACACTGTCAATTACTCAGTCCCTTTGGAAGTGTTGAATGTCCTGATTAGTTATTCTCTCTTAAGGAGCAAGTAGCCCTTTTCCAAGTTTTTACAACAGACCAAACTAACCAACAAAAGAAACCATGACTGCTTGGGACAGTAAGGGAGTCCTGTGTATTAAAGTGTTACTAAGGCTTTTTTTAAATTAAAATAATAAATATGTTTTATACTTGTCTGCTCTGTGCAATGCTATATCACAGGGTGGCTCCAAACTCCACTTCTGGGGTCCCCAGCCAGCGATCTTCCATGTGCCCCTATAGCAAGCTGCTTGCTATGGGGCACACATGCCTGCTCACTCCCAAACTCCATAGGCACACACAGTTCGGCTTTGTCCAGCCCTCTGGTTCCTCCTCACAGCATTTGATTGACAGCAACGATTGTGAAGAGGAAAAGAGGGGAGAGAAGAGATCCAGCTATGCTCAGCACTGCATCGATTGAGGAAATTATTTAGGGAGGTGGGGGAGAACAGCCAGCTGTTAAATGTTTTTAATTTAATGCAGGGAATGCATTAAGGTAAAAAATGTTTTGGCTTCATAACCACTTTAATGTAGTTGTAAAGGCTGAAGGTTTTTACCTTCATGCATAACATGCATGAAGGTGAAAAAACCTTCTCTGTGCAGCATCCCCCCCCAGCCCCCCTAATACTCACCTAAGCCCCCTCTCGATCCAGTGATGTGCACTGGAGTCTTGCTATCCCAGGACTCCCTCTTCTCACTGGCTGAGACCGCAGCGGGAGCCATTGGCTCCCGCTGTTTTTAATCACAGCCAGTGAACCAATGAGCATAGGGAGGGGGCAGGGCTAAGCCGCCACTCCGTGTGTGTATGGACCCTTCATTTTAACTATTCAGTGTTACAGTGATATCACTTTAACAAAATGCACAAATACATGCCCACCTACTTGCAGTAGCTTTCCCACTATTCCATTTGGATGCTGGGCCTTGTGTGGGAACAGCTCTGACATTTCTGGATTCTGCTGAAGTTTTCTTGCTCCCTCTTTCCCCTCATAAACTCCTATTGGCCGAACACTATGATGGGTGACCTCACCGACCGAAAGAAATGCGTAGGAGGGAAAAGAGTTTGGGCAAACTTATGGCTCGGAAATAGCACAGCTTTGCTCAATCAGTACGGCCTGGTATTTGGGTGGTATGCGGGGGTATTAGTGCAGGCACATGGCTGCATCTTATACTTGTTAGTAACTTTTAACATTTCTTTAGGTTATAAAAGTTCATTATATATATATATATATATATATATATATATATATATATATATATATATATATAAATATATATATATAAATAAATATATATATATATATATATACACAGTTGTGTTCAAGATATTAGCAGTATGTTGAAAAAAGTGAATAAAGCTCAAAATCCTTCTAATAGCTTTTATTTCCATACACACAAATGCATTGGGAACACTATATATAAAAACACTATAACTATATATATAAAAACACTATAACACTATATAGAAAAATATATCACATTTGTGTTGTTCCTCTAAAAAAAATTGAAGAAAAGTGAATATTAGACTGTTCAAAAAAAATAGCAGTGTTTGTATTCTTCTTTACAAACTCAAACATTCACTATATAAACTGAAAAATGTTTGAAGATTTTGCTTTCCTTTGAATCACTTAATGAATATTTAGTTGTATAAGCACTGTTTCTGAGAACTGCTGTACATCTGTGTTGCATGGAGTCAACCAACTTCTGGCACCTGTAAACAGGTATTCCAGCCCAGGATGACTGGACTACATTCCACAGTTCTTCTCTATTTCTTGGTTTTGCCTCAGAAACTGCATTTTTGATGTCACCCCACAAGTTTTCTATTGGATTAAGATCCGGGGATTGGGCTGGCCACTCCATAACATCAATCTTGTTGGTCTGGAACCAAGATGTTGCACGTTTACTGGCGTGTTTGGAGTCGTTGTCTTGTTGGAACACCCATTTTAAGGGCATTTCCTCTTCAGCATAAGGCAGCATGACCTCTTCAAGTATTCTGATGTATTCAAACTGATCCATGTTTCCTGGTATGCAATAAATAGGCCCAACACCGTAGTATGAGAAACATCCCCATATCATGATGCTTGCGCAACCATGCTTCACTGTCTTCACAGTGTACTGTGGCTTGAATTCAGTGTTTGGGGGTCGTCTGACAAACTGTCTCCGGCCACTAGACCCAAAAAGAACAATCTTACTTTCATCAGTCCACAAAATGTTTCGCCATTTCTCTTTAGGCCAGTCAATGTGCTCTTTGGCAAATTGTAAACTCTTCAGCGCGTCTTTTTTTTAACAGTGGGACTTTGCGGGGGCTTCTTGCAGATAGCTTGGCTTCACATAGGCGTCTTCTAATTGTCACAGTACTCACAGGTAACTTTAGACCTTCTTTGATCTTCCTGGAGCTGATTGTTGGCTGAGTCCTTGCCATTTTGGCTATTCTTCTATCCATTCAAATGGTAGTTTTTTGCTTTCTTCCACATCTTTCAGGTTTTGGTTGCCATTTTAAAGCATTTGCGATCATTTTAGCTGAGCAGCCTATCATTTTCTACACTTCTTTATATGTTTTCCCCTCTCCAATCACTTTTTTAATCAAGGTACGCTGTTCTTCTGAACAATGTCTGGAACGACCCATTTTCCTCAGAATTTCAGAGAGAAATGCACTGTAACCAGCATGTACAACATTTGCTGCATTCCTTCCTTAAATAAGGGCAATAATTGCCACCTGTTTTTCAAAGAATGAATGACCTCACTAATAGAACTCCACACTGCTATTATTTTGAACATGCCCCTTTCAATTAGTGATTCAATTACACAGAATCAGCAGCATGCATGTCATGACTGTTGGGTCTGTTGGATTTCTATTACTCTACTACACCTGCTAGTAAATTATTTGCCATGTAGAAATATAATTTCTACCAAGAACAGTGATTGATCAGGTTAGTGATGTCCGATTGCTATTATTTTGAACACAACTGTGTGTGTGTGTGTGTGTATATATATATATGTGTATGTGTGTGTGTGTGTGTGTGTGTGTGTGTGTGTGTTTTGCCTGACAGATTAAGTTTGCAGTCTAAAACCAAAGCTGTTGTGTAGCGTCGCATCAATATGTGCTTTTTTAAACGGGTACGAATGTCAGGTTTCCTGTATAGGTGATGCTGCTGCCTCAGTCTAGAGTAGTCCCCCTAGGCTTGCCAGAGAAGTACAAAAGTGGTGGAATGGGATGACCTGCACAAAGGATTCAGAAACGTGTCCTTTCCCTGCTTTTCCAAAAAAATTTTCTTAAAGAAGTCTAGCTTGGACCCATGTAACTATGCCTATACTATATCAAGGGTGCTCAATCTTTTGAAGAGCACAGCCCTCTTAAGTGATTTGGTAACCAGTCATGGGCCTCAATGAAATAGTTCAGAATTATGATTTATTTTTTTTTTGAATAGCATAATGAACATTTTCCTCCTGCAACCACTCAGTGGTGGCGGGAGGGAGTGGAGAAGAAACCGGCTTTCAGTAGTTGCAGGACGTAAATGGAGAGGATCAGTTCCTGTATATGCCACCTCCATCGCCCCTCCTGTGTGCAAAACCAAATGTGACAGGGAGGCCTCACGAGCCCTCTGGAACATGGGACAGGGTTGCCATTATGTCCCCTGATGCTACACCA
The DNA here is from genome assembly GCF_062004578.1 of Staurois parvus. Lineage (NCBI taxonomy): Eukaryota > Metazoa > Chordata > Amphibia > Anura > Ranidae > Staurois > Staurois parvus. Next base: position 10,130,186 of record NW_028319098.1, read on the forward strand.
GTGGTTGGGGGGTGAGATAAAAACATGTCTCAACCATGTGGTTTAAACCACAAACGGCTAATGGTCAGACTGAGAGAACCAATCAAACAATGGAGCAGTATCTTCGATGCTTTTGTCACTTATCTTCAGGATGACTGGGTGGACTGTCTTCCCACTCTAGAGTTTGCATATAACAATTCTAAACATAGTTCCACTTCTCAAAGTCCCTTTTACTTAAAAACCGGTTGTGACAATTGTGCACCTAGATACACGGACGCTGACAATCATATTTGTATCATACTCTGCAAATATCATTCTCACTCCGTCCAGTCCCCCCTCCCTCTTTGAATGGAATGTGGTCTGTGTGTGTGCACTGGGGTCACAAGTGCATAAGGCACAGCTGGATAAACTTCATGGTTGTAACCCCAATTAGCCTGGTTCCAGAGTGCCTGACAAACACTTTCATCTACCCAGTCGTAAAACTAACTCAGTCACTTGACATGTAAGCCTTACCTCAGAGTGGCCATAAAACGTACATCCAACTTGAATCACATTTCATACAAATTCATAAACTTCAAAAGGAACAGGGCACATTAAATAAAGCATATATTCAGATAGGTCATTTTAATACGAGTCACCTGACACCTTACACCCCTAGGTAGCGTCTACAAGAGAGTAGAAAGCAAAATATTTTTATCCGGAATGGTAAGATATGCTATATTTGGTGTGTGGACGTTCGGAATATGATTCTGCATATTAATCTGCCAGTGGCTAGGATGCTACGTGTACCTATTGAAGGTTATTGACCATGGTATAAATTTGGGAAGGATTTGGTCATAGCCTGGGTCCCCGCCTAACACCCCTCCCCAAATGTAAATATTTTATTTGCACCATTTTGACCTTTTTAGTAATAAATTCTATTTTCTGAAAAGTGTTGAAACTGTCTCTAAAGCTTTTAATGCAAACTAACAGAATCCCTGTCTCTGAAGAGCGCTACTGTATGTATTAACCCTCTGCGTACATCTCTCTGCGGTGGCAGTGTGTATACAGACGCTTATTCAAACAGCATAGTGTTACTGCTAAGATTTGTGAGTTTCTTCCTTCTCTGTAAAAAGGTGGTGGTGACAGTGTGAAGGGTTAATTGCGTAATTAACCTGACCCAGTAACAATTGCTCTCAGGCTGCTGGCACATAGATTGTGGTCCAGCGAGCTGGAAAATCTTTGTGCAGGGCGCAGCTGAGAGTGGCATTGTTATACAAGTGGAAGCGCGGTCTTAGATTGGCTGGTCTTTCGGACACAAGTTGGTGAGAAGGGCTGGGGTCTGACGCCGCGCCCGTCACACGGTTATCCAGTTTTTATTCCTGATCTCCCTATCACAACTCCAATTCCTGCTGTTACCGACAGACTAACTACATTGCAGGAGATTCGGGAGAAATTGTTTGAGACTTTGAGGGAAGCTCAGGAATGTTACAAAAAGGCTGCTGACAGACACCGGAGATCACTTCCTACCTTTCATGTGGGTGACAAAGTTTGGTTATCAACAAAAAATTTGAAGGTTCATGTTCCATCTGCTAAGTTGGGTCAAAAGTTTGTGCGTCCTTTTCAGATTTATGCCCAAATCAACCTGGTCACCTTTTGTTTAAAACTTCCAGACAGTATGAGGATTCACCCTGTTTTTCACATATTGCTACTCAAACTGTTTCATGAAAATCCTTTCTCTGGAAGAATTTTTCCACCTCCTCCATACGTTGAGGTACAGGGTGAAAATAAATTTGTGATGGAGAAAATTCTTGATTCCAGGATCTTTAGGAACAAATTACAATATCTGGTTCAATGGGAAGGATATGGGCCAGAAGAAATTTCTTGGGAGCCTGAGGAGAATGTTCACACCCCTAGATTAACAAGAGAATTCCACCAGAGGTTTACTCACAAACCTGGCCCTAAGACATCCAGAGGACGTCCTGGGAGGAGGGGAGTACTGTCAGGGCCTGGACTTGAACCTGGGACCTCTACTGTGTCAGTCAGTAACTCTTCTCACTGAGCTACCTGGGATGCTGGACAACACTCTGCCTGATCTATTGGACAATGCTGCCTTGTGCCTTGCTTTCTGATAACCTTGAACTCCTTGCTCCTCCCATGAACTTCCTGATTTAAGCTATGTCTCTGCACTTCCTGGTTGCCAGATTATTGTGCCTTCTCCAGCCAATATCCTGCTCTTGTCTTTCCTACTGCCATCCATACCTTCGCTACCAACTTTTGGCTTGTTCCTTGATTACAATTCTGCCTCATCTCAACCTGCTACCGCTTGTTACCGACCCTTGGTTTGTTTACTGACTGCGCTTCTGCTACCGGTCATATCCGTTACTGGATCCTGGCTTGCTCACTTCCTGGTGGGGTGATGCTGAGAACTGTGACCTGGTACTAACACGTAGCAAAATCCATCTCCACCATAAGGAGCTCTGGTGAATACCAGTTAGTGCTTAGACTTTGCACCTCAGGTGAGCCTGCGTCATTTCCCAGGGTGACCTGCTTGTTTACCTATCCTGTTGGTTGATCTGCTGCTATAGCTACTGGTCTCTGAACCTGACCCCACACCGTGACAGTGAGAAGGACATACTAGCTTTCAGGAACACAAAGGGGATCGTCGGAAGGCAGGTATTTAAAAATTCTGAATTCCCATCAAGTGGCTGGAGATTGGGATTTTTCCCAGCCACTTTTTAAAATACCTGTCCATGGGAGGGAAGGGAGGGAGGGAGAGGACACTGTTGGTGGGTGGGGAGGGGGGCTAGAGGTCATTGCTGTGGGGGAAAGGGGGGCAGAGGACATTGCTGGGGGGGGGGTGCCAGAGACCTCTGCTTTTTGGGAAAGGGGGCAGAGGACACTACTGTGGGGTGAGTTGATATGAAGGACGGTAGAGGATACTGCTATAGTGGTGGCCCTGCCCATAGCAGTTTCCTCTGCACATCCCCCCCCCCCTTAGTGTCCTCTGCCCAACCCCATTCCCCTAATAGCAGTGACTTCTGGCCCTCCTACAAGCTTTAACCACTGCTAGATACTTAGAAGTCACAAGACTGCTCTAACTGCTGATGAGAAAAGGTATTAGCAGTTTATATTTACTGAATAATTGCATTTTCATTTTCTGTGTACTGTGGGACACCATGCAGTGTCCTGGGTTTTGTAACACTTTAAGTGCCAGTTCACACATATGCGAATTGGATGTGGTTTGAACCGCATCCAGTCCGCATAAAGTGAAATAACATTGCTTCCTATGGTGCCTGTTCACATATGTCCAGTGCACTTTCAGTGTGGATTGAAAAAGTGTGCTGACCGATTTGTGAGCAGTGCAGTCTGGTTCAGGTATGGTTTGCAGCCTACTGATTTCTATTGGAACCGTTTCTAAACCACATGTGTAAACAGGATAAAATGATGACTTAAACCTGTCCTGAACCTGATGTAAACCTGACCTGAACTGCTGGACAACTATTGTGCCAATTATCTGTGAAAACTGAGCTTCAATCCGCACTGCACATGTGTGAATCATAACTAAATGTAGATCTAAACTCAACCATTTTAATCTCACATAAGCTTTAATATGTTGCAGTTTTCCAGTCCTTAGATGTGATGGCTGTATTGGTGATCCTGCTAATAAAGCACTTTCTATCCCTTCATGTCTCTACTCATTTCTCCACCGTATCTATGTAGGGAGCCATGGTTGTCACATAGGCTGGATTTCAAACAGGTCTATATTTTTTCATCTTTATAACATGGTAATTGATGGGATTAGTAGTTTACATGAGGCAGATAAGATTGATAGTTCCAGGTCAGCTCTAGGAACTGACACCAACACTCTTACTGGCTAGATAAGCTGAGGTTTTCTGTACTTGCAGAAAATATGCTTAGCCTGAGAAAAGTAAACTAAACTAGGTTTAGATATACTTTACTATAATTTCTACAGTTTTTAATCTATTTAAATATACAGTTTTGATTAACTAAAATACGTGGAGTTCCTTATCAGGAACTACTATTATAGGGTGACAGGCGTCTTCCATGTGTGCTTCTATGTTGTCACTTGTTTCATACACCCCTGGTGAAGGCTATATCTGATAATACTGACAAACATGGAGTAATGACGAGTAGCTAATACTGCATTAAGTGCATGTAGACAGGAGGTGGCTGGACAAGAACATCCATACTGAATTGCAAAAAATGATAAACACAAGGTAAAAATGGTGCTTTTTGAAGAAAAAAAAACTGTATTTGTTTGATACACAGACTTTAGCAGACTGAAGGTCATTCATTTAGGGGTTATATCTTTTTTAATATTATTATTATTATTATTATACAGTATTTATAAAGCGCCAATAGTTCACTCAGCGCTGTACATTACAAAGGGGGACAGAACATGTGACAGAACAATACCAATACAATGCAAAACATGAGGGGATCGAGGGCCCTGCTCTTTCGAGCTTACAATCTAGGAGGGAGGGGATGGTGGTACAGGAGGAGATAGCTGTGGGGGATGGAGTGGTAGGAAGAGTGGAGGAGGTCAGTCAAGTTAGCAGGGGGTAGGCTTCCCTGAAGAGATGGGTTTTCAGGGTGCGCCTAAAGGAGAGGAGAGTAGGTGATAATCTGATGGGTTGGAGAAGGGAGTTCCAGAGGATGGGTGACACCCTGGAGAAGTCCTGGAGGCGGGCATGGGAGGAGGAGACCAGGGAACTAGAGAGGAGGAGGTCTTGTGAGGAGCGGAGTGTGCGTGCTGGGTGGTACTTGGATATTAGGTCGGTGATGTAGTTCGGGGCAGTATGGTGGACAGCTTTGTACGTCAGTTAGGATTTTAAATTTGATCCGTTGCGCAATCGGAAGCCAGTGGAGGGATTGGCAGAGGGGGGTGGCGGAAACGGAGCAGTTGGAAAGGTGAATGAGTCTGGCAGCCGTATTCAGGATCGACTGAAGCGGGGATAGCCAGCGGCGAGGCAGGCCAGTGAGGAGGGAGTTGCAGTAGTCGAGTCGTGATATGATGACTGAGTGGATGAGCTGTTTAGTGATTTCTGGGGTTAGGAACATGCGGATTTTGGCAATGTTGCGGAGGTGGAGTCTGCACGAGTTTGTTAAAGATTGGACTTGGGGCTGGAAGGATAGGTTGGAGTCCAGAATGACACCAAGTACTCTGGCCTGCAGGGCGGGTTTGATATTGGCGTTGTTGGATGTGATGGAGAAGTCAATGGGGGGTGGGGTTCGGGCTGGGGGGAAGACAAGAAACTCGGTTTTGGAGAGATTCAGTTTAAGGAAGTGGAGCGACATCCAATCTGATATGTCGCTCAGTAGGTGTGTGATTCAGGCAGAGACCGAGGGGGTGAGGTGGGGGGTTGAGAGATAGATTTGTGTGTCGTCGGCATAGAGGTGGTAGTTGAAGCCGTGAGAGTGTATGAGTTGGCCAAGGGAGGAGGTGTAGATGGAGAAGAGAAGGGGCCCAAGGACAGAGCCTTGAGGGACCTCAACAGAGAGGGGGAGTGAGGGGGAGGTGGTAGCATTATAGGTAACTCTGAAAGAGCGTTGTGACAGGTAGGATGAGAGCCAGGAGAGAGCAGAATCTCTGAGGCCGAGGGAGTGTAGTATTTTGAGGAGGAGGGGGTGGTCAACTGTGTCAAAGGCTGCAGAGAAGTCAAGGAGGAGGTTGTTGTCGTTGAGGTGAGAGCATAGGCGGGTGTAGACTAGGCGCTCGAGGAGTTTAGATGTAAATGGGAGCAGGGAGATGGGTCTGAGGTTGTTTGGGTCATTGGGGTCCAGGGAGGGCTTTTTAAGTATGGGGGTGACGTGTGCATGCTTCAGTGGGGAGGGGAAAGTGCCGGAGGAGAGGGAGAGATTAAAGATGTGGGTGAGGGAGCGTAGGATGGAGGGGGAGGGAGGTCGTAAGAATTGTGAGGGGATAGGGTCGAGGGGGCAGGTGGTGAGGCGGGCATCAGAGAGGATCTTGGAGATTTCCTCAATGGTAGTAATATACTGAAATCTAAGGTTATATTATAGTCCTATTTCAGCAAGCCTAGGTTATGAATATTAGTTATAGTGTACTATTTTGTACTATACAAATGCACTACATATACAAGCCAAATTTCTTCTTAATGAATTGGCAGCTCTTTCCATGTCAGCCAATTATGCAATATTAGCATTCCTGTTAGAGTGCCAGACTCCATGCACAGAATGCTTCTTTTATCCCATGTGCGACAGCTAATTTTCTTCCATTAAAGCCAAGCTAGACATGATTTAGCAAGAAGATGCCATCAGGTTGGGTCAGTGCTTCAGCTCAGGCAGTCTCCAGTTTTTCATTTTAATGAGACTACCTTCTTAATGTCGCATATTTATTGCAGTGTGTCTTCTACTGCAACCTGTCCCTAAAGGGATAATTTTGTAATGGCCGACGAAACATGTTGCCAATGCTTGCTGGTAATGGTGTGTCAAGATGAGATATACAGCCCACTAACAAACCCATAAAAAAGTCCATAAAACAGACATTAGCACATTTACCGTGGTCTTCCTGGTCAGTTATGCTGAAATACAAGCAGAGCTTACAGACTGCTGTGTTGAAACCGTTATAAGGGCCTGTCAACTGAAAATAAAGGATTTACTATGCCATTTAAGTCAACGATCTATTCTCTGTATAGCACTTTGCCAGAATCTTGGAAAACAGCCAAGGAAAAAAAAAAAAGAACATCCAATCTGCTGTGATGTGAGCCAACTTAATTTGATAGAAATTCATTGTTTTCCCTTTAAAATCCTGCTTTCATCAGACTTTTACTTCTTCTGTGACCACTAATGCAGTTCACCTTTCTCTGCCTTCATATGTGATTCTGTTTACTGCCCATGACTACATTTCACTGTCACCTCTTTAAAATGTCTTCTTCCACCAAGAATGCATGCAAGCTCTTTCTATTGTGTCCACTACGTTATCCACAGAACCTTTTTTTCAAGAGTTTTTAAATGGAACTTTTAAAATGTTTATGGTGCCTTGTTCAACATCTTTTGTTACCCTAAGGGTGACCTTAAGCTGGTAGATCTATCATTGAGCCATCCCTCCATCTGCTAGAACTCCTAGAACCTGCCATATCTTTGGCTGGCTGAGCCACACCCCAGTTTTTTTCTGAGATTTGATCTGTTAGCTGAGCAGTACCTATAACTATGTTGTGTGAAGATGTACCTAATTTTTCAGACATGGTCTTATGCTATATTGGTAAATTTAATGGATCTATGACATTCAGTGTGTGGCCTGAATAAATTAGTTTTGTGTGGGCAAAGAATCTTCTTCCCTTTTCAGAGTTGTCCAATAAGATGTTAGTACACAGGGTGCAATGGAGTTCTGTACATTGGTACAACATTGCTGTACAGCTTGGCACAAAGTCGCAATCAACATTGATTGTACAGACTAAATTTTTTTTTCTAAAATAATAAAGCATGTTATACTTACCAGCTGTGTGCCAATAGTATTGCACAAAGCAGCCCCAAACCTGGGAACAGTGCTCTTGGCTCCTCCTTATTTCTATGTGGCCCCGTAACTAGCCGCTCACTATGTTGGCGCGCCTGCAGGCCCGATCCCGAGCTGGGCTGTGTGTGTATATATACATACAGCGCAGCATGGCCACATCCCCCATTTCCACCTGACAGATTTTGATTAACTACAGCAGGAGTCAACAGCAGATCCTGCTGCTGCTTCTGTATCCTGTGAGGGGAGGAACACAGATCAGGGCCACTGCAGATGGGCACAGCACTGGATTGAGATAGGGCTGTAAGGGGGGTGATACTACTTGTGAGACATTTTTTACCTAAATGCCAGGAGTGCATTAAGGTAAAAAATGTTTCGCCTTAAGTAGTACAGCACTGGCAGAGAAGGTGGGCCTTACAATGACCAAGTCCAACACTAACTCTGCACTTGTTAACTGTTCCTGCAGACAGAAAATTGAATTGGTAGTAAATATAGTATGAACTTGTACCTACAGGTAAGCTTAGAAGTCTTATCTGTAGTTACCATGAATATCTTAACTTGCACCATTTAGAAGATATTCATATCATCTGCAGCCAGTGACATCACCAGCTCATGCGCAGTAGCTTTGCATTTACGGCACACTAAGTGACCTGATTGCAGAGTGTGTGGTGCTGCAGTAGTGACTTCTGTGCATATGTGCGGGAGTGATGTCATCACAGCCCCAGTCATTCAAGCAGCTATAGCGCGCAAACCCTGAAGAAAAACTGGGTTAAGATAGAATGACAAAGAGTGGTGGCAGCTCACCGCTGAAGTCTCCCATTCAAAAGTAAGTCTGTAACAATGTGCAAGTATAAAATATCATTTTCATTTGAAATCACAGGAACCAATATCTTGTTGTTGTGCCATTGATTGTTGCGTCTGCAGTACCCCAGTTGTCCAGTGTAAAATCATTTTGATATTCTTCCCTAGGCTTCCCCAGAATATGGCCAGGGAATGAATCCAATCAGCCGCTTGGCTCAGATTCAACAGGCTAAAAAAGAGAAGGAACCTGAGTATGTCTTGCTGTCAGAGAGAGGAATTCAGCGCAGAAGAGAATTCATTATGCAGGTAGTGTATCGGATTTACAGCTTTTTCTGTTGTTTCTCTCGTGAAAAATGCTGGTTTTTATAGAATTTAGATGTATAATGTTACTGGGACTTGAACGTTAATATTGTTTTAAAAATAAAAGCAAGCATCACTGAACACTTTCAAAACTAATATCTAGTATATGACTACTACCTTTAATTGTCAACTCAATCATATATATTGCTCTACAGGCAGCTCGAGAAATAAAGTTTTATAATTACCTTACATTTTCTTCACAGGATGTCATTCTGCAAGGTGCAAAATTTTAGGCATTTTCACTGTCGCTTTTTTTCTTTACATTTTTAATTTAAAGTGTCGCAAATGCAGTTAGTTGAAACTCCTATAAAGCATATATAACTGCATATAATGAAAAAATGCATAATCAAAGGTAACTTTATGTTGAGTATAATAGTAGATTCAGAGCTATAGGTAGCAAAAGTTAGAACTAGATCTCAACTTTTCCTGAAAATATCAAGCATGCATCTGTGACGGTCGCGGCATCACACCCCAGCCCTTCTCACCAAACTAGTGACCGAAGGACTAGCCAATCTTAAACCGCGCTGTCACGTGCGTAACAATGCCATGCCCAGCTGCACTCTGCACAAAGATTTTCCAGCTAATGGACCACAATCTGTGTACCTGCGGCCTGGGAGCGATTGTTACTGGGTCAGGTTAATTACGCAATTAACCCTTCACACTGCCACCACCTCCTTTTTGTACAGAGAAAGAAACTTGGCAATATTAGCAATAACACTATGATGTTTGAATAATCGTTTGTATACATAATGTCACCACAGACAGATGTATGCAGATGTTTAAAACACACGGTAGCGCTCTTCAGAGACGGGTTCTTAGTTTGCATTAAAGAGCTTTAGAAACAGTTCAACACTTTTCAGATAATAGGAATATTTACAGAAAAAAATGTAGCATATATATATATAAAAATACAGAGAGAACTAACACAGCAAAGAGATAACATTAAGGAATTTAGAGAGGTAAAGTACTTGTCAAAAGTCCTGGGTTAAGCAGCTCTCAAGTTTCAGAGCAAAAGGGTCCCTTATCTCCCAAAGTTGGTTCTTCATGTTAAAAGGGAGAATTCTTCAACTTCAACAGGACCTACTCAACTTAACTTAACTCTCTGCCCCAAGCATCACAGTCTTTCTAGGAACTCAGCAGGGTGTCTCCCTGAAGCAGAGAACCAATCGCCTCATTTGGGGAGGGTGTTGCAGGTGGAGACCTAAGCTAGAACCAAAATCCCTCGCAGTTTATATCACAACCCATAACTTACCCTCGGTGCATGTAGCAGCCTTGCCACTAGTAGATTAATATGCAGAAGCTTCTGCTGAACGTCTAGATATGAAATATGACATACCTGCTTGAGACGGTTAAGGAGATATCATTTTCTGCTCTCCTGTAGATGTCAGCTAGGGGGTGTAATATGTCAGGCGACTTGTATTAAAGTAACCGATCTGAATATATGCCTGGTCTCCTTGTAAGTCTTTCATATTCCAAGATATGAGATCATAGGGGAAAGTGGATTTAAAATGTGATGTCTGTTTTATGGCTTATCTGGAATGTCTTTGAAGCTCAGTGAAGCACTTGGTTTATGGCTTTACGATCGTTTCCAAGCAAGAGTCTCGCAGACATACGGGGGCCAGGCTAATTGGGGTTTATAACCATGAAGCCCTCCCACTGTGTTTGCTGCCTGTGATCTCTGCATCATACAGACCACATTCCTGAGGGGGGGGATTGGAAGGAAGATGATTTGGTAGTAGAAATGATACAAGATGGGTGACCGCGTCCATCTCTGTATGCACAATTTCTACAGCATCTACTGCTCCCTATTTCATTTCCTTTTTCGTTAGTGATGTCAACTCACATTTGAAGGACCAAGCTTTAGAAAAGAGAAGGTTTAAAAATCTTTTTTTTTTTTTTTCTTTTTTCAAATGTCAAAGAAATGTTTTCATGAATAGTTATTGTGTTTCCAAAGTATTTCACATACATAAATTAATGTATAATAAGAAATCACGTAGCATAACATTTTGTAGCACATCTCTCATGAGTCAAGCATATTCAAGCAAGATCAGGTAGTGTCTTTACAAGGCTTATGACCCCCTAGAATATTGCATGAGCCTCACCATTGTCTGTTCCATTGGGCTCAGACTTAGTGTGTCTAACCATTTTGCCCATAATTTTTCAGACCTACGTGGGCAGTCTTGATATAACGTGTTGATATAACATTCTAATCTAAGAGTGTCCTCATTGTTTCTAATCGATTCCTCTTGAGAAGGTGGTTTTCTGGGCTTCCACTGTTGTAATATTAACTCATAGGCATGAAATAACGCCCTAGAGATCACCTTCCTTCTAAATTCCCCGAGGCTCCACTTCCTCTAGGATACCCAATATACAGCATTTAGGATCAAGTGGAATAATGGACAGTATTAAGTGTATCTACCACCCCCTTCAAATACTGACTTAATTTGGGGCACCTCCCTAGTAAGTGTATCAAATTGCCATGGTCTCTTTTACACTTGCTTCAGAGAGTAGATCTACCTGAATCCCCATCCTGTGTAACCTGGTAGGTTAATTGGATTCTGTCTAAATTGGTCCTAGTATGTGTATGTATGAATGTGAGTTAGGGACCTTAGATTGTTCACCTATTAAGGGTTAGGGACTGATGTGAATGTACAATATAAAATTAAGTCCATATATGTTTGGACACAGACACAATTTGCATACTTTTGGCTCTGTATGTCACCAGAATAAATTAAAAACAAAACAATCCAAATGAATTTGAAGTGCAGACTTGCAGCTCTAATTCAAGGGGTTGAACATAAATATCAAGTACAAATTTTAGGAACTGCAACCATTTTTATACACAGTCCCTCCATTTTCAGGAGCTCAAATGTGATTGGACAAATGAATGTAATCATAAAATGTTCATCTTTAATATTTTGAGAATCCTTTACTGGCAATGACTGCCTGAAGTCTGGAACCCATGGACATTACCAAAGACTGGGTTTTCTCCTTTCTGATGCTTTGCCAGGCTCTAACTGCAGCTGTCTTCAGTTCTTTGTGGGTCTTTATGCCTTTAGCTTTGCCTTCAGCAAGTGAAATGCACGCTCAATTGGGTCGAGATCAGGTGAATGATTCGGCCATTGCAGAATATTCCACTTCTTTTCTTTCAAAAGCTCCTCGGTTGCTTTAGCAGTGTGTTTTGGATCATTGTCCATCTGTACTGTGAAGTGCCGTCCAATCAACTTTGCTGCATTTGGCTGAATTTGGGCTGACCGTATATCTCTAAACACTGCAGAATTCATCCGGATGCTTCTGTCTTCTGTTACATCATCAATAAACACCAATGACCCAGTGCCAATGGAAGCCATGCATGCCCATGCCATCACACTGCCTCCAGCATGTTTTACAGATGACATTGTGTGCTTTGGATCATGAGCTGTTCCAAGCCTTCTCCACACTTTTTTCTTCCCGTCATTCTGGTACAGATTAATCTTAGTTTCATCCGTCCAAAAAATGCTTTTCCAGAACTGGTCTGGCTTTTTTTAAGTTTTTTGGCAAAGTCTAATCTGGCTTTTCTATTCTGCAGCCTTATGAGTGCTTTGCACCTTGTGGTGAACCCTCTGTATTTGCTCTGGTGAAGTCTTCTCTTGATTGTAGACTTTGACAATGATACGCCCACCATTCCTGAAGAGTGTCCTTCACTTGTCTGGATGTTGTGAATGACTTTTTGTTTACCATAGAGATGATCCTGCGATCATCCACCACTGTTGTCTTCCATGGACGTCCATGCATTTTTATGTTGCTGAACTCGCCAGTACATTCTTCTTTCCTCAGAATGTACCAAACTGTTGATTTGGTCACTCCTAATGTTGCTGCTATCTCTCTGATGGATTTGTTTAGTTTTTGAAGCCTTACAATGGCCTGTTTCACTTGCATGGACCGCTCCATGATGTAGGTTCACAGCAATAGATTGCAAATACCACATTAGAATCAACTCCAGATCTTTTACCTGCTTAATTGATGAAGAAATAACGAAGGAGTAGCCCACACCTGGCCCTGAAACAGCTTTTGATTCAATCGTCCAATTACTTTTGGTCCCTTGAAAAAGGGGGGATGGCTACTCTTAAGAGCTGTAATTTCTAAACCCTTCCTCCAATTTGGATGTACATAACCTCAAAGTAAACCTGAGAGTGTGCACTTTCCGTCCCATATCCTTTATATTATTATTATTATTATATTATACAGTATTTATAAAGCGCCAATAGTTCGCTCAGCGCTGTACATTACAAAGGGGGACAGAACATGTGACAGAACAATACCAATACAATGCAAAACATGAGGGGATTGAGGGCCCTGCTCTTTCGAGTTTACAATCTAGGAGGCTATAGCTTGAATATGTTTTGGTAAATACCTGAAAAAAAAAAAAAATTGTGCCTGTGTCCAAATATATATGAACCTAACTGTATATGTGAAGCGCTGCGTAAATTGACGGCGCTATAGAAGTACCTGTAATAAATAAAATAAAGCTAGATGGAGTATGAGTATGTAATAAAATGTACCTTTGTTTGAGAAACACTGAGAGAGCTGGTTAAAACAGACTGAAAAGCCTCCTCCCATGTTCCCCTGTTACAGGGCCTATGACCCTTTCCCCACTGCACAGTATCCTTCAAAGGGTAATCATTAAGACATTCCTTTAGTAAAATGACGTATTGGCGTTTTGATTAAGGTAAAACTGAGGTAGGTGACTTATGCCACTCACATGAATCTCCTTGAGCCCTGACTGCATGGAGTATTTGTGCATAATAAAAGTACATTCCCTGGGGCAGAATAAAATTAGCCTGAAGGTCTGAGTAAGGCAATAAGGTACCATTCCAGAAAATATAGCAAAGATGCATAACTCAAATTCTCCCCAACGACTACTATACTGTAGTTTTGCCAGCTTCATATGTGTCATTCTGCTAGATAGGGCTATAACCAGGAAATCATGTAATGCATTGAAGTAGGGCCGTAGATCATTTTTCTTTCGGTGGGGGGGTGTAGCTTGTTTATTTTTACCACTCAGCAGGCAGTAGCACCCACCAAACACTACCCATTCACCACGCAGTTGCGGCGCAGTGGTACAGATTTTGCAGCATTAATGCCTCCCTACCACCTGTCAAATGCCCTTTTGAAGAGTGATCCACCACAGATGATTTAATAAAATTATTTATGACACAATTTTTAAAAGGTTAACAAAAAGCTGTGAGTGCACTGCCTAACACAAACTGACGCCATTTGCACCTGCTCAGGTTGCACATTAAGGATCCTTTCACATAGTACACTGTGCTCTGTTCAGCAGGGTGTCCATGAGCAGATCCCTTGCGGAGCACAATGGGACATATATCACTTTTGTGGTAACCATACTATTTAGTATTTTGTCAACAAACATGTGCAGACCCATGGTGGATCTTTGGGCTGCCAGATGTAAATGGACTTGTCCGTTTACATCAGGTTTCTTCCGATCTATCACATTTAGGTTCAGAAAAATGGAAAAGATTGCAGTCCTTTTATATTTTTTGCTGGACCTGGACCAACTCTGAGTTGTGGCAAATAGCTGCAATGATACAGCCAGTGGTTACCTGTGCTGATTGTAGCTGCATGCAGACAAAGCATAGTTATTGATGGCTGTGCAGTCAGCCTGTTATTGCATTTTACAGGCTGGGTGGCCACAGCTATCCACACACAGCTGTCATTCCGAGTTGCAGGAATCCGTAGATTCTTACTACTGGTATTCACAGCGTGGTTAAAATGCAAATGCATCCTAAGACTCAATAATAGCCATCCTCACTGCAATCTGAGCAGCTGCAAAGGGCACCATATTCTGGTAGACCGTACAATCACAGCTTGTTTCTTATGACACACGTTCAGAGTTTAAAGATTTAAAAACATTAGTGAGTGCAGTGCCTACCACAATATGGTACCATCTGCACCTGCTCTGGTGGAACACTAAGGCTGCTTTCACACTGCTCTGTGGTAAAAACACATTTTTTTCAGCGGTTTTGGTGTGTTTCCAGTGCGTTTTCTGGTTGCCAGCACCTGTGAAAAAAATTTTTTTGCCATGTTTTCTGTGCTTTTCAGTGTGTGTGTTGGTATGATTTTGAAAAGCGCACTAAAGATGCAGCATGCAGGACTTTTCAAAATGCGCCGCAGCAAAGTAGCGAAGAGTCACATAGGATTTAAACGGAAATATTTTTCTTTCATTTTTTTAGCAAGGTTAAAATGCAGGAAAAATGCATCAGTGTGAAAGCACCCTAACATTTGATAACAGCCCAGCCATCCTTATTGTGCAACCTTACCTAAGCATTGCAAAAGGCACCGTATTGTGGTAGGCAGTGCACTCACAGCTTTTTATAACACACATTCTAATTGAAAGATTGAAAAAACAGTACACTACCTGTTACAAGATGGTGGTTTTTTCACCTGGTTACTGAACAGGTACAAAGATCACCATGATATTGTGGCAGTGTACTGGTTTTTGAATCTTTCACTCAGAATATGTGTTATAAAAAGAGGCTCAGTGCCCTGGGCTGGGACATATGTTGGGCCAGGGCACTGATTGCAGACATGTGGTGCCAGGTCGGAGGGCTGGGAGGCAGCAGTAAAAAATAACAGAAAAAGACCCAAGAAGAGAAGGATCATGGCTGCTCAGTTCAAAACCATTGTACGGAGCAGGCAAGTATGACATGTTTGTTTAACAAAAAATAGGGCTTGATAATCACTTTAAGAGGTATGAAAATTTAGCTAGAGCTGCAACACATTTAGGTTAAGTGACTTCATAATGGATTTTTAAAGGCTAAGTTCACCTTTTAAAAAAAATAATAAATGCAAGTAAAAAAAATGTGCATTTATTTATTTTTTCTGAAGTCTGCAGAGCATTGCACCTGCGATCAGCACATCACGAGTGAAATGTCAGGCTTCTGCAGAATCCCAGTATAGCTGTCTGCCCGTACCTCCCGTATGGTCAGACAGGTACCGGAGAGCAAACGGATCATTGAACTACAAGAGCGCTCACCAACGCCCTTGCAGTTCATAGAGAACTACAAGCTGTCTGCTGCAATAGCAAACGGTAGTTGTAGTTTGTTCATTAACAAAACTGTGTGAATGAATGACACAGGCATGTGGACGGAGCCCTGCGCAGCCACTCTCTTTTTAAATTTTGACAGCAGGTGTAACATGTCAGCAAAAATGAACTTCTATAACTACAATGCCTAGTTTAACAGTTAGATCTGGTGTCTATATATAACAACTTTCAAATTGTGCAGGCGTCATTTCACATAAAGTTCATAACCGAAAAATTTGCGGAACTGGGTATGTGTCATGGGTACCAGTACCTGCATTAGGAGCCTTGATTTACTAATGCTTAGCTGCTTTTGTCACAGCTATTAGCACTTTTTTCAGTCACTTTAATAAGTGTGTCAGATAGGTGTACTTGCAATTTAAATGTGCATTTATTATTTTTCTTCCTGCAGGAGCATTGCACTCATGATCAGTGGATTGCAGGTGCAATGTCATGCTTCTGCACACTTTCCCTCCAACGTTCTGCTGGTACTTCTGTATGGGCCTTCAGTTAGAAACCTGGAGGAAGTGTCAATTGGAGCAAGTGTGAATTACGATTGCACTGATCCACCACGGTAGCAGACAGGATGTGTAGTTTATTCATTCACAGATCACTGTAAATGAATGACATGGCTGTACAGGTGGAGCCCCACATAGCTACCCTGATTTTAAATGTGGCAGTAGTTGCGGGGCAGAAGAACCCCCACATGCTGTCACAGGAAGGAGGCTCTGTAGGTGGGAAGGAAGGTGATTAGGAACATGTTACATCGTAAATACGGGTGTAACAGGTGAACTTATCGATTAACACATCATCACTGCTAAGTGACCGTCTGCGTCCAGGGTCATTACAGTACACACGCACACAGAGTATAACCATTCATTGCAATGAAAGACTCCACTCTGGACCCGTGTCTCCCTTACGCTCGCCATGCATGCTCTATGCCCTCTTGCGGCCATGTGCATGAAGCCTAATTGTACTGCCTTGCTGAACGAACAAGACTGTTTACTGTGCAGTTGCTCTCTTTTATTCAGAGTAGAATTATATGAAAGCATGCCTTCAGATTTTTTATATGGGCACCTGATTCTCCTAGCGTGCTTGCTAACATTTAACATTCTAATGCTGACAGCCGGGATGGTTGATACAGCTGTCTGTGGAAAGATTCTGGGTCTCACCCAAGGCTGAGTAAAAGCTGTGTTTGTGGTTACATCAGGCCACATGCGCTGTCGCTGCTGGAGCTCTCTGGAGCAACCTGCTGTCTTCTGGTAGACTCACACCCACAGCCTGATGAGCGGGATTTATATGTGCATAGTGTGCGTCCCTGGAAAGTGCCTTTCAAATATCGGCCAGGAAAATTAGTAAAATGATAACAAGAAAACTATGCCAGCCTGTAACTCATGTGAAGGATCAGAGTGCCATTAGTGTAGGTTAGTCTGATTTATAGAAAATAGTATGTAAGCGAGCGCTAAAAGAATAGATATGAAATATTGATTATTTACTGGTAAATGGTTATCAAAATAGCTGCTGGCACTCAGGAAATAGGCAACAGTACCAATGTAAACGTATGTGAGAAAAGTGCAGCGCTAAAAATGCATGAAACTTAAATAGCTCAAATCATGCAAAATGAATAAAGTGCAAAAGGTGCATATAAGAGTGCAACTGAGTGATTCGATAAATGTCTGTGATAACAATACGTATCATATAGCGAGCAATATACAGCAAAAGTCATCAAATTATAGCAATAAATCCAAGTGAAGAAGTGCAAACGTGCAAGTATTTCATGGAAGGAATCCACCGTCTTGGACGGATGTACACTCACCAGAAAGCCAACAAAATTGCGCATCTGTATGAATCACACATCTGGGGATGAAGTGGTGTAATGACAGCTCCGGGTTTAATCAAGCAGCTCCATCTGTACACAAGTGGGGCAGGTCTCATTTAATCCTGGGGAAAATCAGCTCAACCACAGGAGCCAGAAAATGCTCTGAGTTCACATGAAAACTCCTGAAGATTCTGATAACTGCTATCTTTTATTAATCTGTTACTTAGCTGCTCCTTTTCCCGTAAGCCTGAATCACCTGCTGAAGCTGCAGAAAACATGAAGGGTTAATGTACTCCGACTGTAGGAGGGCAATGAAGGGGTTAATGCACACCAAGAAGCGGGCAGTGAGGGGGTTAATGTTGAGTGAATGACGCTCGCAGTGTCCAGGGTGTAGTTGACCCTCCTCATACACTCGCTTCTCTCTCCTGATTTATATGTGTGCAAGGGTAGCTCATGGGTTCCAAAGGCGGCAGGTGTTTTGCCTCTGGCTCCGCAGAAGCAGCAAGCAAGTACAAAATAAGTACAACGCCTGGCACTTTTCTGTGTCTACCACGTGGTTATCTCCACATGAAGCACACATGGCACTTTTACCTTTTTAAGCCATTTATTGCTCATTTTATGAAACCATTTCCTCTTTTATTTATTGGATTCTTTCTTATTAAAACTTTTGCGTCTAATCATGTTAATAGGACATTTACTCCATTGAGGAAAAATTAGACATTTTTGGAATGATATAAAAACACAACAGTACACACACAGCAGAACCCAGTCTACTCAGTTTAAATAACTACTCCCCTTAAAATGAACTTCTTGTTTTTGATAGAGCTGAGCAGGATCCTCCATATCTTTATTTATTTAGGAGTTTGGTGAGATAGGTTTTTTTTTTTCACTTGGCAGTAGCTGTGACCTGTGGGGAGCCTGAGCTGGGATGCTTGTTGTCATTATCCTCAATCCTATAGAGCGTACACAAGATGATGCACAAGGCTGCCCATTAGATGCAAGTGGCATATTAAAGTGCTTCTAAAACCAGGACCTTTTCTTTTCTTTTTTTTTTTTTTTTTTTTTGCAGAGTGCAGAAACGATTTAGAACTTCTGTTAAAGTGATATTAAAGCCTTTTTATTTTATTAAAATAAAGGAGATTATACTTACCTGCTCTGTGCAATGGTATTACTCAGAAGGGTTCTTTACCTTCTGTTCTGGAGTCTGCTCCTTCTTCCTACAGGTGCCCCCTTATCGAGCAGAAAAGAAATGAAGGGGTTATCTTCTAATGGAGAGGAATGTGATTAATATCTAAGGAGGTGTTTCCTTCACTTTACAGAGATTTCAGCTTATACTTGGAAATTATGCACCCAGGAAATTTAGCCAGCATTGTAGTGTTTTATCGTCTAACCCAGTGTTTGCCAACCAGGGTTCCTCCAGAGTTTGCTAGGGGTTCCTTAAGCAATGAGCAATTTCTGTCTTTCAAATTCCCACTGACATCATAGATATTTTTAGCTACTGTATATCTGTAAGGGGGGTAATTTTTCCCAATGATGACAAGTGTAAAGAGCATTCTTCCCACTGATCATCGCATTAATGTATCTTGAGTTTTAGATAAAGTCATTTTAGCATGGGTTCCCTGCGGCTGAAAAGTTGTTTCAAGGGTTCCTCTGTGATCAAAAGGTTGAGAAGGCTTGTCTAACCTACACACATGCAAATTACAGATTTAGGTTGGCAATACACGGGGATCTGAGGGTTCAGGCTTGAGCAGTCTGATGTTTGTAGGCAGTTTAAGGAGCACTGGGTTATCTGTTTAACCCGCAGAGATAAAGTAAAGAGGGCCATACCTCTGTGAGATGGGACCTTAAAGTGGAGTTCCATCTGAAAATAAAATAAAAGTCAACAGCTAAAAAAACATTAGCTGCTGACTCTTAAAATACAGACCATGGCTGGTTTCACCGGCCATCTTCTCTCCCTGGCGCCGGCATCTTTAGTGTAGGCACACGGCTGTGACAACTTGCGGCTTCACAGCCGGGTGCCCACTGCGCGAGAAGTGCTGCGCTTTGTGAATGGCCCCGTAATCTTCTGGGACCTGTCGTGTCCCAGAAGACTACGGGGAGGGAGGGGGGAGGATAAATTCCGTTTCTGATCGCCTAGGTGATCGCAGCGGAAGTGGATACAGTGTCGGGTACCCCCTCCCCCATGCTTCCCAAAGGTGCCAATCCTTAATGAGGAGCAGGGACAAGGACTTAAAGCGGAACTTCCCCTTTTGGGTGGAGCTCCGCTTTAAAGTAAAACAATTTGTGCCCCCTGTCTTATAATTTCTATTGGTGGTACAGAATATGAAATACCTTTTTATAGTGATCATATAGAAGTTCCCAAATCATACTTTATTTTACCCACATGTTCTTGCCATATGCTGTTGCTATCTTCATAAATCACTATGTAGCCAGACATGTTTTGGTCCAATAGCAGTCTCATGATATGGCAAACAATAGTTAGTCTTGATTGTGCCATATTAGATCATGCAGGTTTTTGATCTGTGAAAATGTCTTTTAAATTATCTACTTGCTTGTTTTAACCTTTCTGTAATTACTTTCCTGTAATTTATACAAGTTAATTCATGTGTCACTAAGCCTGTAGAGGATTCTTCAATCTAAAAAGGCAGGCAGGATAATGTTTTATTTATATTTCCTAATAGGTCAAAATTGGAGAACAAACTGCCACTGGAGCTGGACCCAATAAGAAGACAGCAAAACGAAATGCTGCAGAAGCCATGCTGTTGCAGCTTGGCTATAAAGCTTCAACCCCTGTTGCAGAGAGCAGTGCAAAGGTAATAAATACTATCAATGAAAATTGTAGTATATATAAAGGTAAGACGTTATATTAGAGTAGATCTAAATATATATAAAGATAAAGCTTGTATGAAAGTAAATCTAAGCATATAAAAGTAATAAACAGCTGCTGTTCCGCACTACATAGCAATGGTAGAAAAGTGTTTCTATTTCACTGCCTTTTATCTAATTCTGGTTTGATATTTTGCCTAATTTTCACTTACTGCTTTAGTGCACATTTTACATAATTTATAAAGTGGCTGTTCATGTTGGTTAATGTAGTTGGAAGAGCGCTGCCTATATCTGTCTCTGTCCTATGTGTGGACATCTTATAGGTGCCCAAACTCATACCTGTAACAGTGTTCCCCTATTACATAGTACTGTTAGTGTCTCCCCAATATTAGCCACAGAAGGGGAATACTGGATATTATAATATCCTTGCACTCAATTATGTATGTTCTTTGTGAAACAAATTGTGCCTATGCCATCACCCCTAATCCCCTCCCAATCTACCAATACATTAATCCATTAAAGCGCTGTACAAGGAAATTTCAACAACGCCGTACCTGTGCAAGAAGATCGGACATACTCCAGATTTTTTTTGCTTCCAACACCAGTGATCTTCCCTCCTGGTGCCAAGGAATCTTCCACTGTCCACACCACAACCGACATTTCCAGGAATTGTGTTCTCCTTGATCCTCAGCAGATCTTGCTGGTTACTCTTACTGACCATGTTACTACTATATCCTGTAATTGGTGGAGGTCAGACAAAGGAACCAGTGAGAGCTGCCAGAATCATGGGGAATGACACGGCCAGAAGTGATGGGTTCTGTGTGTACTTCAGCTAAAGATTTTTTGGCATCAGAAAGGAATTCAGTAGCGTGGGCAGCAGGGTATGTCCTGGCTTATTTTAATATGGCACAGAAAATTTTATGCATAATGACAGGGTCACCTTAATAGAAGACAAACTTATCAATGGATTGACTTGGGTACAATCAGCCTGCTCATACAATGATCAAATCTCGGACGGTTCCTGCTGAACTGGCCGAATTTCAATCCATATGCAGTGCCTTGAAAAAGTATTCATACCCCTTGAAATTTTCCACATTTTGTCATGTTACAACCAAAAATGTAAATGTATTTTATTGGGATTTTATGTAATAGACCAACACAAAGTGGTACATAATTGAACAGAAGTGGAAGGAAAATGATAAATGGTTTTCAATATCTGAAGAGTGTTGTATGCATTTCTATTCAGCCCCCCTGAGTAAATACTTTGTGGGGCTACCTTTCACTGCAATTACAGCTGAAAGTCTTTTTGGGGATGTGTCTACCAGCTTTGCACATCTAGAGAGTGCCATTTTTGCACTTTCTTGTTTGCAAAATAGCTCAATCTCTGTCAGATTGGATGGAGAGCTTCTGTGAACTGCAATTTTCAAGCCTTGCCACAGATTCTCAATTGGATTTAGGTCTGGACTTTGACTGGGCCATTCTAACATATGAATATGCTTTGATCAAAACCATTCCATTGTAGCTCTGGCTGTATGTTCGGGGTCGTTGTCCTGCTGGAAGGTGAATCTACGCCCCAGTTTCAAGTCTTTTGCAGATTCTGGATTTCTTCTAAGATTACACTGTATTTGGCTCCATCCATCAACTCTGACCAGCTTCCCTGTCCCTACTGAAGAAAAGCATTCCCACAACATGATGCTGCCACTACCATGTTTCACGGTGGGGATGGTGTGTTCAGGGTGATGTGCAGTGTTAGTTTTCCACCACACATAGATTTTTGCTTTTAGACCAAAAAGTTAAATTTTGGTCTCATCTGACTAGAGCACCTTCTTCCACGTTTGCTGTGTCCCCCACATGGATTCTCGCAAACTGCAAATCTGACTTCTTATGGCTTTCTTTCAACAATGGCTTTCTTCTTGCCACTCTTCCAATAAAGGCCAGATTTGTGGAGTGCATGACTAATGGTTGTCCTATGGACAGATTCTCGCACCTGAGCTGTGGATTTCTGTAGCTCCTCCATAGTTACCAGAGTGCTGCTTCTCTGATTAATGCTTTCCTTGCCCAACCTGTCAGATTAGGTGGATGGCCATGTCTAGGTAGGTTTGCAGTTTTATCATACTCTTTCCATTTTTGGATGATGTATTGAACAGTGCTCCATTACATGTTCAAAGCTTGGGATATTTATTTTATAACCTAACCCTGCTTTAAACTTCTTCACAACTTTATCCCTGACCTGTGTTTTCTTTGGCCTTCATGATGCTGTTTGTTCACTAATGCTCTCTAACAAACCTCTGAGGGCTTCACAGAACAGCTGTATTTATACTGAGATTAATTTACACACAGGTGGACTCTATTTACTACTTAGGTGACTTCTGAAGGCAATTGGTTCCACTAGATTTTAGTTAGGGGGATCAGAGTAAATACAAATGCACGCCACACTTTTCAGATATTTATTTGTAAAACATTTTGAAAATCATTTATCAAGTGTGCCACTTTGTGTTAGTCTATCACATAAAATCCCAATAAAATATATTTACATTTTTGGCTCTAACATGAAAATCCGTTTTTGGTTTGACAATGACAAAAATGTGGAAAATTTCAAGGGGTATGAATACTTTTTCAAGGCACTGTATGGCCAGCTTTAATCCTTTAAGACAGTGTTCAAATCTAGTAAAACTGATGAGATGATATCTGCCTGTACAGACAGGGTTATTTAAGTCACATATAGCCTCTCAGTTACATCATAACAAAAACGAAGTAGAATTTTTACTTGCTGGAAGTTCTGGAAAGAACATCTAAAATTTTAGGTAGGTTTTATCCCAGTTTGGTTACAAAAGCGGAAATACCCTTTAAATATTACCCCACCAGGCATCATGGGGAAATTAGAAACCAAAGCTCTGCTCCTGTACAAAGATAGCTGCCTCCATACATAGAAGATTCAGAACAATGTCAGTAGTGGGGAGAATATCACCTGAAGGGAGCCTACAGTTGATATTGATGACAAGTCTTTTTCCCTCTGCTTGCCTATTTTGGGCATAGCTTCCACAGCTTAGGCCCTTTTTAAAGGTTTATTTTAAGAATTAGGGCACCTGTACCTTCAGTGCTTTGAATCTCTGGCCCAGCATAAGCATGTAGCTAGTGAAATCTGAGTCAGAACTACTCATCTGTATACTGGTTTTGGGTCAGTGACTCAAAGTGTTTAAACTAGAGGGTTATGGTAACACAGCAACTGGCATTTTAAGGTGATCAACCATGGACAAAGAGGAGCACTGCCAACAGAAACCAATGGGGTCTGGGTTGATTTTGCCAGATCATTTATTTTTTGTTTATATTGTAACTATTCTTTCGGAGCACTTTTATTCCTTTTTATTAATGTGCGTTTTGTTAGCATGTTGCTCCCCTACAGATTAATAGCGTGATGTGTCTTTTTTTTTTTTTTTTTTTTGTCTTTGCAGCAAGGAGAAGTTCAAGGCTGGACTGATGGAGGTTCTGGGGCATCTGACCAAACAAGCAGTAAGTATTTTCCTGCACACTGTTGAAAGGGATTGTGTACAAGCTGATTTCCGGTAATATAGTTAATTATGGTGAAAATGAATCTGTATAGTGCAATTTAAAGTACAGATGTACCTTAAAGTGTCACTACACCCAGGACCCTGTATTATTATAGACAGAACCTTGAGGGACCCCTACAGAAAGAGGGAGTGAAGAGGCGGAGGAAGCATTATAGGTAACGCTGAAGGAGCGCTGTGATAGGTAGGAGGAGAACCAGGAGAGAGCAGAGTCTCTGAGGCCAAGAGAGTTGAGTTTTTTGAGGAGGAGGGGATGGTCAACCGTATCAAAAGCCACAGACAGGTCAAGTAGTAAGAGTATGGAGTAGTGGCCATTGGTTTTAGCAGTTAGTAGATCATTAGTGAGTCTTAGTAGGGCAGTTTCAGTGGAGTGTAATGAGAGAAAGCCAGACTGTAAAGGGTCAAGAAGGTTGTTGTCGGTGAGGTGGGAGCTCAGGCGAATGTAGACTAAGCGTTCTAGGAGTTTAGAGGTAAATGGCAGCAGGGAGATGGGTCTTAGGTTGTTCAGGTTGGTGGGGTCCAGGGAGGGCTTTTTATGTATGGGAGTGATGTGCGCATGCTTTAGAGGGGAGGGGAAGGCACCAGTAGAGAGGGAAAGATTGAAGATCCTCTCTGATGCCCGCCTCACCACCTGCCCCCTCGACCCTATCCCCTCACAACTCCTACGACCTCCCTCCCCCTCCATCCTACGCTCCCTCACCCACATCTTTAATCTCTCCTTATCCTCCGGCACTTTCCCCTCCCCTCTGAAACATGCACACATCACCCCCATACTTAAAAAGCCCTCCCTGGACCCCAATGACCCGAACAACCTCAGACCCATCTCCCTGCTCCCATTTACATCTAAACTCCTCGAGCGCCTAGTCTACACCCACCTAAGCTCTTACCTCAACGACAACAACCTCCTCGATCCCTTACAGTCTGGCTTCCATCCCCTACACTCCACCGAAACTGCCTTACTCAAACTTTCCAACGACCTGCTAACCGCCAAAGCTAATGGCCACTATTCAGTGCTCCTACTCCTTGACCTCTCTGCGGCTTTCAACACAGTCGACCACCCCCTCCTTCTCAAAAAACTACACTCCCTCGGCCTCAGAGATTCTGCTCTCTCCTGGCTCTCATTCCACCTGTCACAACGCTCTTTCAGCGTTCCCTATAATGCTACCACCTCCCCCTCACTCCCCCTCTCTGTTGGGGTCCCTCAAGGCTCTGTCCTTGGGCCCCTTCTCTTCTCCATCTACACCTCCTCCCTTGGCCAACTCATACACTCTCACTGCTTCAACTACCACCTCAAATCTATCTCTCAACCCCCCACCTCACCCCCTCGGTCTCTGCCCGAATCACACACCTACTGAACGACATATCAGACTGGATGTCGCTCCACTTCCTTAAACTGAACCTCTCCAAAACCGAGTTTCTTGTCTTCCCCCCAGCCCGGACACCACCCCCCATTGACTTCTCCGTCACATCCAACAACGCCACCATCAAACCCGCCCCGCAGGCCAGAGTACTTGGTGTCATTCTGGACTCCAACCTATCCTTCCAGCCCCAAGTCCAATCTTTAACAAACTCGTGCAGACTCCACCTCCGCAACATCGCCAAAATCCGCACGTTCCTAACCCCAGAAACCACTAAACAGCTCAGCCACTCCCTCATCACATCACGACTCGACTACTGCAACTCCCTCCTCACTGGCCTGCCTCGCCGCTGGCTATCCCCGCTTCAGTCGATCCTGAATAAGGCAGCCAGACTCATTCACCTTTCCAACCGCTCCATCTCCGCCACCCCCCTCTGCCAATCCGGGGATACCCAGTGGCGAGGCAGGCCAGTAAGAAGGGAGTTACAGTAATCGAGTCGTGATATGATGAGGGAGTGGATGAGCTGTTTAGTGGTTTCTGGGGTTAGGAACGTGCGTATTTTGGCAATGTTGTGGAGGTGGAGTCTGCACGAGCTTCTTAAAGATTAGACTTGGGGCTGGAAGGATAGGTTGGAGTCCAGAATGACACCAAGTACTCTGGCCTGTGGGGCGGGTTTGATGGTGGCATTGTTGGACATGATGGAGAAGTCAATGGGGGGTGGTGTGCGGGCTGGGGGGAAGACTGTCGCTCAGTAGGTGTGTGATTCGGGCAGAGACTGAGTGGGTGAGGTGGGGGGTTGAGAGATAGATAAAACCACATTTCCCCATTTGTAGCAATACCATCAACATCATGCCAGATTTAACCACGCCCACAAAATTATGTCCTCCTTTTTAAACTCTGTCTGAAATAATCAGTCACAGACATTTTGAATATTAGGCAGACTTTCAAGGTATTAAGACAAAATAGCCCGGACACCATGCATAGGGAAATGATGCAGAATGGTGAATTGTTGGGAGTGGCCAAATTGTGGTAACAGTGAGAGCGGCTACTCTGCTGTGCTGCTAGCTGATTGCTGATATTTGTGGAGATCACTGCAGGTTATGGGAGATCAGAAACACTGTTAACTATAGTAGAGTCTGCTCTGAGAGTTGTGTAATGTTAACTTTGTGTGCAACACATGCATGCACCAGGTATTGGCACCATTTTTGCTTCCCAAAGACAAAACACACAGATGTGCAGCAGCATTGTTATGTAAATGTAGACCAGGGCCAGTCAAAAGAGCCACATCCAGAGCAGTCCATTCAGCAGGTGAGTTTCTGTTGTAGTGGGATTTAGGGGTTGATTTACTGAAACTAGAGCGTGCAAAATTTGATGGAGCTCTGCATGGTAACCAATCCGATTCCCAGTCTTATTGTCAAAACCTAATTGAACAAGCTGAAGTATGGTGGTGATTGGCTACCGTGCTTAGCTGTACCAAATTCTGCACTCCAGTTTTATTAAATCAACCCCGTAGTCTAACAACTTCTGGTCCCCTCAACTCACACCACTGTGCTTGACCCCATCTTCATCCTATCTGCTCCTGTCACCCCTCCTGTATGCCTCCACTTAACTCACTATCACTGTATGATTGCTACTGCTCCCCCTTTCTTATTTGGCCTATTCATTGAATGAGTAAACTTTTGCTAGTTTTATATTAAATAAATGTTAAGTAATGTGTGATGACATTTTCTGCTATGGTCTCTCAAAGAGGTGATCTTCAACTATCTTTCTCCCTCTTTGTTCTGATGTCATTTTCTGGTATAAATTCTGATGCATTTACATCTTGAGTATGTAGTTCAGATTTGGCCACTACTCCTCGGGAAGGATGTCCTTAAAATAGAGAGAGTTCAGAGAAGGGCAGCAAAACTAATAAGGAGGGGCAACACAAATTTAAATAGTTTTTCCTGGAGTAGAGTTGCTTAAAGCTGAACTATTATCACCTTGGCTCCAGCAATGTGACATCCTGGAGCTCCCTGCCAGCAGCGGACATCTTTGAGAGGCTGGCTTCAGGGTATTGAGCACTGTCCGCTTCCATTGGCCAGGCTGATATGACATAACTCCTGCGCATGTGCAGGAGTATATTTGGCTTCGGCAATCTTTACAGTGAGCTGCGCGTGCACAGCTCACTGTACAGGGGCAGACAGGCTAGGTAAGTTTAATGCAGAAGAGACCAAGCATGTCTCTTCTGCATTAAAAATCCTACTTGTTCACCCATATTTATTACTTACAATAAAGTTCCAATTTAGGAAGGGTGTGGGGTAATTAGCTCAGTGGTAAAAGCATTTTTAGTGAGTTCATGCCATTCCGAACTGTAGTTTTTAGGGCTTGCTGGCCCAATTTTGTTAAACAAAATTGAAGTTCAACAGAAACAGTCACCCACACAAGGGATTTTCGCCATCAAAAACAGGTATATGATATATATTTAAAAAAAAAGAGGTAAATTATCCTGAACAACCTGGATCTCATCAGCAGTACTGCTGCTTATTAGGCCCCAAGCCTCGCCTTTGGCTTCTGGTCCCTCACACCATCCTGAACAGTCCCATTTTGTTTATTCAGCTTTCCCAGCACTCTTGGCTGTCTCGGCCTTTCCAGTTGCAGCACCAAGCTGACATGTTGATAGGGGATCTCTTGACACTGGGCTCTCTCACTCCTATGAGATCTCCAGATTCCCTCTGTCCCCCTGTACTTGCCAAGTTGTCGCAGCTCTCTCAGTCCTCCATGCTCACCTAGCTGTCTCAACTTCCTCGGCCCTTTGGACATGGCATTTTGCTGAGCTCTGAGCTGTTGTCAACTCCTTCATTATGAAAGATGTGTGCACCTGCACTGACAGCCTGCTGCCTGCAAGACCTGGACACTGGGCTCTGAGACTTCTTCCCACCCAAAACTCGTAGAATTCTCCTAACTCCGAAACCCAATTCAGGAATACCAAAACCTGGAGATAGCTGTGAAAACAGTTTTCCCTACTCACACATTCTGCATTTGTGTGAACCCTGTGTCATTTTTATTTCCATTTTAAAACAATATATAGGGATGGGAATGTGAAAAAACATGTACATATGTATGCATGCAAAGGTTGAACCGAATGGGCCTGTGTCTTTATTCAACCCTACCAACAATGTAACTACAGTATGTTTTACATGGAATTGTACAAGCAATACGCAACAGCTAAGATGTTATTGCAGGGATGCAAAGATTAAAATTTACCTGCCTATATGAAAACTACATGGAAAAAGCAGTTGTGATAGCTCTTCATTTAAGCTCCCTGTTACATAAAGCTATAGATATAAACTGATGGTTTAATTCCCCACCCCCATTGTGGAGTTTTACCTTTTAGAGGTCTTCTGACCTTGAAATTTTCATGCACTCTATTGCATAGGTGTCCTTATGAAAGGTTACTCTTTATGCATAGTATTATGGAAAGAACATGTAATGAGTCCTTGCTTCAGATCAGACATCAACCATGTATCTAGTATAAATAGTTTAAACTGTACCCAGATGTATACAGATTTACAACACTGATTTCATAGCTTTTCAATGACACAGTTATTTTTGCATTGTACATAGCCAGCTTCTGTTTTTGGACTTTGAAAACTGGTTTATACATTATGGGGTTTTAGAATAATTAAACCCCATTCACACAGGCATAATACAATATGCCCATTCACACTTTATGATTCTGCCAGGAGCTGGCAGAAAAGTCCAGCTTAATGAATGCTCGATCTGGTGTGTATCTACACATGTTCATGTGGCGTATGTACGTAATTTCAGTCTGTTGGCTAGAACATGAATTTGTTGAATTAAGTTGAAATTATGCATGTTATGCAGCGCTTATGTGTTTGTATGTGCATACATTATGCTAGTATGCTTCTCACTGAATGTGGGTTTGGGACATTTTTTTTTTTATGCCCTGTAATGCTGCTCTAAAATGCGAATATAACCGTCACAATTTGCATAGACACATTGGGAAATATTGAACTGTGTTTAGAGGCACTAAAGAAAATTTGTTTCTGCCTTACAGTAATTCTTCCTTTTAAAGAAATAAGCTGTCCTTGCAGTATTTGGTGATTGGTTTGAGGATTTTAAAACCCAATGATTATCTTCAAGACCTGCTTATCTATGCACAGCCTACAGTGTGGCTCCATCAACGCTGATTCTTTTTGTGTTTCACAGAGAACCGAGGCTTTCAGCAAGAACTTGGTTGTAATTGCAGCCCCTTATGAAACACTAATTATTTGTTAGGAAAATCGTGAAATGTTGCTAATCTTCCTATCTACCTACTGTTGGTCAAAAGAACAAAACTAATTAAAGGTTAAAATAAATAGTGTCTAAAGCCCTGTAAACATTATATGAATATCAGAAGAATAATCGTCAATTTTTTTTTTGTTGTTTTGTTTTTTTCTTTTTGCATGCTAGTCTCATATCAAAAATGAAGAGGTTACTGCAGTTACAAAAATTCTCGTACAACAAAATACAACTTCGGAAGTGATGTACTGTATTGTAATGTATTCTTTCGTTTCTGAGCATGCGTGGTCTTGGTCTTCTGATTTTTTTCGGAAGACTGCTGTACTGATTAAACTAAAATCGTTCATTCTGGTATCATACAAGAAACATTTTCGCGTTTGTCCCTTCGGATATTGTCATGTGAACTGTTGCGATCGGCTCTTGAGAGCTGTGTACAAATGGGCAGATTATCGGAGAGTCGACCTGAAAGCGGTATTTTTCATCCAATTTTCTCATTGTGTGTATGGGCCTTAAAGCCAGCCAAAGGTGGTTCAGATCTCAGCAGCCCAGCAGGGACCAGCTGAGGTTCAAACCTTGTATGGGCAGACTGAACGTGATTGATCGATCAACTTGGGTACAACTAACCTGTTGGCTTTTACATGCGATTATTGCTAGTGGCTATTATAGGTGCTAGCAGCAACCAATGTGTTTTCCCGGCAGGAATGGGCCTCTCTGCCAAGAGAACACAGTGGCCTTCAGGAGGGATTCCCCCATCACCACTGACTGTTGATGGGGTAATCAAGCGATTTTCTTTCCTGCAAAGAAAACTGCTCCATGTATGGCCTCTGTAACTGTAGCAGAAATAGAAACAAACTGTTATAGCACAGGGCCCTTTTATTTGCTTGTAATCTGACTGGCAAAGGGTAATTTCTGTTGCTATAATGATATTAGAGGTATTACACTTGAGATGTCCAACATGTAAAGATCCTGCCCCATTCAAACAAAATTGCATATATGGTGGAATCTCCCACCGCCAGCTATTGTATTCTAACAGCCAGCACCTGTGTCTGTCAGAATACCTGAACAATGATTTATCTGATTGACTGCGTTCAATGTCTGGCCAGCTTTTTTCCTCCTGGCTTCTTCGATTTTTCAGTTGCAGTTTGTTGGGTGCTTTCAGCCCACATTCAAACTTAAGTGTAGCGTACATAAGCAACTTTGAAGGCTTTTTGTATGTTTTTGCGTGTGAAGTTAAGCAAGGGATAGATCCCATGAAGCCACACATCTATGCATACCCGCTGGTATTGGAATGGGTGGCAGTCTCAGCCTGTGCTCCCGCCAGGCCATGCCTATTATGCCCCTCAGAGCTTAATTATGGGTATGGAGACTCCCTGCAGAAGTGGCCAATCAGTTAGAAATAAATGTCAGGTGTGCATGGGGCTGGCCACAGGAATCCATGTGTGTGAAAAACCACACACGGATCACAAAAAACTGATAGCCAGTTCCCTGAAAAAAAAAACTCAAACTATAGCAAAAGATGAAAAAATTATGCAAATATGCATAAATATTCCTATAAAAGAAAAAAATATATTGTAATCTTTATTAAAAACAAAGTGAAAGAATCGACACCATTTATAAATGAATGAAAAGGAATCACCAACGAACCACTCTATACCTACATATTATAATAGTAATATAGAAGGTCAGTGTTAAATGAATGGGAGAACTCAATGGATGTGTTCTGATAACAGAACTTTGGGTAGTCGGTCTTGGAACAGGGATAGGTAGTTAAAAAGCATGGGATTTATGTCTAGTACACACGATTCGAAAAAAAATAATGCGTTCGCAGTGAAATTTTGATAATCTGTTTCTACACAGCTTTTGAGAGCCGATCACAACAGTTAATGCAATATTATCCCAGGGAACAAGCACAAACGGTTTTCTCATAAGATAACAGAATGAATGATTTTCATTTAATCAGTATAGTATTCCTCTGGAAAAAATCAAACGACCAAGACCGCTCAGGATCGGAAATATGACAATAACCCGGAAGGAGAAATGGCAACTAAAACAATCATAGTTTACAATGAAAATGCTGCTAAATACGAAAAAAAATATTGTTTTTCAGATAGAAATATGTATAATAGCAATAATATAGTGATAATCTTATTGCTACAATTTGCTGATCGTCTGCAGAGGGGTCACACGTACATGACATCACTTCCAACTACACGCTGTTGTTTTGCTATGCGCACAGAAAGTTAAAAAAAAAAATCATTTGTCCAATTTTTTTTTTTTTTATCGTGTGCACTAGGCCTTAGGTTCTTTAGTGATTTGGAACTTCGAGTTGCTAATTACTCAAGTGTGAATGGGGACTAATGTCTAGCCACAGGTTTTGGCCAAAGAACCCAACATTGGTTAAGCCAGAAGTTACATCAGGAAATTTGGGCTTTGCACTATTGGAAAAGTATTTGCTCCAGATGAATGAATTAATTTGGCTATTCTTGTAATAGCACACTGACAACAGCAGAGAATGTTTGTGTCAGAATAAAGGGGACTAAGGTGTGCTGTTTACTTGTGTAATGGGATTAAATGGCCAACACTTTGGCACAATGCTTTAATCACAGTTTTGCATAACACTTATGTGAAAGTGCTGCTGTCAGCAACATTTTATCTACATTCTTGATGACAAATGTTGTCCATGAATGTGTATTTAGTGTATTTTGTGAGCACATATTTTAAAGTATTGCAGGAAAGTTAGAAATAACTCATAAATAATGGGATTTTATAGGTGCCAACTAAACAGAACATGTAGTAAATGCTTTATTTCATTATGTATTAAAAACATTGTAAAAATAAACGATTTTTAGGGCACATTCGGTAGATGCTTGTAACAAATCCCTTGTACATACTGTAGATCTGTGACATAGCCTATACCAGGGGTCCCCAAACTTTTTAAACAGGGGGCCAGTTCACTGTCCCTCAGACCGTTGGAGGGCCGGACTATAGTTTAAAAAAAGAAAAACTATGAACAAATGCGGACATAGTACAGGAGATGACCAGAGACTGCGGACACAGTACAGGGGATGACCAGAGACTGCGGACACAGTACAGGGGATGACCAGAGACTGCGGACACAGTACAGGAGATGACCAGAGACTGCGGACATAGTACAGGGGATGACCAGAGACTGCGGACATAGTACAGGAGATGACCAGAGACTGCTGACATAGTACAGGAGATGACCAAGAGACTGCGGACACAGTACAGGAGATGACCAGAGACTGCGGACACAGTACAGGAGATGACCAGAGACTGCGGACACAGTACAGGAGATGACTAGAGACTGCGGACACAGTACAGGAGATGACCAGAGACTGCGGACACAGTACAGGAGATGACCAGAGACTGTGGACACAGTACAGGAGATGACCAGAGACTGCGGACACAGTACAGGAGATGACCAGAGACTGCTGACATAGTACAGGAGATGACCAAGAGACTGCGGACACAGTACAGGAGATGACCAGAGACTGCGGACACAGTACAGGAGATGACCAGAGACTGCGGACGCAGTACAGGAGATGACCAGAGACTGCGGACGCAGTACAGGAGATGACCAAGAGACTGCGGACACAGTACAGGAGATGACCAGAGACTGCTGACACAGCACAGGCGATGACCAGAGACTGCGGACATACAACGGCGGGAATACTGGGCCGGCCGCTCCATAAGACGCACAGACATTTCCCCCCCAAGTGTGTCTTATGGAGCGAAATATACGGTAAATGCAGGACACCTTGTTGGGTCAGATCTGTGTACAATGTAAAGAGAGAGAGGAGGGGGGGGGAGAATGATTGAAAGTTCTGTGAATCCAGGAATCCAGAGTGAAAAAGTTGGTAAGTAGACCCCTGTGGGTCACATGTGCATGTAGATTGGGATGCATGCACTTTTTGCTGTGATTCCAGCCTGACACAAACATGCAGTGTGCTCTGGCGGTGGTTTCCTGTAAATTTCAGCATTGATGAGCAGGGAGGCCCCTGACACTTGGCAGCCCCTGTGATCTTCTCACATGTCACCGCCCCTTAAGCTCCTCCCAATTACATCGGCCGCTCTTTCACTGCAGCAGCGGCTCACACATGACAGCGCCCTGAAAAGACCACGCCCCTTATTTAACTTATCGCTCACCCTCCCCACCGCATCCTCTCGCTAGCCCCGTCTACTGCCATCTCTTAGTAACCCCTGTTCTAGAATTACTGATCCCGCCCTCCTGCCTCCCGCCCGAACCCTGCTAAACTCTCCAGACCTGCCAAACCCTAGTCCCTTGCCTCGCGGCAGATACACCCCTGCCCAGCGGGCCGCAGCTTGAGGACCCCTGGCCTATACCATCGGATAAACCTATGTCATTGATGTTTACAGTGACAAAATATAATTGGTGATGGAATTGTAACAAGTTGACTCTTCAACACATTTCATGATGAGCTTCTTCAGGAAGAAATACTACTTGATAAGGATGTATCACTCCCACTCAAGGCAAAATGGTATCCAGGATCACAAGGATGAGACAGTTGCAGCCATTGCACAGGCAGGGGTATACGTAAACCGCAGGAGGGGGAAACAAGGAACAAGTACTATTTAAAATAAGAATGAACAACCTGAGGAAGGGGATTCGAGGTGGATTACACAAAGGGGTGCTTATAAAATTAGTGCTTTGTTGGGTTTTGTAAATATGTTATCCTTGGAGTTCAGTTTTAATACAAAAAACACTGACTTGGAGGAGGGGATTTTCTTTTCTCTATACATATGACAGGTGTGTAGGACTGCTTAGATGAAATAAGCCAGTCAGTCAATCAATCAGGGTGCAAATAGGGACCTGACTGTTTTCACACAATCCTTGCTGGAGTGCATTCTAAGAAATGAAGGTATCAGAAGTGGTAAAATCACCTCAATTTTCCAACACCAGCACAGATCTATAAGGCTGACCATAAATGGGTAGAATTTCAAACAAACAAAAATTTTAGGGAGAGGAAGTTTCTAAGAAAGGTTGTTTATTTTTCCAATCATTAGTGGGGTCAAATCACCACTCATTTTTGACAGCAATGATAAGAAAATTTGAAGGAGCAGAATGGAACATTTTTCTTGAACGAATTAATATCTAACAGTGCATGTGGTTTTCATATGGTAAGGGGTCCATTCATTCCAAAATCAATTGTTAAAAGCAAACAAAATGGTCTGAGAATGTTTGGACATATTTTCTTAAGACTGTACCTAAGAATTTTCAATTGAAATTATATGCAGCAGTCTGTTCCATGGCCAGCTTTAAGCTCCATGCACACTCGGTGTTTTAATAATGCTGGTAATGTAGAGTTTTTTTAGCCTTATTGTTTAGCTGCATTTTTCTGCCCTTGAGTTTTTTACACAAAAAAAAAAAAAATTTTGCTCAAACGCCAGTTTGCCACGCCTCATTTTACTTCATTTTTCAGCGTTTTTATAGCTAAAAACTCCTCTAAAAACCCACTAGTTCTGGGGTTTTTTTCCAGCCAAAAAACGCCCCTGCCAAAAAATGCTGATTAAAGCCTATGTGTGGATGAACACATAGGATAACATGCTGGGGAGTTTACTGGCTGTAGAAAAAGCCTACAACAGCAGCTGTAAAAATGTCCAGTGTGCATGAGAACTAATACAGGGTTTCCAGCTGGAAACAAAACAGTGCAGTAAAAAAAAAACTAGATACCCAATGTTTTAACACTAATGCAAAAACCCCATTGTTTGACAAGATTTCTTCTTGAAATGTTGAATTTTTTATGTGTGTTAAAGGAGATATATAGCCAAAGCTTTTTTTTTAGTATTCTCAGAGCTGGTCCAGGCCCTGAAAAAATCCCAACCATATGGTCAGGATC
This sequence comes from Staurois parvus, assembly GCF_062004578.1. NCBI lineage: Eukaryota > Metazoa > Chordata > Amphibia > Anura > Ranidae > Staurois > Staurois parvus. The sequence goes on from NW_028319098.1 coordinate 10,165,607, forward strand.
CATCCAGAAGCCTGAGCTGGCATCTGGCTCAGCCTCTCAGAACCAGCGGGGGACAGATGCAGCATTGGATTGATGTTGCATCCACCTCCTGAGCTTCCTCCCCCACGTGCCTTTTCCCCTGATTTCTCGGTCAGGATCAACAGCACCACTATCAACCCATCCCTGCATGCCAGGGTGCTAGAGGTAATCCTGGATTCTGAACTATCCTTTCAGGCCCACATCCAATGCCTGTCCAAATCATGCCTCCTAAACTTCCGCAACATTTACAGAATACACCCCTTTTAACCAATGATACCACAAAGCCCCGAATTCACTCCCTGGTTATCTCTTGCCTCGACTACTGCAACTCCCTCCTAGTTGGCTTACCTTTACATAGGCTATCTCCCCTCCAGTCCATCATGAATACTGCTACCCCTCTCTGCCAATCCCTCCACTGGCTTCTACTCACCCAATGAATAAAATTCAAAATACTGACAACAACTTACAAAGCCATCCACAACTCTTCCCTCAGTTACATCACCAACCTGGTCTCAAAATATCAAGCAAACCGCTCTCTTCGATCCTCCATGTGTTTGTGTCACCTCCTCCCATGCTTGCCTCGAGGACTTCTCCGAGCTTCTCCCATCCTGTGGAACTCCCTACCCCAATTCGTCCGGCTATCTCCTAATCTATCCACCTTTGGATGATCCCTGAAAACCTTTCTCTTTAAAGAAGCCTACCCTGCTTCTAACTAGTAAACTGTCTATTATTTCCTCCATCAGCTCATCCCCCACAGCTATTACCTTTTGTATCACTCAACCCCTCCTCCTAGATTGTAAGCTCTAATAAGCACGACCCTCTGTTTCCTCTTGTACCAAATTGTATTGTAACTATGTCTACCTTCATTTTGTAAATCGCTGCACAAACTGTTGACGCTATATAAATCCTGTATAAAAATAATAATCCACCTAGGTGAGTATAAATGTTTTTTTATTTGTTTTTTTTATCCCATGCTGTTGTGGGATGTAAATGGGTGTTAAAGTTTCAAAGATAGCCATACGTCCGTCAGTGGCGATCACGGCCATGGTGGTTCCCAGCCCACAGCAGTCATTCCTGTGAACATTCAGCACGTGGGATGCCTGATCCTGGATATCTGATGGATAACTTGTCGTGAAATTGCACATAAGAGAAATCATTCTGTGCTAACTGTGAACACGATGATGAAGTGAAGCAGGCTGTCCTAGGATGGTTCAAGTGTGCTGACAAATCTTTCTATGACAAAGCTTTCCAGACATTAGTTAAATGTTGGGATATAAGTGTATAAATGTAGCAAGGGAGGATGTCGAAAAATAACTGCAGTTTCCACTCCTTGAAATTAGTTTATTGTATAAACTCAAAAATCCCGCTTTGACTTGAATGACCCTCGTACAATCTCCCACACATGCTTTGTGATTATGTTCTAATCATACTAAACATTTATTGTACAAAAATATATTGAACCAAGTCAATTTAAATCCCATTATACTTGGGCTAGCCTACACACTTTTTCTTGTTCACCCAGCTAAACAGTCTGGGCAGAGAAATCTTCACTTACTAATATTGTGTTCAGGCTGCCACAGCACCCTCATCTGATAGGATATAGTCACTGGATGCAGCCAATAATTTTCTACTTGGCTCAGAAATCAGCTAAACTTTGAACTATTCATACACAGCTTGATGCAGACTTTTAAAATCACAACCAAAACCATAATCCAATGGATGTATAAAAATATAATGTGCTCAAATAGAGAAAGAGGTCTTCAATTTTTGCAGTATAATTTAAATGCAATATGAAATACAGTCATAGTAAACCCAAAGTAAGCATGCAAGTCAACAAGATGTTAAATAGCTATGTTAAGTTTCTGAGCTATCAGACTGACTGTGCTTTGATATAGAAAGAAGGGACCGAGGAGTATAACAAACTCCAGAGAAAAGGTTGTGAGCATAAAACAAATCAGTAGTGAAAAAAAAGGTAAAAATCCTATTTTCATGAATGCTGAAGCTGTGAACACTGAACTTCCAGAACTGCAGCTCTCATAGAGTGAAGAGATCTTGACATTTACCCTTTCCTCTCCCCTTGTCCATTCACAGAACTTGTACTTTGTGTACATAATACAAAAATATCCAAATCTTAAACAAATTGACTTTAGATAATATACATTGATTTATTCTGCTTACATGTTGCCTTCCCAAATCCCTTCTTCCCTCCCTCATTAGAATGCAAATTACATTTTCAAATGAAACATATATGTTTCCATTACATATCTTACATTAGAGCCAGGAATATAATCACTACTGTTTGTCTCTGTGCTTCTGTATGCAATGCAAGCAGACTATGGCTGGGGGGGGGGGGGGGGGTCAGCAGGCTGAAGTACATAGCTTCCTGAAAACATCACAGAACTCTGCCTCAGTACTTCTGCCAAGAGCCATCAAGCAGTGGACTCCTTGGAGGATTTTTGCAAATATCAAAGTGCCTTGATGGGTGAGCGCCAGTGTGGGGGAGAAGGCATTCCTAAGCAGACTGTATTTGCATGCAGACTGCCCTAGATGACTCCACATGTAATGCTGAGCCTCCATGATGGAAAGAACTGAAATCCACTTAATGAACAGGCAGCCAAGGCATAGTAAAACTGGGGAGGAAAGAATTGTATGATGGATGTCTTCCAGCCAGGAAATACAGCAGGCTCTATAGGACTTTCCGAAGCTTCTAATACACACTGTGAGAAACTCACAATTTGCTGTGAAATCAGTATGCATTGTAAGTACAGGAGAGGTACAACTGTTTAGGACTGAAGGCAGAGGTGGAGTTCAGCTTTAATCATTTTAGTATAATTTCTGTATCAAAGAACAAAAGCTGGCCTCTACTCTAGATGTTGTTTTCCCACTCTCCTTTCACAGTAGTTCATCAGGAAAATGTTATAAGTGAGCCCTGTGGTTAGAGTCCAGCCTTCCCTGCTTGATAGTGTTCTGCCTTTGATATGCCATGTAGATTTCCAGATAATCCTTTGCAGAGCTGTTGAACATATTCATGTGCATGGCGGGGTGCATCATGGATTGCATAATGAACACCAAATTGTGTTGACACCCTTTGAATCAGTTCCTCCTCCCAGGGTGAAGATGTGTATTGTACCTGCAGGGAGAGATTGCTTTTTTTGTGCTCTCTTTGATAGGCTTTCCAATGTTTTATCAGCTGAATATCTGCACACTGATCACTGTATGTTTGTGAAGGTGTTTCCGAGCATCAGACACAAGCTTCTGTGAGATACTTTGGATGACAGTTTTGTAAAAGATGTTTCTTATAGACAATTGCTGTGTGTGTATAAAATATCTAAGGCACAATTCACAGAAGAATGCAAAATTATTTTGATCTTTTTTTTCCTGATTTTTCATTTTTTTAAAGAAAAGTAAAAATGAATTACTGCATGGATCAGTCTAACTTGCCACAATTAGAGTGGAGTTAAACTCAGCTTCTAAACAATTGCTGACAGGTAGGGCTTTATGACAGAAGAGACTAGATCGAACTCTTCTGTCATTCTGTCTGACAGCTGAATTGTACACTGAGCCACACATGCACGGCTCAGCCTGCATTTACAGCGTGATGACGTGACTCGCTTCTGAGCCCTGCTTTGTGTCCATAAACACACATAGTGCAACTCAGCCCCACTCCCCACTTTCTCCTCACTGGCTATGATTGACCGTGATTGTCTGTGATTCAGCCTTTAGAACCACTTAAAAAAGTGGAGTTGAATACCGGTTTAATGCTGTTTAAGGTATTTTAGCCACGGCTTTCAGTTAGGTGACTATTGAGAAGAGAAGGCATATGCTTTATGAGATAAAATTACTTATAAAAAAAAATTAGGATTTCGATAACCAAATGTCTAGGCGCTAGTGGAGTGTAAAACGCGTTAGCTGGAGTCCTGTATCCCTGTCATATTTGTGGAATATGCTATAAAAAGAAATAAAGGTGATTTTACTGGATGTGCAGCCTTCAGATGTTTGTTTGTATAAATAGGTTTTCTATGTTCCCTCACTCATTTTTGGGTTTCCTTGTTTTGGATTAATTTTCCCTTACAACGACACAGTTGAGTACTCTCCATTATACTTATTTACGCTAACAATTATTTATTCAGGGCAAGCTTTCGAGGTGTTCCCTTCTTCACGGTCTCATTCGTACTCCTTGGACCTTAGAGGAAGGGGGTATATCCCCAAAGCTTGTCCTGAAAATGTAACTGTTGGTGTAAATAAAAAGTATCACTGACCATACTAAACTGTGGTTGCAAATGCACCAATACAGCTACAAAAAACCCTTACAATCCAAACACAGTGTGATAATTGAATTGGTTTTCATCTACAATTGGTTAATCTGTGCCTGTACATGTCTGAATGTGGTAGGAACATAAGGTTGTGAGTTCCTTCTAAGCAAGGACTACAGTAAATGGTTCCGTGACCACATTGTGGAATTTGTTCTATAAAAGTTATATAAATTGACTTGTAGGCATGTGACAATTTTAAGGTCTTACAGCAGGAGTCTGAAGCATATAAATAGAAAGACATTAATTTAATCAATACATCAGCCAATACCAGACTTGTTTCTGTTTTGGGTGAACTAACCTTTTTTATAGGATCCTGCTTATGTAATTTCTTTACTTTCCTATTAGATTTCTAACTGCGAGTGGTACACTTGGCTGCCCAAACTGGCTGAAGCTCGCAGGAAAAGTCCCAGTATTCTTGGGTAGCCTGCACTGGTGGTCCCATATGCTTCCATTCAAAATGTAACTAAGCATGTAAAGTAAATGGCAAGCCTTTATTTGGAACATGACTTTATAGTGGGCAGCAATGTTAAAATTACTTAAAACAACTCTTGAAAATGGAATTTCACTTTTGTAAACAAAGCATGCTTTTAATTACCCGTGTCATAGTCAAATGATATTGCCCAGCAATGCAGTCCACAGGATATACTTTTTTGTGTTTGATTTTTTTTTTTTTTATATTGTGTCTGAATCTTATCCAAGCCCATGTCTTAGACATCATTTTGATGGTTGGGTGGATCACACAAAACCACGGAAAGTGCTGGAAGGCCAATGCCTAATGTTTGTTTTTCGTCATTAATACATCAAACAGACACACATCTGCTCCCTTGTATTGGCTTTATTAAACACTTTGCAGTGTGTACAATCAATCACAGTTGTTCACATGGAGGCATTTCATTGAGATCCATCACATACTGTTTCCCTTCGCAGCAATAGTTTACCATGCTTGTTTTTTTCCTTATCCAAGTCTATCAACCTTCATTAAAATATACAGAGGATTCTATTTCAAGCTGGTACTTAGTCACTTCTAGTGCTTTAACCCTCAAAAGCAACATCCTTTTTGACAAAATCTTCCTAACCTCCTCTAAGACTTTTCTATTCTTGAGGCATGTAAATGTAGCTTTGTAATCTGCTGCATCGACTCTTTCAAAAGCATGACACCCTTTTGCCAGGTGTGTGATCTCAATGATTGTCAAGATGTGCAGTTTAACTTTCCATCAGCAGCGAAGCCATTCTTTCCATCTCTAACTACTCCCTTTGGTCACTTACAGTACATCTGAAGAGGTGTCTTTTAAGGTGGCTTCAGCTTGTATAATGCTCTAAGTGCTGGTAGGTTAATTGGCTCCTGTCTAAATTGTCCCTAGTATGTGTATGTATGAATGTGAGTTAGGGACCTTAGATTGTACGTACCTTGAGGGTTAGGGACTGATGTGAATGTACAATATATATGTAAAGCGCTGTGCAAATGGACAGCGCTATATAAGTACCTGAAATAAATAAAATAAGTGAATTATGATGTTGGAGCCCAATGGGGAAATAGCAGGATCTCTGGGGAAAAATTATTAAACACTTTTTTCAAGCACTGGTGAGTGGTTTTTAAGCTAATTCATATTAGCCAGCAGTGTCTGTAAAAAAATTTTTTTTTTCAGCATAAAACTTGATAAAACACAAAAAAACTTATATGTGAACAGATTTGCACGCAATAATATTTGTAATTATGCTCAAACTCTCAAGATTTAGGCTCCCCATCCTGACAGCATGGTGTATTGGCCACTACACTTAGGCTATGCAGCTTGGTCACCCTCTGGATCATTTAATTTTGTACTGTGGCTTTTACGATAGGAATTAATAACTCGGCAAATGAAAGCTCTTTAATTCATTGTTGCCCAACATGTGGTCAGTAATATATCTCAGCACTTACAGTATATGACTAGCACCTATAGAATTAGAAATAACCAAATATGCAAAGTGAAGATTCATACCATCAGTGGTATGTTTCAGAATTTGGGAAACTCTGTTTTAACCAAAGCGTTTGACTTTACAACAATGAAAGTACTAAACAGCCACTTTGAAATAGTGGATGCAGTTTTTTGTGGCCAAAAGCAACCTTCTTCAAAGGCAGGTTCTAGGCTTTGGGGTAGCACTGGACCATCAGGTGTTTACCAAAATAAAGGCTTTCTCCATGAAAATTTTCTGCATCCCATTGAGGTCTCGATACACGGTCTCAAGTTACAGTAGACCTGTGCTAAATGAAATGTATAGGTTGCCATTGCTTACCTTCTCTTAAAAATACTAGTTGCCTGACTATTGTTCTGACTCGTGTTTTTTTTTTTACTTTTTGCCGATCAGATACAAGTATGCAGATCAAAGGGTTTGGATAAAGTAGGAAGTCTCTATCAGTAACCAGTTGTGGGTCAGTGACTCAAAGTAATTAGATCAGGAGGTTAGTATGACAGAAGGCTAGCAGTGGCAGCCTACATATTACAGTACAGTACAGGATTCTTTCAACTAAAATTCAAGGGTTAAATATTTTTATAACCTTGACTAACTGGTTTCATTTCACTATGTGGTTTCTATGGGTTTACCTGATTTTTGCAGAGAATACAGTTGTAGTATTGTTATGAAATGGTGTCTGTTGTAAAACTTACAACTGTTCTTTTTCTTTAGCTCCCAAGGGAATACTGCATCTCTCTCCTGATGTCTATCAAGAAATGGAAGCCAGCCGTAGTAAAACGGTGCCTGCTCCTGCTGTCAACTATCTGTCATCCAAAGAGTTGAGCCAACCATCCAGCTCATATTTTAGCACTCCAGTAGGCCAAAGTTGCACTGCTGCAATTGCCAGGGAGCTCCTCACCAATGGCAGCTCCCCTACTGCAGAGGCTATTGGATTTGCAGGGAACAACAAGACTTGTACCACATCCTCTGTGCAGCCTTCTAAACAGATGGAGTACCTGGCAAGCATTCAGGGCATGCAGGTGAGGAAACCTGTTTTTATATTTGAATGAATAGAAGCCAATCCACATATACTTTTTGTTTTCTTTCTATGTCATGTCTATGAACAATGTTTTTAGATTTAAGGTTACAGCCACACTGCTTACTTTTCAAGACGTTTTTCCTGGATTGCCCATAAAAAGATTCATGAATGGTCTAAGTCACTTACTGGACTCCAGCAGTTAGATCTCCTGATGCATCTCCCTTCTCTTCTTCCTTAACCAATGTCACATCTCCTTGTATGTCCTATGATGTAAAATATATAACAATCCATTTGGATACTTAACTGCCTCCTCATAACAGTTTCTGCTGGTGACCAAATGCACAGGTGTTTGATTCAGTCGTCTATCATCATAGTTGATATACCAATTTTAAGGATCAGTTCATTAACACCAAACAATTGTGTTATTTATTTTTTTATTACTGTGCACTGTTTTCTAACCTTTAGGGTCTAAAATTAATCAGCTGAATTTACTCTGTAGGTAATAATATTTGTTTTTGAGTTTAAAGGTCAGTTGACAAAGATATCACACTGGTTATCAGTACTTAAATACTGCCAGGTCAGCATGGTACGACCTCAGAGTTTCTACTTCCTCTTATAATCGTTCAAGATAGAGATTATATCATCCTCCATTAACAAGATCTAGCAAGACCCCTTCATAATAATTATAAATCTAAAGGATGCTTTTCATCCACTTTATCACAAAGATTGACGACCGCAGTCTGTCTCAGGGTAAAAAAAGTCACATGTTAAGTTTTGTGTTTCCCCATATGGTTTGTCACCACTGAAATATATTTTCACCAAAGTAATGGTAGAAGTGGAGCATTTTTGAGACTTCAGCAAATTATATTCATTCCCTACCTTGACAATACTCTTTTGGTGGTGGATGGAGAGAATCAACTGACCTCTAATAGTTAGTTTGCATAAGAAACACTGTCATAATTAGGCTTTTTATCTGAGCAAAGCACTTCTGATGCAGAGAATACCAGGCTTTCAGCAGACCAAATAATGTTTCACTAGAAATCCTATTTCTCTACTTGGATTACTGCAGTTTGGTGGGCCCATTTCCATTTTAGGACTGTACAGCTACCATTACTGCTGTCCTGAGACAGACAAATTGAATTCCAGGATGAGTCTTTGGTCCCTGGACTAGTGGAAGTAATTTCAAAATGTTTCCAGAGAAGTGCAGACATCAGCCTTTTGGATTTGGAGGCTTAAGTCTAATTCCAATATTCAGTTCCAACAGAGAATATTGAAGAAAACATTTTCCTGCAACCACAGGAAATTATCGGTTAACAGATTTCAGACCCATTGAGAGGCAATGGTAGTCTTTTTCAACAACAACTGGCCTATTATCAACATATACAGAGGTAAACACAATCTGTTTCTAGAATCTTTGTTCGTTTGGAGAACCTAAGCAGAACTGAATAGTTTCTCCATTTTATCAGTTTATCTGAAAGAATCTCTAAATATTGTAGCTGATGTTGAGCCACCAAGATTTGAAATAGGTAGAATACCAACAAATTCTTCAGCATATGTCCAGGTGTGTTCATCTGGTCATATGTATTTACCACCACAAACAATAACCATGACGTTTTTTTTTCTTTGAAGTCAAAAAATTGTCACATTGCAGTAGAAATGTCGGTAAAAATGGCAATGATAGAGATTGGGCAGAAATGATTTTAATTGCCCCCTCCCGACAAAGAAGCAGATTGTTTTCTCCTTTAAATGGGTGTAGCTCTGCTATGGTATCTTCCACCAAGCGAGGATCTTCTTTCCAGGAACCATTTTTTATCAAGTTCAGGGACCAAAACAGAATGCTTGGAGTTTAAGATGGAGAAGTTAAAGAACAAAGGTTTATCAGAGTGATTTGGACTTTATAATAAAGTAAAAAGCTATCTACCTTAACGTGCTTTTGTTGAAATAGTTGTGGTTTTTCCTATTCCATGTTTAATTGATCTTTCAATATACTGAAGCCCAGTTTCACCTTCACAATTGACCACATTTTTGGTTGTTGATTGAATTTGGTGGTAGATCACTTAGATTCTGTTGATTACGTGCAATAATATTTGTGGTTCTTGATGGCTCAAATGTTAGTTAAAACACCTCTTAACTCACATTTGCTGATTAAGAGGTTTTTGAAGTCCATTAAAAAGCAGTACCTGGGTAGGTGATTTCTCCCTGGGACCTTAATTGTGTGAGCTCTGCCCTTACTCCAGCCTTCCTTGAGCCTTAGAATACTGTGGTGTTGGTGTTTTTGCTTTTAGACAGCTATCTGGACAGTATAGTTCTCATCACAGATTGCATCTCTCATGTTTTTTTAAATGATTGGCAATGTCCTGGGCAGTGACTGAGTTGGCAGGCCACACACTGTCTGCTAGGGATATAGCAGTCAGGACCTAATTCTTTTGTGGTAAGATAGAAGCTGTGTTAACAGAAGATAAATGTGAGCTGTTGTAGATGGAAGTGGTCATGTCCAAACAGACAGGGGTGAGATTTTGTTGTAGAGGTAGTCGGTAGAGTTAAGAAGAGAAGGTTTGACGTAAAAAAGGTTTCTACAGGTAACTGTTGGGGGGATAGGAGGTTAAGGACAAGGAGAGTGTGAAACTGATATGGTTGCAATAAGCTAGAGGAAGAGGGATGTTGGAGTGGCTGCAAGGAGTGTAGAGGCAGGAGAACACAAAGCCAAGGATGTTACCATTAGACTGAGTAGGAGTGTGTATTATGATGGGGGTCCGGAAGGCTAGTACCGGAGGGACAGAAACCAGGGAGCGCCATAATTCGTTCTGGGGCCTTGGGAGTAATTCCTCTGGGGAGACCGGAAAGACCCAGTACCTCCTGATCTGAACATGCTACCTTGGTCTGGCCTGGGGCTGAGGAGGCAAAAAGTCCGCAAACTCAGTGCCCCCTGAGGAGACGCGCTCAGGGGTGTCACTAGTAACACTTGGGTGTGGGATCCCACGGTGTGAAAATGACACATGGTCACTGTTTTTACACTCTTTTTTGCACAGCGCCCTAAGGACCAGGCCTTTTGGCTAAGTTCAGGGCAATTTTTGCTACAGGCCTCAGGGCCTGGTCTGTGCACATTTCGGCACGGTACCATTTTTATTATTTTTTTACTTTATCTTTACTTTATTTATTATGCACTCCCACGTTTGTCACTTTTTCTGTTCTTATGTGTGTGTTTTTCACGGATGGAGGGTGTGGGTCCTCGGGCCTTACCTGAAGTCTAGGGGGAGGATGTGTGGCCATACGGTTCCTTCCTCCCCTGATCCCTAGGGGGTTTTCTCTTCGGGAGAACCCCCTCGCCTAGTACTGGATGTCCGGCTTCGGCTGGGCATAAGGAACGGTGGTCCACCAGGCCTTTTGGCCAGGAGGACCAAATGGGAACCTTGTCCCTGTCAGGAGCTTCGTGCCCCGGGGGATCAGGCGAACGGTCCAACCCTTTCGGGGGTAGGACAAACACACCCCTAAGTGCACTTTTTCGTGTGGTGTTCGCACTTGCACTTTTTTTGTGATCACTTACGGGTTTTTCGTTGTAGTTTGCACGTTTGCGGACTTAAAAAAAAAAAAAAAAAAAAAAAGAGTGTGTATTATCGCTTCTCGGCCTTTTGGCTAAGATCAAGTGTAATATCTGTTCTTATCAGTGTCCAGTGGGGGTGCTCCCGACCATTCTAGCTTTGCGGGGATGGTTGTTGTATAGTACCCTCACTGGTATGATGGGGGTCCGGAAAGCTAGTACCGGAGGGACAGAAACCAGGGAGTGCCATGATTCGTTCTGGGGCCTTGGGAGTAATTCCTCTGGGAAGACTGGAAAGACCCAGTACCTCCTGATTTGGACGGATCTACCTTGGTCTGGCCAGGGGCTGGGGACGCAAAAAGTCCGCAAACTCAGTGCCCCCTGGGGAAGACGCTCTCAGGGGTGTCACTAGTAACACTTGGGTGTGGGACCCCACGGTGTGAAGATGACACATGGCCACTGTTTTTCACTTCTTTTTGCACAGCGCCCTAAGGGCCAGGTCTTTTGGCTAAGTCCGGGGCAATTTTTGCTACAGGCCTCAGGGCCTGGTCTGTGCACTATTTGGCACGGTACCACTTTTTTATTTTCTATTTATTTAATTTATTTCACTCCCACGTTTGTCACTTTTTACTTTACTTATGTGTGTGTTTTTCACGGATGGAGGGTGTGGGTCCTCGGGCCTAACCTGAAGTCTAGGGGGAGGATGTGTGGCCTTTTGGTTCCTTCCTCCCCTGATCCCTAGGGGGTTTTCTCTTCTCTTGTGTTTGTCCAACCCTTCCGGGGGTAGGACAAACACACCCCTAAGTGCACTTTTTCGTGTGGTGTTCGCACTTGCACATTTTTTGTGATCACTTACGGGTTTTTCGTTGTAGTTTGCACGTTTGCGGACTTAAAAAAAAAAAAAAAAAAGGAGTGTGTATTATGTTAGGTCAAAAGATGAGGTTAGGTTGACAAGTTGAGAGGTAGCCAGGGTGTTGACATTAACAGGAATGTCAGTCACCAAAAGTGAAAAATGTGTATTTCAGAGGAGAAAAAGGTTGTCAAACAGAGGAGTCATCAAGGGAGTATGACACTGGTCTAGGTGGCTGATGAATCACACCAGTCCTCAAAGAAACGTGAATATAAAATGTTAAATACAGTGAGCTTCAAAAGAGGAAAAGACAAAAGAGGCAGTTAAAAATGGCTTTGGGAATAGGAGGATTCCAACTCCACCTCCCTTCCTTCCACTGGATCTGGGTGGGTACAGTGGAGGCCATCATTGGACAGGGAAGCTGGTGAGGCGCTTGTTTAAAGTGGTTCTATAGGCTCAAAGTTTCTTTTTACCTTCATGTATTCTATGCATGAAGGTAAAAAACCTTCTGTATGCAGTGGCCCCCCAGACCCCCCCCAATCCTTACCTGAGCCCCCTCCGATCCAGCGATGACTTTTCCTTATTGGCTGAGATAGCAGCGGGAGCCCATTGGCTTCCGCTGCTGTTGATCACAGCCAGTGAGCCAATGAGTAGAGTGGGACCGAGCTCTTTGTCTTATGGACGCATAGAGCAGCGACTCCAGGATGAGCATGCAACGGTGCCCCCATGGTGAGTGGCTTTCCCTGGGGGCACTACTCGAGGGGGAAGGAGCTAGGAATTCCATCTGGAATCCGACAAGATGAGCATTAGGGCTGCTCTGTGCAAAACCACTGCACAGAGCAGGTAAGTATAGATATTTGTTAAGGAAAAAAAAAAAAACCCTGAAGCTTTAGTGTCACTTTAAATACCAGGTTAAAGGATTTGGAGAAAAAGGGTCATGGGCAAAGATGAACTTGTTTAGTTTACTTTCACACTTTCTTCCTGCTTTCTGTTTCTTTAATTGTAGTGAAATTGATCTTGGAAGTATAAATAAACTTTTTACTACCCTTGGACACACAGAATGAGGCTTAACAGACAGCGAGGGGCTATTCAGAGGAGTCTCATCCTCTTTCAGTTGATTTTTCTTTTCTCTGCAATGCTTTTTTTATGCAGTTGCTGGATATCGTTAAGGCTTCATGCATGCAAAGTGTTGCGCTAATCCCCAGTAAACACTTTGAAATAAGTCAGCTTGTGGTTTGCTCAGTAGACAGTGGAGACGTCTTGTTAAAGTGTTGTGTTTCACAATGCCCCGAAAACCATTCTGTTTCTTCTCAAAAATTGTGATTTTACAGCTGCAAAGATAGACACAGCCAAGTAGCCTTGCCCATGTGCTGCAGGAAGGTGGCAGAAGCTGTAAGTTTTATAGGAGTTGCCAGTGTTGCTGCATGTTGTACACAACTTTTCATGCTGGTAGGTGCTATGTCTGTTATATTTCTCATGCAATGTGTGTAAATTGAACAGCTGGTTTGTAGTGTTGTCATGATTTGTATGCTTTTCCAGTGTGCTTTCAAACGATAAAGAAGTATATTTTCCTCTATGTAGAACGTAATCACACTGAATGTGAAGCCCAGAGGTTATGCTAATGAGTGTTGTCAGAACATCAGAATGTATCAAGCAATTAAATGTCACATTTTTATAGTTTGTAAAGAACATGATTTGGGACAAGCACAATGCTTTAGACTGTTTGCGTTCTATGTTTAGTTGTTCAAGCATGACACATGGTTTGGGATAAGTATGTCTATGGTGGTTTAAGTTTGTGCTGCACGTTTGAGGGATGGATACTGATTTAGTGTTACTTCCCTGTCTCTTACCTGCAGATTGGACAGACAGCTAGTAAATTTCATCACATTGTGGATGCCCACCCTCAAACACAACAAGAAACTCAATTGCAAGCCAAATTTTCCCCTTAACAGTAGTGTTTAAAGACAAAGAAGTGTCCCTGTAATGCTGCAGGGGCTGTTGGGAGGAATTACAGGGCACAATTGGGGGGATACACCTCTCACACACCCACTCTGAACATTCTTCAGATACTATAGCTCTGGAAGATAGTAAGGTCAGGGCTTCCTGCCCATTTGAGAGGTAAGTATTAGCCTACTTTATCAGGGCAGATTTTAAAAGTTTTATTTCAGTTAACAGAGTTGTGTTAACACGGATTTAAAGCAGTATTAAACCCAAAACCAAGAATGTAACATATTGCAGCTTACCAAGCATTAGATGTGGCTGCATTAGTTTTATTTTTAGGCTTTTTTCTCCCTCTGTATTCACCTGGTGATCTGGCCAGTAACAACCATCCTGAATTAGAGTGCTTACACTCTGGATGAATGAGCACAGGGGCTGCTTTGAACAGCAGCATTGTTAATCTGGGGCAAAGGGTGTGCTAGATGTACTAGGAGATTTAGATACACTAACCAAATTAAAAAATTGGTTAGCTGCAACTTTTAAAACTGCCCCTTCTCCCTTTAACACGTATGCTTACAAATCTGTGTAAGAAGATATATAAGCTTACCTATTTTCAGGCCGCTCTGGTCACACGATCTCTTTGTTTGGAACTTGCTTGTTCTGATCAGTGGAAAGTATGGAATCCATGGACTGTTTGTGACTGTCATGGAATTGTCCAATATAAATCTCATCTCCATGCTGACTATTATGTGATATTGGTAACCTCACTGCTCCAAGGTCACATGAAGATCCCCTGCCTCTGGAAATCTAGGTGGTGACCAAAGGGAGCCAGACCATGCTCCATAAACTCTATAAATAAAGCAAGACATTGCACACAGATGATGTCAAATCTCATCCAACATTAAACTTGGACTTAACACACTGCAGCTCACCTAGGATGGCCCCACTGAAACAAATTTTACTAATTAAGGGCTTGATCAGAGATAAAATATATAATGTAAAATATATGTTTACTAAAAATAAATGACCTTTTCATTTAAATTAGGATTCACAATGTTTACAAAAATTAGCTAGATCACTAAAGAAGTTGTTAGACCTTCACAGCAATGCATGAGTAAGTGATAGTGGTGATAATGAGAAGGCTGTTAATGCCATGTAAATTGCTAGTTTGTTTATGTTCCATTTAATTTGAAAATGTGTCTGAATTGTTGGGTTTGTTAGATTGAGGAGTTTTCTTAGAAGTGGTTCCTCACAGGAAGTCTCCCCAGGATAGCTTGTTTTGGAAACAAACGTCCAGGTCATGGTCTGTAGTACAGAAAATTCTTGAATGCTCTGTAATACACATAACCTGGCCAGTTATGGAATAGACTTGGCTGAAAAGATGTGGTACTTGCTTTCTTCTTTGTCATTTTAGTTTGCACTTTTTCTGAATACAATTAAAACAAAAGCGTGTTCTCCTTTTAAACTGAACTCCAGGGATAAAGATGACAATTAAAAGGAAATTAGATATACAGGCATCTGAGTTGAAGCGGAAATAAAGGCAGTCTCCTCACAAATGTATTTTGAGATGAAGTAACTCCACACGCATGCATGGGAGTTGCATCATCCCAGCCCAGCCAGTCAAAGGGGCCAAAGACTCTGAACCTGGAAGAGGATATGCAAATGGGTCCTGGGGTTCATCCCTTTGTCCCTAAACACATCAAGTACTAGCCACCTCCATGGTACAGTGTTCATCCCTATCCAGCCTGTGGACTGTGACAGGCTGCCTGAAGCCCCTGTCCCACCTGGGTGCACCAGAGAGCCAGAAGGCACGTACTGCAGCTGGACAGCACCATGTGCAAGGGGCCTTAAAAGCCAAGCTTGGTCCTGTTCCTCCTGAGCCTCCATTTATGGTCAGTGAGGCTTCCATAATATTAAGGGTGCTACAGTTCTTTTTGGGAAGAGTTGAGATTTGTATGGAAGCTCAGCTGCCTGTACCTCAAGGTCCACTGTATTACCTTACGGTTTTCATTAAAGTTAGTCAGTCCAATCTGCCACGGTTTATGACCAGTTTAGTTCAATCAAGTTATGTGACCATTAAAACAAATCTGCAATTCCAGCTCTCATACTTTTACCTTCATAGGTTCACATTCAGGCAGAGTAAAGACAACACCTTTTATTATAGTTATTTAGTCATTACAAATAATGTAGTTAATTTTTTTCATAGAACTGGCATAAGTACCTTCATTTGTTTTAAAATCATCCTCCTGTAATTCTGTGCACAACAGCACTCAAACTTGGAATTATGGTGGCGGTGTGGTCAGTATGAAACATTCAGCATGCTTACAGGAAGGCAGTAACCTCAAACTGGCCATAGATGGATCAAATATCCGCTAGTTCAGCAGACTGTCCAAGATTTGATCCATCTATGGGCAGGCTGGTTGTACTGAAGTCCATCCATCGATAGACTTCAGTACAACCAGTCTTTTTTTACATGTGATTACTGTTGGCAGCTAAAGCCATTAACAGTAATCGTGTTCTGCCCGCAGGTAAGGCTCCCCACCAGCAGAACACAATAGCTCTGTGAAACTGATTTCCCCATCAACACCAACTGTTGATGGGGGAATCAAGTGATTTTCTTGCAGGAAAAAAATTGCATCCTCTATGGCTTGCCCCATCAGCTTTATGCTGCTCCTTGTTTGCCCAGTTACAGGCTGAAGCAAATTTTCGACTAGGCTAGATCACTTAACTGCTGTGTTGTCACTGATCTAGTTGTAGAGTTTGACAGGGGTGGCTGGATCACAAAACTGGGTAAATACAATTACAAATGGTTTGGCAGGTAATACTTTTCATTTTTTTGTATTTTTGCTGTGTATTTAGCTAATTGCCTGGAGCTGAACCTAAATGTAAGTTAGGCACTTGGTTATGTAGCTGAAAACATGGAGCTTTTTGTGAATTATGAGCCTGTCTAACAATAATTGGACTTATTTTTTTTAAAAAAAGAAAACATGTAAACGTGGTTGTGTGCAGTGATCTATTACATAAGCCTTCCTTCTTGGCCTTTATGCCAATTATTTCTGTACTTCAAGGAAAAGGTGCTTTGTAAATTCTGGTGAATGCAAGGACACCAAGAGCCTGGTACACCAAGAGCTCAGTATTGCCAGCTGATGTAAGCTTGTAATGACGTTGGTAGCCCAATACACAAAGCACTAAGCAAAGCAGTAAAAATAACGTTACGTTAATGTAGCAGGCTCCACTGACTTGTACAACTTCTGCAGCCTGCTATCCCATGTGGCCAAGCTGTACGGCCTTGTCAATAAACATAAGAAGAGCGATGGATAACGATCTGACGTCCAAAGGATCCCTTGACACACAAGTATTTGCTTATTCCCTAGAAGCACAAGTGTGTGCGTGACTGGTTGCTACCTGTGAAACAGCTCTTGTTAAAGAAATAATCCAACCTTGTCTGAATATCTTTATTTCATTGGAAGACTGAAGGACCCCATATACAGCCCAAATGTGTTTGGAATCTGTCAATTTTTTTGTGGCAGGGCATAATTTATCAAAACTGGAGCAGACAGAATCTGGAAGAGCTGTTCATGGCAACCAATCAGCTTCTGTAATTTGTTGCCTTCACTTTTTCAAAATGAGAGATAGAAACTGTTTGGTTGCCACGCACAACTGCTCCAGACTCAGACTGTTCCAGTTTTTAGTTTCCTATGTAAAATTGCTGGAAAAGAAAACTGGGAAATTATTGCACCTTGTTCTGATATGAAACTTTAAGGTAACACTAAATCTCCTTATTCTCCAAAAATCATCTATACATCATCCAACGCATACTTAATGGAACTGTAATCTGTTCTTCACAAAACTGTTTCTTACTGTGTTTTTCTGCCTCCTTGTAATGTCCTTAATGAGTTCCCAAACCTCTCCTTTTCCTCACTTCTGTTTGTTCGGAATGAGCAGTGCACGTTGTGGTGCACTTCTCTATGTACACTACAAATCCCATATTCTGTATGGGAGGAGCAACTAAGAGAAGAGGACATCCCTACATACAGTGAAATCATGTAGAATGAACGTAGCCACTCTCTAACAGAAAGCTGGATCACAGCAGCAGTAAAAATGAATTTGGAGATTCTTTTTTGAATTTTTAAAATCAGCATCTTCACCTCCGTAGCATTTCTAAAGTTCACCCTTTTTTAACTAATGAAACCACCAAGCTACTTATTCATTCCCTTGTTATCTCTTGCCTTATCTATTGTAGCTCCCTTCTCATAGGCCTACCTCTCCATAGGCTACCCCTCTTCAATCTATAATGCTTGCTGTTGCCAGACTTTTCTACCTTACCAACGGCTCAGTGTCTGACACCCCTTTCTGCCAATCCCTCCACTGGCTTCCGATTGCCCAGTGAATGATTTTCAAAATACTAACAACATACAAAGCCATCCACAACTCTGCCCTAAACTACATATCCAATCTTGTCTCCAAATATCACCCAAACCATCCTCTCTGCTCCTCTCATGACCTCCTACTCTCAGGTTCTCTTCTCTCCTCAGATGCTCATCTCCAGAGCCTCACTCATCCTCTGGAACATTCTACATCAAACCGTCTGGCCATCTCCTGCTCTGGTTACCTTTAGGCGATCCCTGAAAACTCATCTCTTCAGGGAAGCCTATCCCACCTCCACCTAACAACTGAACGTTTAATTTGTCCATCTGCTCATCCCTCACAGTTATAACCTTTTGTACTACTTGCCCCACCCTATTATATTGTAAGTTCTTATGAGCAGGGCCCTCTTAAACCTCTTGTATTTTATTGTATTATACTGTACTGTTTCCCTTTTAGATTGTAAAGCTCTGTGCAAACTGTTGGTGCTATATAAATCTTGTATTATAACAATAATAATAATATAAAAAAAAGTCACTTTACATTTAAATAGAAGCTATTCTGATATGAATCTCCTGAAACCATGTTTTAAGTTACTACAGAAATATAACTGCACTTCCGGAGTATGTGAGCTGATTTGTGTCCATGAGCCTCACCTCCAGCTAAAAGTCAGTCTCTGTACCATCAATAAATAATGCTGGCACTCAGTCGCTGCCCAATATACACTTTTGGAGTCCTCTCTGAGTTACAGCAATCATACATGAGCAACGATGTCCAACAAGACTGTATGACAAAACTTGCAGCACTAGAAGTGAGAACTCCCTTTTCTAGTCCCAATCCTGGGAGGTAATTCTGCCTTCCCACCTGTTTGGTATCAACACTTACCAGATGCATTGACCTCAAGTGTTATAAGAGATTATAAAACACAAGTGATGCATGCAATTCAGTTGTGCCAATGATATACAGTACAATCCAATTGTAAAGAACCAGTGGTGTATTCAAAATGCACACTCACCAGAAATTCAGACCTCACTTAATTTATAGCAATCAATATGCATTTAATGGTCCAGGCAGGCTGAAGAATGGGAACAGATCCTTTGTGTCCACAGATTGTCCTCCCATTGGTGTACTCATGAAAAAAGTTCTCCAATAGTGCAGTAATGTCTATTCATTAAAAATGAATACCAAGGGTAAAAAAAATGGCAAAAAGTAACTTGCATTTAAAAAGTCATTCAGACCAACCCAACAGCGTGTAACAACAGTACGCAAAGCTCCACCCATTGCCTTTCCCCCAATGGATATAATCCCGCTGATGACAAAGTTGTCCAACACTTCTCACCATCCACCCAATTACACTAGATCATACATCCCAGACACTCCCTATGTACTAGACTGTGGAACTCGATACATTAAAATCAATATAACTTTCAGTACCTTGAGGATAGTTTGATCATCAACAAAACTTCCACAGCGTCTCCGTGTAGCTGCTATGTTGTGGTGGAGTGAAGTATTGGACAATGTTTTGTGTGATAGGCCTGACTATGGAGAATTTCATTAGTGCATATTAGGAGAAGGATGAAACGCCAGCATTTATTTATTGATGGTATAGATACATGTTTTATACCAGGACTGGACAAATCTGAGGCACCAGGTAGCCAGTGTGCCAAAATGGGTTCAACTCTTGCAAATGTTTTTTGTTTTTGTTTTTTTGCTATTATAGTTCAATTATATTTCAAAATTCTCAGATGGAAATTTTTGGTAACCAAATTCTGCAATAATTTGTCCAGCCCTGTTTTACTTCTAATTTAGAACTCATATCCTATTATTAAATGTGGATTGAATGTCAAACATATATAACTTCATTTTTGCTTTGGATTGAATGTCAAACATGTATAACTTCAGTCCAGTTGTTATTGCTGATTGTATCCCAGGGGGGTGGAAGGAATGAATTTGCCCTTATTCCCTCCCTTCATGACAGAACTCACTAGGACAGGAGGTTTGGGGAAATCTCTCTGGTGAGGACAAAAACAAAATCTTACAGAGGCTCTTTCATATTCATTACATAACTGGGCATTGGGCAACTGGGACGTCCCTTGCTTACATGAAGCGTGGTTTTTTTTTTTAATTAATTTTTTATTTGTATGCTATTTTTCTTGTATTTTATTAGCATAAATTGAAATTTATTTTTTTCCCTCTCTCAGCGCTATAACGGCAGTATCCTCTAGCAAGAGGCACGTATAGCCAGTGAGTGTATACTGTTATGGTCTGTATGATGCTGTCTGTATTGGTGAACTGTATCTCTGTGGGAAATAATTCAGTCGGGAGGCAGTTCTAATTACACGACTCTGCAGTAGAAAGCGCTCTGTGTTACAGTATAAAAACACACACGTTTGCTTTGTTTGTTGTCTGCATGGGAGAATGTCTTGTTTCTGAGTTTGCTTTGTCTATAGAAATAGTGGTATATTCTGGATTCCTGCATATTTATAAAGCATATAAATAACTTTTTCTCATAGCTAATATTTACAGCACAATTTTCTGCAAATGACCAAAATCTGCTTATGTATTGTATTAAAAATACCAAATACAAGTTCTGGTACAATAGAAAATTTGTATCTTGCATTCAGTCAATTGCCTACAGAATTTTGTACTGTGTACAGCGGTAAGTAAAGGTTGATGTAGACCTAATGCCAAGTTCACACTTACAGTGCCACCTGTGAACTCAACAAGCCGTTTAGGATCCATGCACACTGGGCTTGCAAAAATGCCAATTCCCTTGGCAGGAAAAATTGCTCATATAGAATGTTTTGTACAGGCCTTTAGGAGCTCCTAGGAGAGTTTAGGAGCATTGAGCATTTTTTTCTGCCAAAAAACTGCTCTCAAAAACACAAAACAGAAGGGTTTTTTTCTGCTTCTAAACACTGAGCTTAACATATGTCTTTAATTGTCCTTATGTGCATGGACACATAGGATTGCAATAGTTGCCCCTAAAGGCAAAACGCTAAACCTCTCTAGAAGCAGCATTTTTTTAGCCAGTGTGCTCTTAAGTTTGCTGCAGCAAAGAGCATTGTGAGAGTGGCATGTATACAGCTTCTCTTGCTGTATGGTAGACTGTAGATGGCAGCTGCAGGGTGGTAAAACTGTGGCTCGGAAAGGAAAGTGTCTACACAAGGACCTTCATGGCAGGATAACTATGTATCATTTTAAGGAAGCTGCAAATGTAAAAATTGTAAAAATTAATTTCAAAATCATATAAACATGCTAAAGCTTTGATATAAAAGCTTATGAGACTTAATGATTGGGTTTATATATGTTGACAATAGGTGCTACAATGGCACTTTGAGTCTCTAGATTGGTATCTTTGCCCAGGATAATGTTATTTACACAAATAACTAATGCTGTCAGCTTCCTCAGCTAATCACGGCCAGATGCATATAATCACTCATAGATCGATTACCTGTGAGTGATCGGCCCCGGACACAGCCTGCATCCAGAGCCAGTCACTTGCAGGTAATTGCTTCATGAGCGATTACATACGATTGGCCGGGATGAGCCATTATCCTCTCATTGCTTTCATTGGGGCTGCCTCCTGCAGCTAATAGCTAGCAATCCCCACTGATGTTCCCATATATGATCACACATGGCCCCATTGGCAAGTGTGAGTGGGGGCTAAGGAAGCAAACAGATTTTAATTGGCCAATTCTGATTTTCCTTTCCACATATAGTTTACTTGGTAAACGGCCACACATGCACCAGTTTTTCAGATGCAAATGGGGAAAAAAATTCTTTACGGTTTCATTTTATTTTACTTTTTTGCTGTCTTTGTTTTTTTGTGAAAAAGCATAAAATAAGTGGCTGTATTTTTTGTATCCCTAGGAGCCAACATTTTCCCATTTTTGCCATAATTTCAGGTAGATGAAAACGTTAATCTTTGCTCATCCCTAATGGTAAGCCCCGCTTGCAGAGCGAAGATCCCATTAAATCCCCATTATCAGTCAATGTTCGTTCTATCATGTCTAGAAGAGTTATTTTTTGCATCTGTGTTCGCGTAGTGTATTACATGATGACTTCAGCCCTGATGAATAAACTTTCAGCTGCTTAAGTTAACAAAGGCAAATACTCTGCCTACACTTTTATGATGGACAGCGCTTGTTAACACTTGTCCAGTTGAGTAGCTATTTTTAGGAAGGTTTAGAGAGCAAGTAGAACAAACACTTAACTTTTGGGTACATGAAAAAGTGATCCTTTTTTAATGTTGGCTAGCAAAAAAGAAAGATGAATTGTACACAAAGTTTAATTTACTTTTAAGGAGAAATGACTTATTCAGTTCCTCACTGAAGTCTCCTCTGTGACTGTGAGCTGAAATAGCACTTTCCACAAGCAAGAAAGGTTGTTCTGCACTGACAAATGCACCTTGATTCCTTAAAAACCTAGTACATATGGCAATCACAGGGCTGGATGTAAGGTACTAAAAGGGATACCTAATGAGAGCTCCTCACAGTAACAAAACTCCAGACTCCTGAGACCAATAGAGCATATGTAGACAAATGGCTCAATACACATAATGTATGTGCTACATTCACACCTGCATTATTCATCCAGTACATTCTAGACATGTTTTACATGTGATATCATTTATCTCTATGAAAGGTGTGTTTAGCTAGAAACCGTTTTTTAAGCACCCCCCCCCCCAAACAGAGGTATGAATTCTTCCTTCCTGAAGTGTTCATTCCTTAAATAAGTAACCTGGTCTCTGTGACAGTTAACATGTTTATCTAGTCTAAACTTTTAGTAGTTTTTGATGGTGTGGAGAACTGTTGAAGGTCCGCTAGGTTTTTATTGCTGTCAGTGTTTTTGCTAAGGATGCTTTTGGTTTTTACTGCTGAACAGTGTCATGGGAAATCCAGAATTTCAGTTGTCACCAAAACAGGAGGTCAGCAGAATCTTCAATTTGGAGCAACTGTCTAAGGCCCAGTTTACGCTTTTAGGTGCCCAAATATGAACTTATCCTTAGAGTTTACATCAACTTTGGTACCGTGTACAGCAGCGAGGTCAATTCCTATTTGTAGTTAATTGGCTCTAGTCTGTTTTACAGTATGTGTTTTGGCTTAAAGCTCAATATTACCTTTTAGTTTAAATTCACAAAATAAATTTCAGATACATTAATCAAAAGGTGTTCAAAGTCTTTCAGATAGTCTACTTTAGAAAGCAGAGAAGAAAATCCTGTCCCCTGTTAGCATGCCACAGAGAAGGACAGTTAGAGGTTGATTTATTAAAGCAGGAGAGTGCAAAATCTGGTTCAGCTGTGCATGGTAACCAATCATCTTCTAACTTCAGCTTGTTCGGTTAAGCTGTGACAAAATAAATGAAATCTGATTGGTTTCTGTGCAGAGCTGCACCAGATTTTGCACTCTCCAGTTTTGGTAAATCAACCCCTTAAGCCGACCATAGATGGTATGAATCTCTGCCTGTTCAATAGGGCCCAGCTACAATTCAGTTCCTGTATGGATGGGCTGATTGTACCATAGATCGACTGGAATACAACTAGCATTGCAGATTTCAATCGTGCAGCTATAGCCACTAGCAATAACCACTGAGTTCTCCCAGCAGGGAAGGCTCCCCACACCCCCCCTGCCGGGAGAACATAATCGCTCCACAGGAGGGATTCCCGCATCAACTGTGTTGACAGGAGAATCTAAGGATTTTCTTTCCTGCAACTTGTGGTTGCTGGAAAGAAAATTGCCTTATCTATGGCCTACCTTAGTTTTTTTTTTTTTGTGTCATAGGCAATCCAAATTTCAGTTGTCACCAACAACAGGAGGTCAGCAGAAATCCTCCACTGGAAGCAACTGTCTAAGGCCCAGTTTACACTTGTGGCTGGGGGCAGTAAAAGATGCGGTTGATCCCCTTTAACCAAACACAACAGCCAGGAGGGGAAGTACTCTTGCTGTGGGCACAATACCACTTGTTGCATTCATTGGTCAGTACCAACATTGAATGTCACCAGTTCAAGTGTGAGATTTACATGGTTAAAACAGGTGGTGAGGAGACACCATATCACCTCCCAGATCCCTGTCAAACACCCTTTGGAAAGTGATCCACCATGGCAACACAAATGTAAACAAGCCTTAAGAGGGAATTTCTACATACTACTTTTTGTCTTTATAGGAAAACTACGTAACAGAACACATACAAAAAAAGTTTTATATTGCACCAAATGATTCATGCCACTTCTAAATTATTGTTTGCTATTTTGAAAATCCATCACAAAGTAAAGTAGAAATAATAAGCACTCGTGGGTAAGGCAATAATTTTTTTTTACCTTGTGGTCCACAAAACTTGGAGCATGGCAGAGGTGTGTCCTTTGCTTACCTACTTTGTTCTAAAAGATTATGTTCTTTTCCATCTCAGAAAGTTGCAAGGTATGGACACACAATACATTTCTGAACATATGAGACTTCCTTTTTCTTAGTATTGATTCTGATGATTAGAATTCAAAATAAACCTCAACTGAATTGTAGTATCTGGTGAAAATGTTGTGGTTCCCATTGTACCCAGTCAGATTCCATCCTAATTCAAAATATTTGTTCCTGTTGACATCTGATACATTCTTGATCCTTTTCAATCGTCCCATTTTTGTGAAACATAATAGTATGAGGAGCATTCCCATAGCTGTATTTCTGGGTTACATAAACTCACCTTGATCTGTGCCTTGGGATTTAATGCACTCAATGTAACCAGGTCTCTGTCTCTACCTCATCACCACTTTGTTGCTCTTACAGTTTGCGATTTGGCCACCACTGAGCACTAGACACGCCGATTAATGACTGTTTAGGCTACTAATCAAACATATGTTTCCCTGACACAATGATTGTGTTGTATATCATTACTGAATATGTCTTCCTTTATTTTCATTCAATGATGAAGTGTGCTGTCTTTTTTCTGTGTGTGTTTTTCATGCTCTCATTGGTTGTGCTCCGCAGGGGGTGACCCTCTAAAACATCAGACAGGCAATCAAGAAGCCAGATTCCCACTGAGACTAGAAAGAAAAACTGGTCTATACTTGTTGCTTGACCAGGGTCTCAGTCTGCCTGGAAAACCTTGTTATATTGCTGTATCTGTAAGAAATTACACATAACTACCTAGAAATTGGAGTACTAATTACCAGATAATGTTTTTATTTTGTAGTTTTGAAATGGTTTGTTTTATTCCATTCAAAACTGCAAACTGTGTGGCATAGTAGCGTTTCAAGAAGACTACCTTGTATATAAGCTGCACTGATGTTGATTGTAATTTCTTTTTACTTTCAATGTGTTTTATTATTATTATAAAAAGTAACATCATAAAAGGCATTCAAAAATAGGCCCACGCTGTGGCCAATCATTACTACAGTAGGTCTCAATAAGCTTTATGTTTTTGTAAATATACAAAATTGGAGTAGCAACATAGAGTACAAAACTTGTTAATTAGGGGGTGGTGGAAGCATTCTGCTGTAAAGAGAAGTATGTCGAAGAGCTTACATATTTCTTTGTAGTCAAAGCAGAGATGATCTAAACAAGAGCCCCTAGCCCCCTAAAAACATAAAATAGAAGGGCTGAGACGTTAACAATGAAAGAACAGAAAGGAGGAACAGAGGAGACATGAGAGAGAAGAACAGAGCCAGGAGAAGCATTAAGAGGAGGGGAGAAGGAGAAACTGGAGCAGTAGCAATAAAAGCATAGAAGCCTCACTGAGTAGAGGATAAGTACCAATTTGCCTAGTTTACACTATAGCTCAACCTTGACATATTCCGCCCAAGGGCCCCAAATGCATTCAAAATGTTTGGCAGTATCATTAAGCTTGCTGGTGAGTTGCTCATTAAGCATTATCCAGGATACCTTTCACCTGAATGCTGAGACCGATACAGAAGATTCTGTCCATGAAAGGGCTATAGTGAGCTTAGCAGTCAGCAACATAAAGAGGACTAGCCTTTGCCTCGAACGAGGCTGCCCCTCCACCCCTTCATTTAGTAAGGCCACGTGAGGCGACTGGGAAACTGGTATGCCCAAGACCCTCCTAATAAGGGCAAAGATTTTATTCCAGAAACCATGTAATTTTGGGCATTCGCACCAAAAGACCCCCGAGAGTTGGGAGGGAACCATATACCATCTAGTCATGACTTTTAAACTTGCTTCCACCAACTATATTCATAACACCCTTGAAGACATGATGGAAGCAATTATGCCAGTGATCCACATCCCTTGTTCATTGCAACTGATTTGTGCATATTAATTTTAAGACCCGAGACATCCCTGAACTCATTCAGTAATTTTATGAAACTTGAGTGAGAATAGTAGGTCATCGGCAAAGAGGGCTCATTTATGGGATTGAATGCCAAAGGTCACCCCTGAACATTAGAGTCAGATCATATGGCAATGGCTATGGGAATATCGGGGGAAAGAGGGCATCCCTGTCTGGTCCCCCTTAAAATTTGGATAGGGTCCGATTGAAAGCCATGGAGTCTAACCTTCGCTTTCGGGTTAGCATCTAGCGCCTACGTAATCGGAAGAAATCGGGGTCCAAAGCCCCAAATCCCTAAAAGCTTGAAGCGATATGGCCATGAAACTGAGTCAAAGGGCTTTTGCAGATCTATAGATAACATACCTGTTTGGGTAGCCCCATTATCCCAACGGGATTGTAGTAAGGATATGAGATTGGTGGCCCTCCTGATCTGATCCGGACCTTGCCTACCAGGGATGAATCCCACTTGGTCTTTGTGTATATATCTAGCAATAAAGGAGGCTAGTCTTTTGGGCAGAATTTTAGTAAGCAATTTAAGTTTGCTGTTAAGTAATGAGATTGGCCTATAGTATTCGACCTCTCCTGGATCGTTACCCGGTTTGGGGATAACAGAGATAAAGGTGATATTCACGTCAGGATTGTCCAGACCTCAGAGAGTTAAAGAACTTCTCCAGATGTGGCGCTAAAGTTGGTGTGAATTTTTGATAATATACCACCGGAAAACCATATGGCCCTGGGGCAGAGGAGCATCTTGGTTGTTTGATGGCTTGAAGGATTTCTTCAGTTGTTATGGGTGAATCCATTAACTCTGTATGTGAAGCAGATAACTTGGGAAGATTGAGAGATCGGAGGAAGGAGGACAAACATTCTGGATCATCGGAGGTAGTGGATTTATACAAGTTATAGAAACGGTGAAACACTTTTAAGGCTTTTTTCAGGTCTTGAGAATATTCCATCGGAAAACCTAGTTTTGGGTAACGCCATTTGGTGGGATTTAGTGGTAAGCTTAGCGGCAAGCATGGAGCCTATCCTATCTTTCTGCACATAAAATTTAGCCGATGATCAGCGCAGACTTTTCTCCGAGCGTGTAGTCCGTAAGAGATTTAAAGAATAATCTAGTAGCCTCTATGTGGGCCAGTAAATCCTTTGTAGGAGTTTTCTTATGGGCAATGCACAATGAGTGAAACCCGCTGTTCAACCTTTCAATATTAACCCTACATTCTTGTTTAATTTGTGAAGCCATTTGAATTAATTACCCCTGTAGAGTCTCTTTATGTGCTACCCACAAAATTGTGGGGGGTTATTGAATAGGTCAAATTATGATGGAAATAATTCTTAATGTGTCGCTCTATCTCAGTACATCGAACTGGGTCATTCAAGATAGATTCATTTAATCGCCAGTGAAAGGGGTGGTTCTTACAGGGGGCATTTAAAAGTGAGACAGATACAATAGCATGGTCCAACCAGGCCATGTCCCGAATGCAAGCTTTGGGAATTGAGGGAACTAAAGAAGAGCTGACAAATACATGGTCTATCCTGGAATATAGTTGATGGGGGTGGGAGAAGTGAATGTAGTCTCTCATGGTGGGGTGCTTTTTTCTTTCTTTCTTTTGATGGGTGAATTAGGTTCCTGTACATTATGAGATAACATTTTCAGCATAGGGAGTCTATGAGTAGCCATCATGATGAATCAGAGAGGATGAGAAAAATGCCCAAAGGCTCCTACTTGTCATCTGCCAATAAGATGGGTATGGGAGGTAGGGACCGAGTCATACAAGAAAGTGATCCCCTGATGGTTCTGCTCTCCAGGTATCCAAAGAAGAAAGAGAAAAGGAGGCAAAAAAAAAGGTTAGATATTAGAAAAGAAAAGAGAAAAGAAGTGATGAACATATAGTTCTACAGATCCATGTGATACCAAGGCTCAAAGGGCAAATGTTGCCTACCAAAGGCAGGTTATGTCTGAGTCAAGGCACTGAGTAGCTTAGTACTGTGAGTCAGAGATGGCAGCACACAGGCTGGACTAACCTGTTATGGCCCACCACAGTACTAAAGATAGAGTGAAGAACACCCAATAGCTGCAAGCATTCTTAAGGTAACTTTCCTGCCCTACACATTGATTTAGCAAATATCCCTAAAAAATAAACATCACAAAAACGGTTACCTGAACAGTAAGGTACAAAAAAAAGGGAGGGGGAGAAGAGGGCAGTAGCGAATATCAAAAAGTATCGCAGGGGAAGAGAAAAATATCAAAAAGGCAGTATGTTCTTTCAGGAATAATGTTAAGACAGTGGTATACGGTGTCCAGGAAAATGATCCCTAGTGAATCACCAGCAAGGATAGAATCCAAAGAGTGAATTCTCTTTTATCATGGCAGTGGTGTATTCCGTGTTGCCCCGGAATGTTGTTTCTGCCACAGTGATTGATTGGGAGGAGGTATCTTCAGTCGAGGTGGTGGTAGAAGGCCAGTTGGACAGTGGCACTGATGGTTCAAGAGCTATGGGGCCCAAATGAATGAGTAATTTCTCCAATTCAGAGAAAGTAGAGAAAGCGTGGGATTTATTCTTGAAGACGAAATGAAGGTTGGCTGTTTGCATGGATGTGCAGAGTTGCCACCCAGCAGACTGTCAGCACAGTGTGCAGAGATGTCTGTGCGAAGACCAGATAGTTACAGTCCTGATGCAAAGAAGCTGATGCCAACCCAGGGTGGCGATCGTTGCCACTGCTGTATTGAACTGAAGTCCTGCAGCAGCAGGACAACAGTCTGTCTCTGGAGGAGAACAGCAGTCCACTTGTATTCAGCTCTGAATCCCATGCCAAGAAAGTGAGCAAATTCCTTGCTGTAGAATATATCTGCCCTCCCAGCAACCTTCTGGTTCCCCAGCTCTCTGGTAGTTGTAGTTCAATCAGCACTCAGGAATACAGGATATATTGGCTATAGGACTACAGGACCCAAGATCCTCTGCTGTCAGAAGTGCTGGATCCACTAAGCTAACAAGCAGTGATGTAGCAGTCCCAGTGCTGGGCACTAGGGAGAAATGGATTAATCATAGTCTCGTCTGTAAATGTGCCAGAATAGCATAATGATATAGCTGGCAACTGGGTACATCTATTTATGTGTTAAAGTAGAAGGAGGAATTATATGTCCCATTAGCAATCCATCGGACTTCAACATGTTCCCTCCTAAGTGTATTTTTTCAGATGAACTTTTGGGTTTTTTTTTTTTTTTTTTAGGTAGATCAGTCTTGCTTGTGTTTACTCTAAGACTATTTGGTGGGGTATAGGTCAGACTTTGGTTTCCCATCTGAACCATTTTCATATAAATGGTGAATGCTTGTGAGCTATTATGAAATGAGGTGTTCAATATGTGACTTTAGATGTCCTTATTTCTCACGTGAGGTTCGCTGGCACTTGCACTGACTCATATGCTAGTGTATATATAATATTTTCAAAATAGATAGTGCCGCGCTCCCATGTACCAATATGTATATCTTATACTTTCAAAGTGCTAATGAATAGCTTTCAAGATACTGCATGTATCAAACAATTATTACTAGTGACTCAAAACATCATTGTGAATATTAATCTTCATGCAAGTGACATTAATAACTGATAATCCTAAGGTGATAGTGCCTATTAAAGTACAGTGATATACAAATCAGAAATACTCCTCTATTCTACTGTGATCCTTATATTTATATTGTGCAAACACATATATATTATGTGCACGTGCTTATGATATATTCAATAAAAAAAAAAAAAAAAAAAAAAAAAAAAAAAAAGTCTTTCAAAATAAATGTGCAGGTGGATTCTTTGTTCCCTCTCGCCGAGTGCTTAATGGTCTCCCTATGTGCTCACCTCTATATTTGCCTGAATAAATCCAGGCAAATACACTTTTTATCCTTCCAGGATAGATGGGATGGAATGATGCTCTTGAATTATCTCAGAAGGTGGATGTGGATTTATATTTGTTCTCCTGTAGCTGCTCATGAGTGGGTATACTGACCATCTCTCTGAGGATCTCCCAATTCCCCTCCTGGGGCTGTTTCCTTTTCCAGTCCTCCTTATATCAGCTCAAAGGGTGTTGTTCAATTGAGAAAGGAAGACAAACAGACCATAGTGTCTTATCCTTGTGCAAAAATACTTTTTGCACAAGGATAAGACACTATGGTCTGTTTGTCTTCCTTTCTCAATTGAACAACACCCTTTGAGCTGATATAAGGAGGACTGGAAAAGGAAACAGCCCCAGGAGGGGAATTGGGAGATCCTCAGAGAGATGGTCAGTATACCCACTCATGAGCAGCTACAGGAGAACAAATATAAATCCACAT
Organism: Staurois parvus; assembly: GCF_062004578.1. NCBI lineage: Eukaryota > Metazoa > Chordata > Amphibia > Anura > Ranidae > Staurois > Staurois parvus. Next base: position 10,196,205 of record NW_028319098.1, read on the forward strand.
CCACCTTCTGAGATAATTCAAGAGCATCATTCCATCCCATCTATCCTGGAAGGATAAAAAGTGTATTTTCCTGGATTTATTCAGGCAAATATAGAGGTGAGCACATAGGGAGACCATTAAGCACTCGGCGAGAGGGAACAAAGAATCCACCTGCACATTTATTTTGAAAGACTTTTTTTTTTTTTTTTTTTTTTTTTTTTTTTTTTTTTTTTTTTTTTTTTATTGAATATATCATAAGCACGTGCACATAATATATATGTGTTTGCACAATATAAATATAAGGATCACAGTAGAATAGAGGAGTATTTCTGATTTGTATATCACTGTACTTTAATAGGCACTATCACCTTAGGATTATCAGTTATTAATGTCACTTGCATGAAGATTAATATTCACAATGATGTTTTGAGTCACTAGTAATAATTGTTTGATACATGCAGTATCTTGAAAGCTATTCATTAGCACTTTGAAAGTATAAGATATACATATTGGTACATGGGAGCGCGGCACTATCTATTTTGAACCATTTTCATGCTTTCATTTGAAAATCTTATTGGCTTGCTATTTCTAACTATTTCACATTTGCTCCTGTGTTTTTCTTTTTGTTTTTTTTTTAAACAGCGCTATTGTCCACCCAGGTTAGTGGGTGTAGAGTTAGTTTTTGTTTTTTTTTTTGCAGAGGAGACACTGATAATTTGCTATAGTTCCCACTCCAGAGGCAGAAAATCATACTTTTCTTATGTGTATCACAAATTAAATGATCTATAAAGAGGTAGTTCTGTAATAGGTAGCTGTAGAATCACCTCAGTATCTTCTAAAAATTACAATCTTAGAACTCTAAAGCCGTGGCTCCCAAACCTATATCTTCATAGTGATCCAGCCAAAGTTGCCAGAAGACATCCTTGGAGATGAGCTTCTACTACTATATTTTCTTCAGAGATTACTATTGATTTTATTCTTTGAATAATCGTTTCATATGAGTTGTCCTCAATTTGGATGCTTTATTATTCTCTGTAGCCATTGTTATATACTGTACCAGCTAAGCTGAAAACCTCATCCCCAGAGGATCTGGCACCAATGTCTCAACAGCCATCATTGTTAATGACACATGCAAATTGCTGTTATTTCTTGTCGTATCTAAAAATAAAAAAATATAATATATATTGCAGCTCAATAGTCCTTAAATATGAAGATCTACAGACTTTGATTTGTATGTATTTGGACTTTTGTTGCTGTTAGGGAAATTTCAGTGTATGGTGTATACAGGCTGTTGTCCGGTTCTACTGGGTCTTCATCATCTCTCACTTCGATGCTGGATACCCTACATCAATCCACACATGGACCTGCCATATTCTCTTCATGTTCTTAGAATGTTTTCATAGTATTTTCCTGTCAGAAAAGAAACTTTATGCCTCATGGCTCTAGAGGAAAACATATATGGGCTCCTAGATATCTAATAGAAAACATAAGATTGTGGAGGATATAAGCACACAGCTGCTGAATAAAGGGAAGCAGCAGATATACTCTGGCACCTTGAGTTATGGGCCTACAGGCTCTTTTGCCCCTGTAGTTGAGCTTTCCTGTTTTTTATGAAGTTAGAAAATTTTCTCTTCTTGGACCAGACACAGAGACAAAAATCTGTACATTTTCATATCCAGTGCTTGCATAATACCACACACTTCCAAATCCCCTGTGCTGGCATCTGACTCCTCACATAGAACCATCACTTTGTAATCCACGGCTGGAAGTGTGTAATGGCTTTTGTTTTCCCTCTGTGGGAATAGTCAAATTCGTGAGCCCTTTCTAAAACAGATGTTCCAAATCCATGACTAGAGCCCTTCACACTGTGCACGCATCCTAACTGGAATTAATTCATAAGTTTGTCATTTTCAAGTTCGTGATTTCCTGCATTTCTTTATATAAGACGTAGACATTCACAGAGGAGGTATGCTTGCCAAGTCAACCTGCATCTCGCCAGCTGTTCAAGGATTGCCATTTCCAGCATCCTCCCTTCAACAGTTGCCTTAATTTGTGTTTATTTTGTCATTGTTCCTTTAAATCTCAAATGTGTGTGTGTATGTGTGTGTATATGTGTGTGTGTGTGTGTATGTATGTATATATATGTATATATATATATGTGTGTATATATATATGTGTATATATATATATATATATATATATACACACTGCTCAAAAAAATTAAAGGAACACTTTTTAATCAGAGTATAGCATCAAGTCAATTAAACTCCTGGGATATTGATCTGGTCAGTTAAGTAGCAGAGGGAGTTGTGAATCAGTTTTAGCTGCTTTGGTGTTAATGAAATTAACAGGTGCACTATATGGGCAACAATGAGACAATCTCCAAACAGGAATGGTTTTACAGGTGAAGGCCACTGACTTTTCTTTCCCTACTCCTCTTCTCTTTTCTGACTGTTTTTCACTAGTTTTGCATTTGAGTAGGGTCAGTGTTAATACTGGTAGCATGAGGTGATACCTGGACCCTACAGAGGTTGTACAGGTAGTCCAACTCCTCCAGGATGGCAAATCAATACGTGCCATTGCCAGAAGGTTTGCTGTGTCTCTCAATACGTGTCTCAAGAGCATGGGGGAGGTTCCAGGAGACAGGCAGTTAATTTATTATTACATCGAGTTTATATAGCGCCAAAGGGTTTGCTCAGCGCTGTACAATAGGGGGGACAATACATGTCACAGTACAACAAAAACAGACAGCGTACGAGGGGTAAGAGGGCCCTACTCTTTCAAGCTTACAATCTAGGAGGGAGGGGGTAGTGGAACAATAGGAAGTGGCTGAGGGGAATGAAGTGGCTGAGGGGGATGAAGTGGTGGGAGGAATGAGGGAGAATGGCCGTTAGGTGAGGGTGGGGTAGGCTTCCCTGAAGAGATGGGTTTTGAGGGAGCGCCTGAATGTGGGGAGGGAAGGCGACAGTCGGATGGATTGGGGCAGTGAGTTCCAGAGGATAGGGGAGGACCTGGAGAAGTCCTGCAGTCGTGCATGGGAGGAGGAGACCAGGGAGCAGGATAGAAGGAGGTCCTGTGAGGAGCGAAGGGTACGGGTAGGGTGGTACTTGGGGATCAGGTTGGTGAGGTAGTCAGGGGCAGTGTTATGAACGGCTTTGTAGGTCAGGATTAGAAGTTTAAATTAAACAAGATAAAATAAACACACTATACGATTTGTGTGAAAGTGACTACGTGTTTCTCATTGAAATCGTAAGTGATGTAATATTCTTTTGCTTCCGCTGTGTGATCTTTCATCATTCTTTGTGTGCACTGCTAGTAACACAGAGTCATGTCAGAACTTACTGAGCTTCAAAGAGTGCAGGTTGTGCCTGCATAGCTGGTGCCTCTGTGCCTCAAGTTGCCAATTTATTTGCCGTGTCGTGAGGTACAGTATCAAAGGTCATGACGGCATATTTAGTTTCCGGGAAAACGTAGTCTGATAAGCAGAAGCGCAGTTGACTTGGTCAGCTGAACAAAAGAGACAAAAGGACAATGCACAGGATTCTGACTCGGAATAAGAAAACAACTGCTGTAAATGGGACTGCAGAGCTTAATCTCAGTTTTCACGAGACTGACACTAAGCTCTGCAGTCCCTTTTGCAGCAGTTGTTTTATTATTCTGGGTCACAATCCTGCACAATGTCCATTTGTCTGTTTGATCGGTTGACCATGTCAACCGCACTTGTGCCTATCAGACGACGGTTTCCTGGAAACTGTATGCCATCATAACCTTTGATACTGTACCTCACGGCACAGCAAATTTCAGGCACCAGCTAAGCGGGCACCAACAATTTGCCCTCTTTGAAGCTCAGTAAACTCTGACATGACTCTGTATTACTAGCAGTGCATGCAGTGAATGACAAAAGTGTGGCTTCCAACCTGTTATCTAGGTGTCTCATCACACAGCAGAAGCAAAAGAATGTTACATCACTTCCACTTTCAACGCAAAACATGTCACTGTCACAGCTGCAAATCATGTTTCCATTTTTTTTTTGTCCAACCCCTGACATTACACCTAGCAGAAGAACCTGAATCTGTCTTGCTATCAGCTGCCTGTAATCCCCTTGGCTGTACTACTTTTCACAGTGGGTGAACATTTGCTGCTGTTTCTTCAGTATACAGTCACAGGCAGGTTCTCAGACATAGCTGCATTACTGAAAGTAATGCAAGCAAAAGGCAGGCTTTTTCAATAGATATGCTTACTGGTAGGAACGTGCACTCAGCATCTTACACTTTGGGTGGGTTGTATGCCCGCATCTCCATTCTGCTCTCTGTACCTTCCCCCAGCTGCTGTCTTGTGAATGTGTCCCTGTAGCTGTAGGGATAAGAAAGCATGTTGCTGTTAATACTGGCCAGAGTTAAAATCTTGCAGGAGCTGCTTCCTACAGTGTGGAAGATCGCTTACCTGCCACAATTCCTGTCCTGCTTAAATGGTGGGAACATGTGCTTTGCTACCAAACCCCCTGTTAAGAACTTAAAAGGTGCCACAGAAGGCGATACAATTCCACCCAAAACCGTATTTTATCAAACTGGAAGAGAGAAGCAGGTGTGCTGGATTTTTATAGCTTCCAAAGGTTTGGACATTCAGGAGGAGGCCAGCCTTTGTGGCCCATATATTTCTCTCATGACGTTTACTTTAATTTAAATAGCTTTAGAGGTTGCAGGGACCCATAAAAGCCACAAAAATCTATTTTAGCATGTTGCCAGGTTCAATAATTGTTTGTCTCTTTTCAAATGAAACACATTGGCTTGCACAAACTAGAGAACTGGCACTTCAGGTTTACCTGGAGATAATCAGATTTAACATTGTTCATGTTGAAAAATTATTTTTCTATTTCACACATTAGCTAGTCCTTGTAACCTGTCACTTATTACACAACACACAATTTGTTGTAGTAGAGGTAGGTTTTAAATGGACAAAATAGAACAATTATATGTGAGGAACGTGCTGCGCTAAGAACCTAAACTAAAATATAAGAAAACATTATTATCATATCAGGATATTGAAATGTTATACTAAATCCAAAGAGCTAAAAATGTGTATGTGTGTATAACTATAACATATGTTACACAAAACAGTCAAAATACTGTAGCAAGTCAGAAGGAACAAAAAGGCAAAATAACCAATCAGAAGAAAAAAAAACATTCCACTTAGTATAAAGAATAAATTATGAACAATCCCAAATTGTGCAGAATAAAATCACGCGTTCTTTGTAATTGAATGTGCTCCAAGTGAAAAGACCTCCAACGTAACCCAAAGGGCAAACGCACACCTCAAATATTGACCATCGCTACAAAGGTCAAACCAGCATAATATCAGGCGCCAGGACCCAGAGAACACTTGGAAAAGAATTGGGGAATGGTCATCTTCATTTTGATCCAGCTTGTATGCATAGCCAAACACAACACACAGGAACCACAAAGTCCATCTCCACAACTACATTAAGCGGTCAGACCAACTGGGAAGATATCTCTCTCTTAAGCTCAAAGGAAAACCGTAGTGCTCACCGTCATGAAATATTTGATTAAAAACGAATAAAATACACTCACATGTATGAAGGAAAAAGCAAGCACTTCACACTGGCATAAGCTCAATATATAATACAGTGCTGTCCAGGAAAAGGTGCCCCTGATGACATCAGGATGGAGTTATTGCCATCCTGGATTGAGCAGACTGTACGTGGGCTGTAGGGTTCCTTAACTTACTACAGCAGTATTAGTTTCTCTCTTCCTGGACAGTACTTCTGAGTGTGGAGCAGCATGTGACCTCTTTTGCTCTAGTCTAGCAGCCAAGCAGTAGGCTTGAGTGCTGTCACACAGTCAGGGAGTGAGGTTGCCAACATCGGTCATTACAGTACTGGGTGCAAAGTGAGAGGTAGAGGCATAGTATAGTTGATAAGGGGAGGTCAATAAGGCTGCTGCTAAAGCTTTGTTATGGGACTTATCTCAGTTTTTCTCTGCAATGGCGAAGGTGAAATTCTCTTTTTTTCTGTGTTCTTATACTATGTGCATATCAGAATAATATTCTGTTTACTTATTTTTTTATTAACTTACATGTTTGTTACTTCTTTATGATTCAAATCAATAAAATTAACAAAAAAAGGTAAGATTTTATTCTTCAGGTTTTGCTGAGTAACAGAGCACGGCCAAGGACTGAATGGGTAGAGATAAAAATCCTTTGGGTTAAAAATTCGCTCCCAAATAGGCATTTTATGTGTGTATTTAGATGTGTACCTGGAGTTTAGCGTCAAGATACCAACAGACAAATGTAGACCAGCACTTTTTCTTGTTATACGGATTTGCATTGGGCAAACAGGCATGGCCTGTGCCTATGGGTAGCAGAGCATTTTGTGGACATGCTTAGTGTTGACCTCTCTTGGGGGTAATAATTATGAGCTCCAAGGAGCAGGGCCCTCCTATCCCTCTTGTATTGAACTGTATTGTTGTTGTTTTGTCTCCCTTTATATTGTAAAGCGCTGAGCAAACTGTTGGCGCTATAAAAATCCTGTATAATAATAATAATGAACTTCTAACAAGAATTCAACCCATCCAATCAGCTCTCTTCCTAAAAAAAAATAAAAATAAAAGATTGAGCAGGAGATGTATGGAGCAGCCAAATCAGACCTACAGTCATGCAAGTGTTCCCTAATCCTATCAAACAGATCAGTCATATATTCTCTAATGTCTAGAGGCACCTTTGTCGTATACTGTACCTATAGATGTTTACACATATGGTAGTAAAGGTGAAACAAGAGGCACTATTTTATGTTGAAGATAATAGTGGATATCAATGAATATTTGTGGAAAAGGGCAGTATAAATAAAAGCAAGAAGTACTTTAAGGGAGCCAGTCTGTGACCATCACTATCAGTAGAAGAAATACAGTTTAATTGCCTCTTCCCGGTGAATTAGCACCCACATTTTTATGTACAGGGGAAGGATGTGTCACAAATCTTTTCATTATTTCAGTGGCATTTACAGATGGGTGTAAATTTTGGAGAGGCATAAAAAAGCCATTTACATCTTTTGTCCATACTCCAAGGTCTTGCCCATTTAATACTGGAGATTTGTGAAGAAGGCTGCTCTGAAGGCTTTTATTGCCTGATATATATTTTAGTCAGACCATGGTGAACCCCTACTGCTTTCTGTGTGTTCCTGAGCACGTTGTGGATTTGGGTCTATGAATGACACTCTGTGAGAGTTTCTGCTGCCGGCTGACCTCTACAGACCTCCCCCCATCTTATTTCTCTTCCCTGCTAATAAATGTGCACCAGGGAAAATGGATGGCGCAAAGCTACTGCCAGGTTGGATTTCTTTCACACTGGGAGCCCCAGAACTCACGCCTGTTGGGTCCTTCCCCACCACCCCTTTTTAATTAGGCTGATTTATCTCTGTTAATCTGCTGACATGAAAACATAGATTAATAGCAAAAGGATTCATTGCCCTAGACAGCTAGAGGAACAATAGCATTCTTGCAGATACAGCATGTCATTAGGGAAGCAAAATACTTTTTAAGGTTTTTTAAAGATGTCTTCAATATGATGTTTGACAGGTTTGCGTTCTGAAAGTACTTGATTTAATTTCCAGTAATTTTGCATTCTGAAAGTACTTGATTTAATTTCCAGTAACTGTTCAGATTGCGCTGTAAGGGCTTTAAGCCTGCATTCACACCTGAGAATACTGTATTCCTAGTGATTTTGAAACTTCATTTTTTTTTCCAGGTTGTTTACTGGCATTTTTTCATGTTTCAAGCTTTAGGAGTCTATTTTCTGGGCTGGGCAAGGGGAGGAGAATGGTTCTGTAGCTAGACAGGAATTTTTCCGGCAAAAAACAAGTGCGAAAAATGCAAGTATCTCTCATTCACAGGTGTTAACTTTGAAATCTATCAAATCAAAACTACTGAATATGCTCATGTACTTTGAGTATAGTGTGTAGGGCGACTGAGCATACAAGTGTGAACAGGTACAATTAGAGCGAATGGAATGCATAGGGAAATGAACAGAAAAGGCCCAAGTTTTAATGGGTGCTAAAGTGTTACCCCAGTATAGCGTTGAAATACTTATGTTTGTTGTTTTACTTAATGAAGGATTTTAAATATATTCAACCAGTCTTGTGATTCATACACCTCTGCCATACTGAAACACCAGGCAGATCACTACAGTTCTTGGTTTATTGTTACACCTTTTTGGATGCAGTAAAACGTTGCACCTCACATTATTGTAAAAAAGATTTTGATGGCTGTGGACCCCTTTTGAAAAAGTCTGAAAATGGACCTTCAGCTCTTGAAGGAACAGCAAATCCCACAATGCCTTATTCTTGTTTCGTGAGCAAATATTGCTGTGACTCTGACATTAAAGAGAACTGTCAAAGCTTGCACATTATTAGCAGTGATGTGAAAATAGTGCCTATGAACTTTAAAATATAGTTATATAATGGAGTTTCTTTGGGATTCTTGTAGCTGCAATCTATTATTAACTGTGTATAAATAAGTAAAATGTGCAGAAAGTCTGAAAACTATTGCAGCTGTAAAGTTGGACACACAGTAAATCCAGAGCTTTATTCTGCTCGGATCTTGATGTTCCATCATGGAATGTATGCTTGAAGTTCAGTCAGGGAAGGCTTGTAAGAGTGTGCTGGAAATGAGCGAGAGAAGACCCCAGAGGGATTTGAGGGTACATTTCAAAATATGACCTGGCTTTCTATCCTGGCTTTAATCTGTCTGGATCAAGCATTCCCTGTTCTATACAGCTGCACATCTATATTCATGATCTTCTCTTATCTGGGCAGGGACAGATAAAAGAGAGGTGATACGTGGAAGGTCAAGCCTGATGGGAGACAGCTGGAGGAAGTACAGGTTCTCATCAGTAATTCACAAGTGCTCATGTTCTTGGTATTATCATTTTGTCAATTTTTATTAGCTTTTGAAAAGTGGAGTACATTGCAAATCCAGCCTATTGCCATGCCTAGAAAAAAATGTTGTAGTTTAGATGTGGAGAAAGGAGTAGTACTTAGGTCAGGTTTTTACTACTATCTGGGGCTCTGGTAGAGCGAAATACCCTCACTTCCTGCCAACCGTTTCACCAGACAGGAAGTGAGGGCAAATCTGCATAAGAGAGGCAGAGAGAAAATAAGATCTAACAGAGGTTCTAGCCTTCCAATACTCAGGTAAATTAAAGTATTTTAATTTCTGTCTTGTTGCTTTTGGAGGGTTACAGTCACTTCCTTCCTGGCAAATGTCAGCAAGGCAGAAAGTAAGAATAAATCTTTCTAATGGAACAGATCCGTAAAAATAGAAATTACTTTGTAAAACGCTTACCATCAGCATTTAAAAAATTAGTTTGCTTACCTGAGCAGAAATTGCAATATTTCATAATTGTAACCAAAATGTTGTACTCTTTTGGGTGGATTAGACCAGTGTTTAATGTGTATGTTCCTATGTGGAAACCATTTTATAGTGTCAGATGAAAATTTAGATGGCCCCATTGAAGTCTAGAGCAAGTTGCATCAAGATCGAAAGGGCAGTCTCCTTAGTTGTCCAAATTTCGAGTTAGGAAGAGAATTAGCAGGTTAGCCTTTTGAATCTACTAGAGGGTGTTTGATACAATATTGTTGAATCTTGAACTGGTCAGTGGATTCTAATAGTTACAGAATTCAACTTGAGAGTGTGTACATGCATGAAACTGGACCTGATAAGAATATGGCGTTGTGAAAGACATTACCGAAGTTCTAGAAATATTTTGTGAATGAACAGGTGTTATAGTGTTGTAAATGGTTAGTATTTATTATGTGCAGCATACCATTGGCTTTGTGATTGGTTGCACATGTGCTGTTTCAGCTGTAGAGTATGATTGGGGTCTGCATGATTTACTGTGAATGTCTATTATAGGCCCCATTTACAAAAGTGCCTCTGATTCATTGCAGCAGTGGATCCATAGATGGACATCCTGTTGAGTTCGATCAGATTGGAAATGGATGCTACTTATTTGACATTTTGTGTCTTTTCCGATTTCTGTTCAGTTTTTTTTTTTTCCCATCTTGTGATAGGGGGAAAACAGACCTATGTAATCCCAAAGGGTGGTAAGATGAAGATGGATGTGTGTCTGTTTATTTCCATTACGAATTTATTACATTGCAAAATCATACCTGAATGCAAACTTTAGTATTTGGTTTGTCGAACATGAAAAGATCTAGATATACATGGAAGTGCTTCCAGTTACATCCAGCCATCCACAGGGATACATTGCTGTTCATCTTTGATCTGTCTAATCCTGGGTCAAAAACTTAATGGTGGAACGCCTGTGCGTGTGAAATGGGGCCATACGCAATCTGACTAGTCCAATTCATTTAGAGGTGCTGGAAACAGTCTGATTATTTTAAAGGTTGTAGCAGTTAAAAGAGCTGGTCATCTGCATATGAAATTTGTAAGTATATTTTACTTGTTGAGAAAGCCGAGGGAATATTAGGTGATGGCTAGCACAGGTTTCAAGTATCTAAAGTTGGCCATGCAGTAGTTGAATTTTAGTTGAAAATGTTTGTTTTAAGAGCATTATTCGACTTTCTGATCATTAGTGGGGTCAAATTTGATGTTTGTTTTTGACTGCAGTGAGAAGAAAATTCAGAGAAGGATGGAAAGTTTTTCTCAAGTTAATTTCTAAAACAGTGAAGGTTTTTCCTTTAGGGAAGTCAGTTCACTCTAAAATCGAATGTTAAAAGCAGTTATGTCATTTGTCACATCAAATATACTGATGAGAATTTTTGTACGAGTGCTCATTCGAAAATTTGCTAGAGTACTGCCAGCCTATTTGGTACTTTGGTTCTATTAAAATAACACATTATGCTGTTTTAAACAAATCACTTTGGAGGTTACTATACAACCTCTTTACCTTCCTTGGCATTAGGGAGCAGTACTTGTGACAATGCAATGTAGATCTGTGCTGTACCACACTAATATATCATGCTAACTAACAGCACAGCATGCACAGAACTAAAGACAACCGAAAGGAAACCACAGTGATGTCATTTGTCATGGTGGCTGTTACTGCAAAGCTCCAATTGCATCACCAGAGCCAAGCTTTTTTTTTCCTGATTCATAGTAACTGAGCTATATGAATGTGAATTACTGCAGATTCCACAAAAAAAAAAATATATATATAAATTTTAAACTGTGTGGCTATTTAGAGAGTTAAGGACACCTAATGGAGTTGTTCTTTAATTTATTAGCAATCTAGCCTGCATCCATGTTGGATGTCATATTGAGCATTTTTAAGAGTAGGGAAGAACACCTGTAGTAATGTTCCATAGTTTCTTTTTCTCTAAATAGGTAACAGCTTGCCTGCAGTTTCTTGGAGCCCGGATTCATTCTCCATGGTTCCTGCCTGGCTTTCCTTTCCTATCACGCACAACAAATCCGGAATATGCTGGGAGTACTAAGCTGCTACATCCAGTGACATCACAGAACAAAGTCAGGCAACAAAGCCTCTTGATCTCTAGGGGTCAGGAGGTGAATCAAATAAAGTTAAAAGCCCTTACATATCCAGTATAGTCTTAATGAATTTAATAAAGCCAAACTGCAGCCAAAAGTATTTTGTCTGTTCTGGATAGTGTGGAGAAGGGATAGAACCACGATCACAATTTTATTGTTTGTGACTCCATTGCAGAGAATCCCTCTCACTTTTGCCTGAATGAGGTGTTGGACAATGTCTCCAATTGGGAATGAGTTGCAAACAAACATACTTCTTTGTGCATTTTCTTTTTTGGAGGTTCAAGTTTTGTTTTAAACAAGATATTGGGTAGTGTACATAAAACTTTGGTCAATATATACCATTTTTTATGATGCATGTTGTAATATTCCCGGGGCATCTTTTACATATCGGTTGAGAGTCAGATTAAAGAACTTTTTATTACAAGCTTTCAACACTTTGACTTAAGATATTTGGTAAAAGAGTTTCTAGATAGGTTCCATCCTCTGTGTTTACCCACAATGGTTTCTCAGTAATGTTAAGATGCAGCATGTGCCCAGTGACCTTCAGTTCCAGCAGTGTAGTATTGGCTACTGGTATATTGGGAGACAGATTACAAAACTCTCTTTCAGAGACGCAGGTGTGTAGAAAAGCTACTGTGAACCATACACGGTGATCTTGTGCATATATCTTTCTTCTGCCTTATCAACCAGATCAGTGGTCAATCAGACCAACATCATCAGATTATTGGTTTACTGATCCACTGTTCTGACCAGTACATAACTTATGTTGGTGGAAATATGCATTTTACTAAATCACAAATCTACAAGCTGGTGGTATTTTAAGTGCACATGAAGAGGCAGCCACTGTGTGGTCTGAAGCCATAAACAGCCAGTCTGTTTACTTGCACTGGATAATTTGACTCTTATCCAACTGAATGAATATGTTGCATATAATTCTCTGACCTGCAAAAGAACTCGATCTATTGTGCTTGGAAATTAGTACCTCTGCCTAGGAATAAGTGTTTTAAAATGTTTTAAACAATGCCACCATCAGTCCCACCCCGCAAGCCAGATTACTAGGTGTCATTCTAGACTCCTATCTGTCTTTCCAGACCCAGGTCCAATCGCTGACAAATTCATGTAGACTGCACCTCCGCAACATCTCCAAAATATGTCCGTTCCTAATCCCAGAAACTACTAAGCAACTCATTCACTCCCTTATTCCCTTGACTACTGTAACTCCCTCCTCAGAGGCTTACCTCATCACAGGCTGTCCCCACTTCAGTCTATCCTGAATTCTGCGGCCAGACACATCCACCTTACTAACCGCTCCGTATCCGCCACCCCCCTCTGCCAATCCCTCCACTGGTTTCCGATTCCCCAAAGCATAAAATTCAAATTACTAACATTGACGTACAAAGCTGTTTATAAGACTGCCCCAAACTACATCACCGACCTGATATCCATATACCACCCAAAACGTACTCTCCGCTCCTTACAAGACCTCCTACTCTCTAGTTCCCTGGTCTCCTCCTCCCATGCCCGTCTTCAGGACTTCTCCAGGGCTTCCTCTATCCTCTGGAACTCACTACCCCAATCCATCAGACTGTCACCTACCCTCCTCACCTTTAGGCGCACCCTGAAAACCCATCTCTTCAGGGAAGCCTACCCCGTCCTCACCTAATTGCCGATCTCCTCCACTCTTCCTACCACTCCATCCCCCACAGCTATTTCCTCCTGTACCACTATCCCCTCCCTCCTAGATTGTAAGCACCAAGGAGCAGGACCCTCGAACCCCTCGTGTATTGCACTGTATTGTTACTGTACTGTGTCATGTACTGTCTCCCATTATAATGTACAGTGCTGAGCAAACTGTTGGCGCTATATAAATACTGTATAATAATAATAAAGGGTCAGTCCATACAAAGCTGTTAATTTTGCTTTGATTATGTTTTGATGGAAGTGGGGGCATAGGCTTTTGCACCAGCCATGATAACTGTGGTAAAAGGGTCAGTAAAATTTAAGCACATTAATAAAATTTAGGTTGCATTTGCACTCTGTACCTGTTGTATGCAAGTTAGTAGCTCTTCTTTTAGTGTTCACATGTATAAGTGTCATCGCACTTTCTTTATGCATTTATTACCAGTGCAGCACTGTGTATTAAAAGTTCAGGTCAGAATGTCTTTTATACTAGGGGGGGTAGACCTACTTTTTGAGGACCCTGATGTAAAGAGAAATATTGGCTATTAGGCATTGAGAGCTTGGCATAGTACATGTTTTGCAGAACCTTCGACAAACTTTATCCTTAAAATTGAACTCTTCAAGTTGTGACCAAATAGGCAGACAGAAGGCAAAGGATTAGTCACCAGTATTGCCTGTGGTCTCTCTGCAGTTGAATATTCCTCATTACTGACCAACCATGGCATGTTCTGCATAGTGTCTCTGTCTGTGTAGTCGGCCATTTTGGTAGAGGCAGGGTTTTGCTTCTTAATGTCAAAGCCTCCAGCAAGGAGCACAATGAGCAGCACAGTAGTGACATCACCAAATCTCCATCTAGTAGTCCAAGACACCAGTGCCTTAGATCTTATACTGCATATAATAATTCTGCTTATGACTAAATTAATACTCTACAACTTGATACTTACCTTTTCAGTGTCATAAATAAAAAAAAGTCCCACACCAAGTTCTATCGATGGTAAGATCTTAGTGCTGACAGCTCCTGTATTAAAGATGTGAACAAACAACAAACAGCATCTGCTTATTATTAACACAATTGAACACCCAAATGCCACACACTTATGACCTAATAAAAACATGATGGTGCTTCAGCACAGAGGAACGGGACAAGCATTCTTGAACCACAGTCGGTGAGCCCATTAGGGACCTTGGATGCAGTGATAGCCACTACCCTCCCTACTGCTTTATGGTTCTTCTGCTTGGTATCTCTTAGCTTTGTACCGTGTTGCCATACATTATATCATGATGAAAAGTCATGGAACGTGAATACACTGTGGTGCAGTATAAATTTGTTTGGTGTGGCAAAGTTTAGTAACCTGTAACAGTTGATTAAGAGATCATGTTTTTTTAAATCTGTCAACAGTAAGCTCAACATCCATAACTGTATGAAATCAATTACATATAAATAATGTATTGCCTATCAAAGAAAAAGGGGGATCAGATAAAATAATAAATATTTCCTTTAGGAAGGCCACGCCATAACATAATGTAAATATACACTATAACATCAAAATTTTCAGTGATCATTCAACTGTAGACCATGAACACTAGAAGCCATCAATCTGTCCTGCTTGTTTTTTCAGGTCCAAATCATCCCAAAAAGCATCTATCAGCCTTCATAAGCACAAGTCTGTATAGTCTTGATGTCCAAAGATTGTTGAATGGATCCCTTATATGAATTCCAGCTGTTACTATTATATTTGGGATTTAGGTGTAACAATTAAAGCAAACAAAGGAATATAGCTCCAGTTTCCGCCATGGGCTGGTGTTTGTAAACAATGGGCTATGGCTGTAGATGGAACTTTGCTGGCCCTTCCATATGATCTTTTTTTCTGATTTTAATTTGTATTACAAATGTGTTTTATGGTAATTCCCACTTCTTGGGTTTAGTGGCCTATTTTATTTCATTTCTCCCCCCTCTTTATTTTTTACAGGTTATAATTGATTTATGTATAATTGATTTCATAAGGTTATAGGTCCATTGGGAGGATATAGTGATCCCAAAATAGAATTTTGCTTCCTGCGAAAAATAATAAATGTTCCAATATGGAAAAAATATGCATTTATTATTTGAAATTCATTTTTTTAAACATATGAGCCTACAAAGCATTACAAATGGATCTCGTTTCCTGCAGAGTCTTACTCCAGCTCAGGTCTGTACCTAGGTACACACCTTCAGTTGTGTAGCTGGAAGTACCAGTGGACTACAGGTGCTAAGGGGTCACCACATTTGTGCTCCACTAAAAACCACAGTCCCTCTACCATGAAGACTTATAGTTTTTTTTTAATTCACAATTCCCTGAATAACGCAGCTGTACAAAGTCATGCATCGCTTCAGTGAAGTCAAATTCGATAGGAGATGGCAGGAAGGAAAATCTCCAGGTTTTTTGTGTGCGTCTCTCTAAATTTGCATGTACCTTGTTACAAGAGATGGGGTTGGCTTTCAGTTTTCATATTTGTGAGGCTTAGACTGCCATCATAAAGGCATGAAGATTTTAAATTTGCACATAATCATGCTTTGCCACTGATTGGTGACTGTCTGGGAATCTTTTAATGATCATGAAAGATGACTGGAAATTCCATGATGCCAGGCGGACACAGAAATATAGTTGTGTGTGTTTTTGTTTCACTGATCTGCAAGCCTGCAGTGTCATTGGCTGTGCCTTACAGGAATCTCTTTTAATTATAACAATGAACAGCTATTAGTCTTTGGAGTGTGGACATAAACATCTCAGATATTCATTTAGCATTTGTGATGTACTGTAACTACCATATTATTCAACTACAGTTTGTTTGTCCATAGGACTCAAATATTTCCTATATTTTGACAAAATTGTACATTTTAACCACCTCCTGTCCGGCCGTTGTATATAAACGGCCGGACGGTGGCAGTGCAGGGTCGGGTGGCCGTTTTTTAAATGGCCTCCCTGCCCCCTGCTTGTGCACGCTCCCTGGGAGCGCGCAGCACCGCGATCCAACACAATGGAACACTGATTGTCGTACGGGACCTCTGTGTGAGGTCCCAATCATGTGATCACTGATTGGCCAATCAGTGATCACATGCAAAGTAGTAAGCAAGATGTCACTTCTGACATCATTGCTTACTACGTGTGAAATCTGTGAATGATCACAGAGGTCACATGGTACAAGGCTATTCACAACAGCCTTGTACCATGTGACATGCTGTGACCAATCACAGCTCACACAGTAGTTCTCAATGGCTGCAAGAATGCAGCCAGAGAGAAGCAGACATGATTGCTTTTACAGCCTTTATGGGTGTAAAAGCAATCAGTCTAAAAAAAAAAAAAAATCTTCACCCCCCACAAGTAGTACAGTGTCACCATGGTGACACTGTACTGCTAGGGTGACAGTAAAAAAAAAAATAATAATCTAAAAAAAATTAAATAAATGTAAAAAAAATGTTTAAAAATTATAATTTTTGGTTATAAAATAATTTGGGTTATTATTTTTTTACTAAAAAGATAACGGAATAAATTTTGGCCAAGATTTATGATGAAATATTATTTGCAACATTTTATAAGAAACACTTTTTTTCAAACTTTTTGGACATTTTCATTTACATAGCAAAAAAAATAAAAATCCCAGTGGTGAATAAACACCACCAAAATAAAGCTTTATCTGTCTCAAAAAAAATTTCATATGGGTACAGTGTTGCATGACCACGCAATTGTCATTCAAAGTGTGATAGCACTGAAAGCTGAAAATTGGCCTGGACAGGAAAGGGGTAAAAGTGTCCGGACTTGAAGTGGTTAAGCACCATTATAGGTGGTTACAATATCTTCCGATTGTCAAATGAATCACCAGTCCTTACCACCTGTCTACCTCTTGCTTCCAGCTTCATTTTTGTTTGTGTGGCATTTGCGCAATTAAAACACTGTTTATTCCTGAAAAGGGAAAAGTCAAACAGTTGTCCTAGACTTTTTCTAAACCTCAGAACTAGGTGTGCCAAATGCATTTCTTGTAAGCAGTGTTTATATTGCCCTTATTTCCTATGGATGCTACCCTGTCTCTGGCAATCTTTATTAGTAGTTTATTAGTGATGTTATTGTGACTTTGTATAAATTAATTCAATTGTCTTATTTCCCCTTGATGGGTATTACCACTCAGTTTGAGTTCTGCCTTAAACCGCTTTTATACATTTTAGTAACTGTGTTATTGATTTATTTTTTTTGGGTGCAGGTCAGTTACAATGATAGACAGAGCGGGAATGATTTCATGACATGCTTGACACTGTCGCCTGTGCAGATGACATTCCATGGCATTGGCAACTCTGTGGAAACCAGCCACGATCAGGTACCAGTCATGCCACATTCACAATGTTATTCATCCTGTGGTGATGGAGTATTGTGATGGACATTCTCTAATTGTTCGTTGTGCTGCCCATACATGATAACTTTCTGGTTTTGTATAGAACAATATGTGGAGATGCATTCAAAAGCTTGTATGCAAAATATTGCAGAAAGCGATGAGTCCAGCACAGTCACATTAGGGCTGGCAAGGGGCTTAGAGGAAGGAAGGCCTTAGGATCCTTGATAATAGGAGTAAATTGGGAAAGAATACCAGCACTTAGTAAATCAAAATCATTTTATGGAGTTCCATTCAGCAGTCCAGAGACCAAGGTACATTCCCAGATGTAATCAATCAGTCTTCACTTTGTCGGAAACTGGTATATATTTCTCTTACAAAAAACACACAGAAGTAGAATTCCACTTAACACAGAGGAGTGGAGTTGACCTATCTTAGCTTCAAATCTGCAGACTATCATTGCTGCATCTCTGTTAAAATGAGAAACAGAATGTAAAAAGAGTCAGCTCCTTATTTGTCATAACTGTAAGGACAGCCATAGATAAACAGATGTCACCTTAGGGCTAGCTATTAGCGAGCCATATACCCATCCTAATTAACACAGGAGCATTTGGGCATACCTTAATCTTCCAGAAACATAGTCCACAAATACACAGTAATACGCACATGGTAAACCCTTCATTGCCTTTTCTTTACTAAAATTTTAAGGACTAACAACAGCTCAAAGAGATATACCAACATATTGTAAAGTTTGCTTTTGTTAACAGTGGGTGGAATTGCTCTTTTGAACCTCCTGGTTTCTGCATGTTGCTAGTCATGCTGGACTGTTTATTTACTTATTGGTCTTGTACTACCTTTCAAAAGCTAGCTTTTTCAGTCACAGAGCAAACCCTAAGGGATGACCCTACATAGAATGATTTTTTTGTGAACTCAGGCTTATATAGAGGGCAGTGGACATTTCAAACCAGTAGACACTGGGGTTGGTTTACTAAAACTGCAGAGTGCACAATCTGGTGCAGTTCTGAATATAGACCAATCAGCTTCCATTTTTTTTATCAAATCTTATTGAACATGATAAAGTTAGAAGCTGATTGGCTAACGTGCATAGCTGCACCAGATTTTGCACTCTCCAGTTTTAGCAAATCAGGAAGAGAAAGTAATTGAAGTTGTCCTTGTCAAACATAAGATAAATGCTATAAAAGGTTGTATCAGGTTCAAGGAGGGGCATATATTTTAACCCCCTGTCATATGTAAGACACTTGCCTGCCACATAGAGCCAACCTAAAAGTGAGACTCCATAAGATGGCATGGAAAATGTCACGATGGCATCAGTGTTTTACTTTGTGGTAAGTGCCTTTTTTTTGCATTGGTGACTTTGTTTTTAAGAAATCATTATTCAGTGATGTTTAATCATTTTTTGCTATTTAATGGGGACATTTTATTTTTTTTCCAGCACATTCAGAGGATTTGATCTAAGTCATTAACATCTATGGAAAATGCCATTTTTTTTCTTTGTTTGACAAATAAATGTACAGTACCTAAGTCCTGCGTAGTGTGACTGTAAAATAAAAAAACCTATCTGATAAAGAAATTTTTTTAATTGGTGATCCAAACGACCATTTTCAAACAGTAATAGTGAGATGAGCCCTGTTCAGAAGACCCATACAAACTTTATACTAGAAAAGATAGCTATTTTAATGTCCTTTCTGTTTCTGGTACATATCCAAGGCAAGATTATTAAAAGGACAAACAATACAAAGTAGACGTGTAATACCAGTGGAATTCCACAAAGTAGCAAGCAAAGTGAGTTGATGTCTTCCCTGCCATGGTCTGTATTTTAGAATTATGGAAGAAGGGGTAGGACAGTGAGGTAAGAAAGGTGTAGAGCAGGCCTTGAAATTTCCACTCGCCTGCAAGCCAATGGCGAGTGGAAATTATGGTGGGGGCGAGTGTGTCCCCCAGGGCCGTCTTGCTGAGCAGGCTCAGAGCTCAGGCCGGATCTGTCATTGGCATTGGGAGCCGTCAGACTGCTCAATAGCTGAGCGTAGTGAAAGCAAAGGAAGGAGTGTGTGCTGTGCTCTCTGCCTCCCCCTAGAGTGCAGTACCCGGCTCTGTGAGTGAACAAAGAAGTACTGCAACTTTTTATAGGGCTGTGTGTGCGCCTACCTAATTTCAGCTCACTCTGGTCACATGATCCTCTGTCAGCCAGTGGTGGCTTCAGGGGAGAGGAGAGAGCACTTAACAGCATGCGTGTGTGTACATGTGTGTATCTGTACATGTTGTCTGCGTGTATTTACATGTATGTGTGTGTTTGTGTGTATGTACGTACATGTCTGTGTGTATGTACATGTGTCTGTGCGTGTGTATTTCTGTGTATGCGTGCCTGTGTGTGTGCATGTGTCTCTGTGTGTATGTGTGTGTATATGTACATGTCTTTGTGTGTGTGTGTGTGTGTGTGTGTGTGTGTGTGTACAGGTGTGTCTGTGTGTGTTTGTTGGTGGCGAGTAACTCTTAAGGCCTGTATAGTAGCTCAGGACTTGAAATGTTAAGCCCTGGTATAGAGGATAGAAGAAAGGAAAAAAGAAAATGAAGTGGGAAGTAGGTTAGGTCAAGAAAAAAAGAAAAGCTCCTCTCTCTAACATGCTTGTACTAAGGCCCCCAATTCATATTTAACAAGGCTGTAAATCAGAGGCTATATAATGAATTGTTTTTTGGATTGATACTTTAGTCCTGCTGTAAGCTGTTTCATTAATTGGATCTCTGAGATTCTAGCATGCCAGTGCCCTATGCTAGGGAGATCAGTTTTTCCACGTATCAGGTATGCATGCATTTGAGGCATTCAGAAGAGGTTTGGGCAGAGAATTCCTATAATGTTTGAATGAGAGTGGTGTATCATGTATTAGATAGGTGTCAGGTTTATCCACTCCAGGTAGATTCTTCATGGTGCTTTTGACCCCAGTTTTGGCCAGGGTGTTGCTTATCTGTAAAATCTATCAGATTGCTAAAAAAATGACCCCAATGGAAAGATTTTTATCCCTGTAAAACTAGGATATATAAGAATGTCTATCACCAGCACAGGAAGACATAAAAGCAAAAATGCCTGACTTACCTTTCCTCACTCCCTTCCCTCTCTGCCATCACTGACCTCCTTCAGAAAATGCTAGTTGCCTGTCTTGTCTCCGATCCACAATAGGTCCTTGTCCACTGACCCAAATCAAATATGTAAAAAGTAGTTAGAAGACATTGTACCCACAGAAAAAACAAGCAACTAGCTTGGAGATTTCAGCAATGACACCTTACTTTTTCAGTACAGATTTCCCCCTTTAATGGGTTGTAACATTGCAGTTGTTACACTGTTGCAACTATTCCTGTAATTATGGGGTCAGTTTGCTTACAACTCAACACTGTGGCTGGAACAATGCTTATTATTTTAAACTGTTTCTGTACCTTCTCAGGCACCACTGGCCATGTTATAGCTTGTCCTAACCCCTTGTCAACCACTTTGCTGAACACTTTACGGGTAATATATAAAGTTAGCAAAATGTTACCAGGGCAATTTATTAAGTTTTTGTTATTGGGCTTAGATATATTTAATGCTTTTTCACAGTGCTGTACCTTTAGAAATTTATAGACGTTCCATGGTCACAGCATATACTTTCATGTTTGCCATCAGCATGGTAATATCAATATAAACAACAGTTCTTTTTGACAATCCAACATAATCTTACTTAAAAAAATCTCCTTTCATGTTGTAATTGCTGCCTGCCATCTATTTCCACTACTTCCCTGCATGCTTTGCAGCTTTTCATCTGCTGTTTACTTTCATTGTCTAAGGACTGCAAATCTCATGGTACCATGCTGCCCGCACTCATTGATTCCTGTTCTGACTCCACCCCCAGAGACTCCTCCTCTCAGTAGCTCTGTAGTTCAGAAGGCAGGCACTGTGAAATGTGTGACACAGCAGTACCTACTTACAGGGAATAGTGAATATGCATCACAGAATTCAAGGCAGTAAATATGTGGGGATCTTCACAAAGCAAGTTTACAAACTTCAAGATCATTCAGATTAATATTAGTACACTAGAAATAATTGAAATGTGGAAATGAATATAATGATTTTAAATTTTCACCATAAATACACTTTAAATGTTTAAATATTGTAACAAGCTGTAAGCTCCGAGGAACAGAGGCCTGATTATAAAATGCTTGGATACATCTCATTTAAAACTCAAACTACTCAGTACTGTCCTTGTTTATTCTAGAACAATATTGGCTGAACTGCGCTGCAGAGAATGTGTTGTGAGATTGCATAACGTGAATTTTTCTTTTTGTAACTTGGTCTCATTAAGTATAATCCTTCTCCATTGTGCTTGATTTGAGAAGCGTTAAATAAGTTGTTTACATTCCACATCGTACACACATTGGGATCTGGTGTGGTCTACCCAAAGCTGCCAAGATGAGGTTTATTGTAGAATTCTATCCGATCAAATGGATAAAATATTCCTAAAAGATTGCCTAAAGTTGGCCATGCACAGACCAGTCCTTCAGATTTCATGAAAATTGGACAAATTGATGAATTCAGCATTCCAGTTTTAAAAATAATTGCCTGTAACTTTTCGAAAGAGAAGGTCATTGTTCAAAATTATTTTCCAATGTGTGGAAAAAAACATACTTTGCAGAGGTTTTTGTCCAGAAAAAAATAAAGTTTAAAAATGTTTAAAGTTCAAATGATCTTCAGCAAACAGTCTTAAGTTGACTCTCTGTCCAAAACATTTTTTTTTGTTTTGTATGAAGCAGACATTTTGTTGGTGCCCCTCTTAGGATATTTGTACTCTACTGTTCCCATTGGTAACTGATAAAGCTTAGATTCTCTTCACTTTTTGTACTAGAGAAAAGACCCATCTGGACAGAAAGTGAGAGTGAAGCACAGTGGCTTAGTGGTTAGCACTTCTGCCTAGCACAGTTATCCACAGTTTGAATCCCAGACAGGACACTCTCTGCATAGAATTTGCATGTTCTCCATGTGCTTGTGTGGGTACTCTGGGTTTAACCTAGTAGGGTAATTTGTTCCTGGTTAAATTTTCCCTAGTATGTGTGTGAGTATATGCATGTGAGATAGGGAATTTGAGGTTGAGAGATTGTAAACTCCTTGAGGGCAGGTACTGATGTGAATGTACAGCATGTAAAGTTTGTGTGTAAACTGTTGGTGCTATATAAATACCTGTAATAAATAAATACATCTTTGAAATGTGAACACAGACACCAACAAACTTGAAAGAAAATCTAATTCCTCCCCACTCTACCTAAAACTAGCACAAAATGTTTTTGAGGGAGTTCCACTTTGAAGTAAACCTATAATAAATTTCATTATCCATGGGGAGCACAAAAAAAGAAAAAAAAAGCCAAACTTGCATGCAGGTACCTGCATATTCTTCTGTGGAAATATACTGTTGTTTTAAGGTGTAATCACCGTGTTGAGTGGGAGCTCCCTTATTGGCCATTGAGTGGGTGGTTCATGGATGAATGACGGATAGGTAGGGCAGAATCTGTGCTAAAGTCAGGAATAAAACCCTTGGTAACAAACTGGCATCCATTTTAGAAGGGCAAATATAAGGAGTATCTTCTGGTTAACAAAAGTAATAGCAGGTGCTTCCTTTTAGCCAGATGTTTTAAAGTGGGAAAGACACAGACAACAATTTGTGTTTCTAGTTTACAAGATCAGCTAATTTGTGTATTAGCAGTCCTTCCAGCTCCAAAAATGGAGACAATTTTTTAAATAATGTTTAGAGTTGCATAGCTCTGCAAGAATAGTACAAAACTTTTTCATAGACTTGAGCTGATTATTTAATAAGCTCCAAAATGTTCTACAGTGAGGTAAATTGAGTTTTACTCACTCTGGTAATGACAGAATGTTTTCTCTGTATTGTAAGACATTTGAAGGAATTTTCCAAGTGATATTTGAGACAGGGAGCATTTAGTATAGTTCTTTTTCTCAAACAAGGTGGTAAAGCTGTTGGTATAACAGAGAAATGAGCCATCCCTAGGATATTAAAGTTATTAAATCTCTGGTGACAGGCACTACGGCTTGACTTTAATGTCAACTAGCAGTGCGGAAGAATTTTGACAAGGGTGTAGAAGTCTTCATCAAATTGACCATTTTTGTTTCTGCAGAAATTACGTAACCCTAAAACATTTGAAAGTAATTACCTTGAGTATGTTTTAATAACAATGTTTAGCAAATTTGTTAAATTCTGAGTGGCAGTGAGTTCTGTACAAGCTTCTATATCTACTTTAGTTATTTTATACATTTTAATGGCATAGAAATTTAATCTGTGCACACCTTAGAAATCTCTACATTATAAAATGTGTTTTATTCTTTGCTAGCGGTTTACTGCCATTAGACTGAAACATGTCCATTTTATGTAAGGCATAAATATTCACACACTGTGTGGAATGTAAATGAGAGATTCTATATAAGAAGGATGAGTTAATTTCTGATATGTAGAGAGAAGTGGAGCCATTAGTTTTGGTTGTAGTGTTTGCTTGAGGTGATTGTAGCCGTATTAGTGCATTTGCGACAGAAACAATTGAGTACTGTCCGTGATACTTTTTTTTTATTTGCACTAACAAACAATTTTGAGGACAAGCTTTCGGGGAGTGCTCCCTTCTTCAGGTCCAAGCAGTACTGATCACAAAGGTTTAGCAGAATGTTAGAAGAGATGTATGGGATGGAAAAAAAAAAGAGAACAGAGGTGAGACACCGCAAAAGCAAAGTCTGGGGGGGGTGGAGAAGACAACACTCACAGAGGCAGTTATGCTTGAGGTGATAGTCATAAAACTGTTGGATAATGATTGAGGAATCCCATGTCCAAATTCAGGCCGTTATCTCTTGTGTCAAATAGAATTATCATTCTTAGTTCAAAAGTTTTTCTTTCCTGAATGGATTTGAAATTTCCTTTAAGAACTAAAATATCGAGGTCTCCCAAAGTGTGGTCTGGTTGTGCGAAATGGTGTCCCACAGGTGTGCAAAAGTCATCTTCTTTACGTTCCTTGATGGTATGTCTGTGCAAATTCATCCTTGTTTGCAACTTCTGTCTTGTTCCGCCAACATAAGATCCTTTGTTACATTTTCTGCACTGGATAAGGTACACAACATTACTGGAGGTGCAGCTGTATGACCTGGAGATATTAAAGATCCCTTTTGAGTGTCTGACACTTTTTGATGGATTGATTTGGTTGCACAGTTTGCAGCGTTTTTTATTGCAGGGTTTGCTTCCATTATTTGTGACATCATGATCAGAAGGAAGTTTCCTACTGATTAGTTTATTTCTGGGGTTGGGGGGTTGTCTGAAGGCCAGTATTGGTGGTTGCTGGAATATTTCTTTCAGAGTTCCATCCTCTGTTATGATGGGTTGTAAATCTTTGATTATTTTTCTTATTCCTTCTAGTGCTGGGTTGTATGTGGTTACTAGAGGTACACGGCTGTTTATTTTTTTCTCTTTGTACTGAAGTAAATTTTCCCTTCGGGTTCTCAAGGCTGTGTTTATGCTGTTGTTGATAGTTTTGTCCTTGTAACCTTTCTTATGGAAGGAGTCTGCTAGTGTCCCGAGATATTTATCTCTGTCTCTTGGGTCAGAACATATTCGGTGGTATCTAATGGCCTAACTGTGTATGATGGCACGTTTCGTGTGTTGGGGGTGGAAGCTAGAACTGTGAAGGTAGTTGCATCTGTCAGTGGGTTTCCTGTATATTGAGGTGTGAAGCTGATCATCCCTGATGTACACTGTGGTGTCTAGGAAGTTGACGTGTGTGTTTGAGTATTCCATTTTTAGTTTGATGGATGAAAAGTGTTGATCAATGAGTAAAATTGTTTTAGGTATTCTTCACCTTCTGTCCATATGATGAAAATATCAATATAGCGATAGTATCTGTATATGGTTTTTGTTCCATGCTGTTTAGGAATTTTACTTCCCATTGTGGTACCCATACATTGAAGATAGATGTCTTTATTGAAAGTAAAGTAGTTGTGTGTAAGTATGAATTCAATGAGCTGTGCAACATCCTCAGCAGTGTATTTGTGGTTTGGTGAGGAAAATAAGGATCTGTGACATTTCGCACAGACCACACTTGGGAGACCTCGATATTTTAGTTCTTAAAGGAAATTTCAAATCCATACAGGAAAGAAAAACTTTAGAACTAAGAATGATAATTCTATTTGACACAAGAGATAATGGCCTGATTCCTCGATCATTATCCAACAGTTTTATGACTATCACCTCAAGCATGACTGCCTCTGTGAGTGTTGTCTCTACCCCCCCCCCCCCCCCCCCCCCCCCCGACTTTGCTTTTGCTGTATCTTATCTGTGTTCTTTTTTTTTTTTTTTTTTTTTTTCCATCCCCTACAGCTCTCATAACATTCTGCCAAACCTTTGTGATCAGTACTGCTTGGACCTGAAGAAGGGGACACTCCCAGAAAGCTTGTCCTCAAAATTGTTTGGTTGTAGTGTTTTGAAATAAAATAATTTTCTGGAAAGTTTGGGACTGTAGTAAGAAAGTAAAGCTGGTCCTACATTATAAAATGTATAGATTCCCCCACCCAGGCTAAACAGTGTAGATAGAGGAATCTCCCCGTCCACTGTTACAGCCTGACAGATGTGGCCCCCTGGTAGAATACTTTAACAGTGGCTGCATCTGATTAAATACAACCACTGTTTGGCCTACAATTTTCCACCCAGCTCCTTCAAATTTCTAATCGAAGGATGTAGGTTGGGAGGGTGCAGACAGGGCTATCCAGGGCTCAAATTTCATATAATTCTTTAGGACTGGTCTGCAACATTATGCTGCTTCTGGGTAGTCATTAACACATCTAACCATTCCATTGTCCAAGCTTAAATTACCAGGAAATCTTGAGCTCTCAAACACACAAAAAGATTCTAGGTGGGTCCAGTCACTGGTTATACACACACAATATTTTTGTGTGCTTGTGAACTGCTACAATACCATAGGTGGGGGTTGCTTGTAAAGAGACTCCAAAGGTTTAAAGAGGACCTTTCAGGTTGGTTATTGGCTATCATAGGGCATGACTACCATGCAATTATGGAGGTTGGCATTAAAAGTATCCCAGAAGTTGTGCTAGTTGAAAGGTAGTACCAGAATAAAATCAGATATAAACTTTATAGAGGATTAATTTCCCTTTAGAGACTATTAATATCTATGCATATGCAGTAACTCATATTTTTAAAAGTAATATGGTCATAAATGTTTGCAATCCAAACTTGGCATATAATCGAAAATATGTAAGCAGAAGGTACCTTTGGAGAAAAATGCACTGTTCTTTAATAGGAGACAAGAGGTGGTGGCACCATATTTTTGCAGTAAGTGACTGTATAGTATAGGGAAGGGTTAAAACCCCTTCCAGGTTTTTGTCATCTAGAGAATTTACCTTTACTTCATGTACCAGAGACTCAGCAGGAAGTAAGAGAAAATATAGCAAAACTGAGGGATAAACGCCTCTTAGACATTTGTTCCTGGAACAGGTGACTGCATTGGAACACTCCCTCCTTACCTCTTATTCTGGGAAAGCTCTAAAATTTTGTATTTTCCCTCATTTTCTTTCTTAATGACAGTGTTTACCAGTACAAGTAGAGGGCTGAATCTCCCTAGTAGGGAAAAAGACATCACTAAAAACTTGACCAAGGGTCTAACCATTTCTCACTCCAAAATTGATAAAAAAAAAAAAGAAAGGTTTGTCTAGAAATTCACATTAAACCTCATGGAACATTTTTCTCTGGAACAGCCAATTGTTTTGATGTGCGTACTTACTGACCTTAAGTTTTCTAGATGTTCTTTTTCAACATGTCCGTTAAAATAATTAAGGTAAATAAGATATTTTACAATGAAGCACAATTGGTGTTCTTTTTTAAAAGAATCAAGAAAATTGTGTTGCAAAATGAACTGATCTCTGAGTTTATTTGTAATGGCATTCTTTTATGATCCATGCAGAATGCGGATCTGACTCAACCAGTAGACATGATCATACTTACAGTGAATTTAAAATAATCTTTTAAACATTTATTTTACATCGATTGTAAGTTAACCGCTTTATCTTGCAATTAAAGCAATATAAAAAAATTACAATTGGTGAATATAATTAATGAAAGCTGGAATAAAGGCTCTGTCATCAGTCCATGGTGTGTATAGAAATGTAGAGTTGAAATACATGTATAACCTGTATTACCTAACAATGGCTTTGTAATTGCATCCAGCCAGTCCTTCATTTTACACATCTCGGTCACACAGCACAGACATATTGGCACCAACACTTTTCTCTACCATGATCAAGCAATAAAGTTTGGTCACCTCCTTGCCCTTAACTGTGTTGTCACGTCATAGAGAAAGGTAGAGGCACACTAAAACATTGAGAAGGGGATTGTGACATCATCTGTCTACTTCTCTAACTCAGCTGATCAGATGAAGCCTTGTATTCACTCATAAAAATACAAGGGTTCATATGAATGGCTGAGCGGAGCTCAGCCCGAGTCGATCTTGTTCTTTGTGTGTAGCTGATGTCAGCAATGTATAAATTGTATGTAACATCTGCTGCATCAGTCAGTAAAGAAATAGTTTGTTTGGCCCAACTTGATCAAAACAAACTATTTAAAGTCTCAGTCTTCCTAGAGTTGGCCTTTAATGCTGCATTCACCAAGAGATGTAGATGTTTCTGTAGCCTGTGTTTCAAATACATTGCTGGTTTGTATTAAAGCTGATCTATGGGAAGCAGCTAAATGTACTCTTACCTTGCCCTGTCCCTCACTGAAGTGGCTAAATGTTAAGTCTAGAAGGGGAAGAGAATGCATTACTTACCTTAACACCCCCCCCCCCTCCGTGTCAGCTCCAGTGCTCTCCTTCTCCACAAATATCTGTCTTGTGGGCAGTCTCTTGTCATTGCATTCAGTGCAGGGCTGATAACCTGATATTGTAAGTGGAGGCTTGAGAGCGACTTTGGGTAGTACACCTTAGAGGGGAGGTAGCACTGGACTGTTTGCATGGATCGGGGGAGCCTGCCAGAGCAGAGTATAAGGCTATGGTCACTCCTTATTCATGCACCTCTAGACCTAATGAGCCATTAACCCTTGCAGTTTAGGGGGGCCCAACTACAAGAGTGGATTTTGGCTATGTCCTGGAGTTTAGCTTTAAATTGCATTGCTCACTACCAGTAGAAGGAGTTTGCAGAAGTCTGATCAGGAGGATTAACATTTAACACCGGTCAAAGTACACAAGTATTTACACAACTTCTCCATTTGTAAATGTCTACTGTACTCCTCTTTAACAAGCCCCATGGAGGGAAAGCTTTTCAAGACCTGTTTGATGTTTCTGAACACTTACAAGACATGCATTCAGCAGGACATCACCACTAAGCTTCTCCAAGTTACCAGATCGGCAGCTGTTACAATTCGTTTGGTTCAGCATGACATGTTTGGGTAGGGAAGCCTTTTCTGAAACTGTGACAACAGGAGTGTAAACAGTGCACTGATATCCTGCTGCATCCTGAGTTTACTTTAGTTAACTCCTTGATACTACTACTGACTATACAGCTAACTGACAAGCACTCAAGGCCTGCATTGGTCCAAGGTAAATGTACAGGGCCAATTCATGTAAGGACCATCAACAGGTTGGGCATACTCCTCACTAGAGCACCCACTCCCCCCTTGGTGCCCATCCATTCCTCTTTGCATTTTTTGTTTTTCTTGTATGCATACTTTTGTTGGTGAATGCTATTCCTTGCATCATTCTCCTGCAACCTCTGGGCTCAGGAATCTGCACCTTGGAGGGATGGGGGGGGTGTCATCAAGCCATTCTTGGCTTACAGGAAGTTGATTAAATGATGTAGAGTGTCATTTAACCTGGAAGAGGGCAGTAGCCAGGACTGGAGGATGACAAGGAATGCAGAACTGGAGCTTCTTCTGATTTGGATTTTTTTTTTTATCAGGGCAAGGAAAGGTATTTGAAAAGAAAATGTGTGGAGTTGGATTTTATAAATAAGTTTTAGATTTCCTTCTGGGGGGGGGGGTCCAAAACACTGCATACATTGAAACGTGTGCCTTTTTGATGTATAATTCTACTTTTAGTAAAATAACTCTTTGTGGACTTTGCTACCATGCAGATTACTTCTGACTGCTCACACGTGCTGGCTTTGTTGAGTTTCTGTAGTGGGGTCTGTTTGGCACTTCACAGCCTTCCTTAAATTATTCACTATTGGGTCCTCATCCTCCTGCCCATATGTGCAACATCTACTCATTGTAATGTAAAATTCATACTCTGATCTAACAGAAGTTAATAATCTCTACTGGAACAAATGGATATTGTGGTTTGAATGTGTGGGAGAAGAGGACCTGAAAGTGTGGATTTTGAAGAAGAGTCCGTACACTGTTGAACATATGCCACAGTACAGGCTTGGCAGACCAAGGACGGGTAAA
This sequence comes from Staurois parvus, assembly GCF_062004578.1. Classification (NCBI taxonomy): domain Eukaryota; kingdom Metazoa; phylum Chordata; class Amphibia; order Anura; family Ranidae; genus Staurois; species Staurois parvus. The sequence goes on from NW_028319098.1 coordinate 10,226,221, forward strand.
TGTGTGCCTTGTCATGACTGATCACGAAGGTTATCAAAGCCCACTAAAAGTGGATTTACACTTTTAAGTACACTGAAATTCAACAATCCTGAAAGTGAACTCATGCTTTGCCTATGCAGGACAAAGCAGTAGGTTAGTTTTAATGTAGATGAATCCTCATTTTTCTTCATTTTGCTCATACTCCACTCCATTCAGCTGCCCAGAGCAAAAGAAAATTCTGTGCGAGCTACAAGTACCTGAACTGGATGACTACACTAGGCTATGGCCTTCCTTTGTGACCATGATGATTGCCATAGTGCTGTCACATGGGGTGAGTCACATGCTTGTCCATACGCAGAAGTACCAAGTATGTCCTCCTTTCAGCTTTAACGTTGAACTGAATGGCGGGGCAGTGAGCGAAGGAAAAACGTAAGTAAGCTACTGTATGTTTTGTGAGTAATGCTCATGGAACCACCATCCTGGCCAGTTCATGAATATGATTCGCAGACGTGCTCACACGTTAACAAAAGAAAAAAAAAAGGACTTGTGTGCTTACCCGTTATACTCCAGTCAGACAGGAAATGTTGTGTTTAAACAGAGGCAGAGGAAAAAGCCTGCATGCTGAGTGGCTCTAGGCTTCTTCCTGACTTTCGTCATATTCAGCTGGTTGTCATGCTTAATTTTTTCCCAATGTGTGCTAGTAAGCTTATAGTGAGTTTGCAAAAGTTGAAATGTTTAAAGGTTCTACACTCAACCCTCTGTAGGTCATAGGAAAAGAGGGTGCACCAAATGATGTGACAATGACCTGCAGACATCTTGAGGAGTACTGTGAAAAGCCCTCCTAATCTAACTTTCATAAATGATTTAATATTCAGGTCAAGGCAGTGTGATCCATTATTTTTGATTGGATTAAAATGGGAAGAGGGGCTTTAAAGCTGAACTTCAGGCAGATTTGTAAAAACATGTATGCAAATGTGTATCATATTAAAAAGAATAAGATTTTTACATACAACTAGTTATATTAAATCTGTCTTGAAATCTATTTCCTGTCATTGTTTGAACAACAGCACTGGTTTGAACAACAACACTGGCAGAGGTAGTGTTGGCAATAAGGACCAATCATGCTTTGCTGTACATTCATTTGCTTAAAGGGAAAACACGGATCAGAAGAGACAAAAGAGCTGATGAATTTTCAGTGTGCGTTTGCTCCTCATTGTCCATTTAGTAGGCTGGGGCAAGGAGGTGACACCACTGTATTCCTTGACTAACATAGAAAGTGGTTCTGCTGTCTTGTATGAATCAAATAAGTGACAGGAGAGAATTCCAAATCCTTGGGTGGATAATACAGTTCACAATATACACTCACTGGCCACTTTATTAGGTACACCTTGCTAGTACCAAGAAAATATCCCCCACACCATTATACTACAACCAGCCTGAACAGTTGATAAGGCAGGATGGCTTTCATATTGTTTACGCCAAATTCTGACCCTATCATCTGAATGTCGCAGCTTAACCAGCCTGCTCATTCATCTCTGACATCAACAAGGCATTTTCGTCAACTACCACTCACTGGATATTTTTTGTTTTTCGGACCATTCTCTGAAAACCCTAGAGATGGTTGTGTGTGAAAATCCCAGTAGATCAGCAGTTTTTTGAAATACTCAGACTAGCCCGTCTGCAACCAACAACCATGCCATGTTCAAAGTCAAAGATGTTCGGTACTAACTCCAGCAAGTCTTCACCACGTCTAGATGCCTAAATGCATTGAGTTGCTGACATGTGGTTGGCTGATTTGCAATGTAATTTACTAAGCAGTTGAACAGGTGTACCTAATAAAGTGTATTTATTCTGTGTATTTTGCTTTAAATGCTGTATATCATAAACGCAAAACTGTTGAAAATTCCAACTGAAAATTGAGAAGCATTCCTTTTTTTGTCTTAGTATTAGGCATTCTTTTTGCACTTATAAGGGGGACAATTTTTTTTTTTATTGTTTGTTTTAATTGCAGTGTCAGGGTGTATGTTTATAATGTTTCTCGGCTTATCCCACCCTGTGGGTTGCAGATTTTTCCCAGTATGATCAGATTTCAATATATGGGAAGAATTATCAGATCAGCTTTTTCTCCAGCACGACAGCACTAAGTCTGTCTGGAATTTGGGCTTCCCTCACTTAACTGAATATTGTGTAAATCAGGCTCTCGGGTTACAGAGGGAGGCACAGGGTTGCACAGCATCCATTTGTCAAGCTGATTGCACACCGATGAAGTAGCATTAGATCCTCTTTGAACAGATATGAAATGTAAAGCTCTTCTTTCTGTCTTCCTGGCTCACATCTCTGTCTCGTGAAGAAAGGTCTCTTAAGAAAACAAGGTGATACCACGGTGGAACCACTTAGTCAAACTGTCTGCCTGCTCTGGTTTAGGAAATAGCTTTCAAGTTGGTGAGGCAGAAAATTAGTGAAAATTAGCAAGAGATTATTGAACACGTAGATCCTGTCCGGCATGGTGGCCTGTTAAGATGATGATTGTATGGTTAGACTGCCATTTTATGCTGAGGTTTTTGATTCATTTAAACTAAAAAGCTGACATCTGTTCCCAGAATAGTTTCAAAGCATCCAAAGATAAATTAAAATGGTACTTAACTTCCCCCAACACATAAGTATGATAAGGTTTTCTTTCCTCTTTTTTTTTAATTTAAAGTATATCTAAACCCAAGAATAAAAATGCAATATATTTCAGCTTACCATACCATTCCAGCACAAGGAGAACCAGGAACAGTGCTAACTAATAGTGCAGCCGAGGTTGAGTGTACAGAAAGTTATCAGCTCACTAGATTTTGGGGAGATTAGGGGTTTAGCCCATAACCTTTACCTAACCATTATGTAGAAACGTAGCTTCTTTTAGTGCTGCTATTTGTTTTAGGATCCCATAGAGGTCCTAAGACTATTAAAACTTTCCGGTGCACACCCTAGTCCCGGACGCCTCTTATGTAGACTAGGAAATTTCTGAAGGACTCTTCACACCCCCAAATGTTTCACAGCCCCTATACCTGTTTGAGGAGTCTTTTATTAAGAAGTGGACAGTTTATGTCATGGATACAGCATGGTTCTGTCTTAGTAAAGCATTGACAATTCCCTTGGGTAATGCACCAGTGTTTAAGGATCCTATTGAAACTTATGGAGAGGCTTTCCAAAACTTTTTGTTTGATAAGGCCTCCATTTCCGGCTGCACTGGCCATGATGCTAGTCTGTCAAATATTAAGGGAATTGAATAGTTTCTTGAGTAAGATCCTGATTCCCATCACACATCTCCTATTTATGAAGCATTAGGAGATCATGCTGACAGCCCTGAAATACTTCAAGGCAGGTAACAGATATTTCCTGCTTTTTTTCTAGTTTGAATCAATCGGTGAACTTGCAGAGAGTTCTTTGTTTGAAATGCTGGTTTTTGGAGCGGGCAGGCAAAAGTCAGTTACTACAAGGGACATCTCTTTGTAGCTGCCTTCAACACCAGCAGTAATGTACTCATCTTCCCCAACAGAAGTAGCCTAGACCTCTGGCCAGGAAGACTCACCCCTGTCTAAAGCCAAGCGGAACTCATTTCATTACTCCCAGGCCTTCAAACGTAGTTCCAGGGTAAACCTAACTAATCTTAAAAATGACCCTCCCCCCCCCCCCCCCAAGATCAGTGGCAGCTACAGGGGAGAGGAGGGAGTGATGACAACAAATGGGCCATAGTAAGCCTTGGTCATGTCACCACTCCCAGGCATTGCCAGCCATTGTCAGGTCAGCTGCTCTCTTCTCTCTCAAGTAGTTGGCACTGGCTAACACAGGGGAAATCTCATGACCAAACCAGGACTGCCTGAAAATAAGCAAGTATACAGATCTTTCTTAGATGGGTTAGTCAGCGTAGGTTCTAGGATGGGGAGAGAGCATTTTTAGGATTAGTTAGCTTTATCCTGAAATCCCACTTTGATCTCAAAAGTGAGACCCAAGTCAAGAGCTCAGTTCAACCCCAAGCATACAGATAGGTCCTCTAAAGCACCTGTAGGCATTGGTTTAACTCTTAATAAACTCGAAGAAAAGGATATTACAGTAAGTGAAAAAATCCAATTTTTACTGCAATATTCACCTTCAGCCCAGGAAATTCCCCTACAGTCTGCCACTTTTTCCCTACAGTCTACACTTTCTGCCACTCAGTCTGATGGCTAGCATCATTCAACCCAGTTCCTCTGGGCCCATCCTGAACCCAGTAATCTGTAACTTGCAATGAAGGGAAAAGCAGTACATAGATAAACTCCATCTCGCACTCATTTTGATCGCTCTCTATCCGCATGCTTTTTGTCAGCACATGAACTGATTGGCTTCTTGTACTGTTTCTTCCTCTCACACTCCAGCCCTTCTGTGCAGAAACTGCAAGAGAGTGATACCAAATTCAGGTACTTGCACTTCTTGCATTTAAGAGATACATCTCTTTGTGCATTAATTTGTGACTTTTTAATCTGCCTAGATTTCAGCTTTAACATATACCTGTGGTTATTTTTTATCTAAGCCTTATTTACTACGAATAGTAGGTGGCTCTAAGTGCTTGCATCCTCTCTCTTAATCCCTTGTATGTAACACCTACACCCATAAACCCAAATGGACCTACCACCGAGCTTTCTGGTCTATGGCTGAGATTCCCTCATCTCCGATTATATGGGCCTCACTATTGTTTCATCACTAAGATCAATGACCTCGATAACCAATATACAGATGGAGATGGTGGGGTCAATGCTAGTAACCATGAAGCTGGTCAGTATTTATATCCTTGGGTTTTGTGGATGCAGGCGCACAATACAGAGTACCACAGGTGATGTGCAGGCACCTGGAGATGCCTATTTCTAATTCGTAAGATGTTAAAAATCTTCCCATCGTCAATTTTCCCATTGTACACACACTTACAATGGGTGTTTTGGTATACCTTTCTTCCTGGTATGCTCTCTCAAGCAATAGCAATTCAATGAGAAAATCAATATTGTCTAATTAGCTAACCTTTTTGACAGAATAGACACAGCATCATTGCAAATTGCTATAGAGAGTGCAGCTGCCTTCCAAATCGGGTGATTGTCAACTTACATCTATTGGTATACTTTTCTTCTACAAACTTCTCTGTTCCACAAATCTCACTTTAAATATGAAGAAAAATGGTAGGGTATCATTCTCTAATTACAACAATAATAAGCCTGGATCTTCAGGCTTACAAAGCCAGATTGCGGCTTTAGTAAACCCTTATATTAAGTGCAATTTTCAGCAATCCTGCATGCACAAAGCAAAGATTGTAATGGTGCATTGACTTTCTTTTTTCTGCTAAAAACTAATAGGACAGACTAGGGCTAAGTTAATGGGACTATGCTTTTATACTGCTTGGATGAGAACACCAGCAACCTACATACTCTGTTTTGTGTACACTTTGAAATTTTGAATGGGTGCTAAAATAGAGATTAGTTTTTCTCACAAAACAGAATCATTTCTATGATTTTGCCCATCCTGCTCCAAAGTAAACTTTCATTTAAAACCCAAAATGCAGATACCCCCGGGCGTACATATAATTTACGGTGCAATCGTGGTTTTCTAATATGCATATCTGGTCCACTCCTTCTACATCCTACAGCTCCTTATTGGCCGCTAAAAATATTATTATTATACAGGATTTATATAGATTACAGTTTACGCAGCACTTTACAACAAACCTTCACTTTGAAGAACCAATGGGGTGTTATGGGAGGGTTGGGCCAGCCATTTAATTTTTTTTTAGCACAGGTCATTATTTGCTAATTGAAGTAACCTAGGGTTTTGTGTTCTCAAGGCACAGGAAAGACTACTGCATTCAGGTTCCACTGACAGTTATGACATCAAGGATTCGGGATTGGGGCTCATGCTCATTTTTTCAAAGCCTTGTAGGCCTCTTAAACAGTGTTTTTTTCACAGGTAGAGTTTTTTGATTTCTAACAGTTTAGATCAGTGCTTCTTGGTTTCTGTCCTCGGGATGCCATGGAGGAGGAATACATAAGCTTTACTTGAGAAACCTTGGTTCCGATGCAAATAGTGGTAGTAGGTCCTTCTTAAAGTGTTACTAAACCCACAACAGTAAAATCAGTCTCTATATGCAGTAAAGCATGCTGTTATACTCACTGTGGTACCTAAGAGATGAATCCTCTGCATTGTGTAAAAAGATGGTTTGATCCTGTCTTCTCTGATCCTCCCCTTCTTCTGTCCCCAATCCATCTGCTCATAGAACAGAGTCATGGGGGGCAAGCTGCACATGCTCAGTTTGGTATGTATTGCTAGAGTTTTTCCCTCCTAAGAGAGTGCATGTGATCAGCACAGGGCCAATCAGCACTGTCCAGACAGAGAGTCATGGGTTATGCAGCTTTACAGGACAATTAGGGGAGTATGAAAACTCTTCCTACAAGCTTTAACCAGCGCTCAGCTGGACACTGATAGAAGTCACAAGACTGCTATATACTCTGATGAGAAAATGTATTTAGCAGTTTATATTTACTAAAAATGGTTTCCATATTCTGTGTACTGTGGGAGACAGGATTCACTGAATATAGTGAATTTCAGGGTCCTGGGTTTAGTAACCCTTTAAGTACTAAGTGATAACTAGCATTTGCAAGCATAGTTGATGCACATTGTCAACGTTGGCAATTAGGGAGTAATCGGTTTTTTTTTTCTCCATAGAATAAGAGGGTGCAGTGAGTCTCAGCTGTATCACAGTCTGAACCAGCACAAGCAAGTTTGTCACCACAATTTGTTATACAGTGAAAGAAATAAGTATTTGCTCCCCTGCTTATTTTGAATGTTTGCCCACTCACAAAGAAATGATCAGTCTAAAAATCGAATGGTAGGTGTATTGTAACACTGAGAGACAGAATAGCAACAAAAAAAATTCAAAAGAAATGCATGTCTAACAAATTATGCACTGATTTGCATGTTCATGAGGGAAATAAGTATTTGATCCCCTATCATTCAGCAGGACTTCTGGCTACCAGGTGTCTTTCATACAGGTAACAAGCTGAGATTAGAAGCAGTCTCTTAAAGGGAGTGCTGCTATTCTCATTTTGTTACCTGTATAAAAGACACCTATCCACAGGAGCAATCAAACAATCAGATTCCAAACTCTCCACCATGGCAAAGACCAAAGAGCTGTCCAAGGATGTCAGGGACAAGATTGCACAAGGCTGGACTGGGCTACCAAACTATCGCCAAGTAGCTTGGTGAGTAGGTGACAACAGTTGGTGCAATCATTCGCAAATGGAAGAAACACAAAACAACTGTCATTCTCCCTAGGTCTGGTGCACCATGCAAGATCTCACCTTGTGGCGTGTTAATGATCATGAGAACAGTGAGGAATCATCCCAGAACTACACGTGAGGAACTTGTCAACGATCTCCAGGCAGCTGGGACCACAGTCACCAAGAAAACAATTGGTAACACACTACGCTGACAAGGATTGAAATCCTGCAGTGCCCGCAAGGTCCCTCTGCTGAAGAAAGCACATGTCCAGGCCCATCTGAAGTTTGCCACTGAGCATCTGAATGATGCAGAGGAGGACTGGTTGAAATTGTGGTCAGATGAGATCAAAATCAAGCTCTTTGGCATCAACTCAACTCGCCGTGTTTGGAGGAGGAGGAATGCTGCCTATCACCCCAAGAACACCATCCCAACTTTAAACATGGTGGTGGAAACATGCTTTGGATGTGTTTTTCTGCTAAGGGGACAGGACAACTGCACTGCATCAAAGGGACGATGGACGGGGCATTGTACCGTCAAATCATGGGTGAGAACCTTCTTCCCTCAGCCAGGGCATTGAAAATGGGTCGTGGAGGGGTGTTCCAGCATGATAATGACCCAAAACACACGGCCAAGGCAACAAAAGAGTGGCTCAAGAACAAGCACATTAAGTTCCTGGAGTGGCCTAGCCAGTCTCCAGACCTTAATCCAATTGAAAATCTGTGGAGGGAACTAAAAGTTTGAGTTGCCAAACGTCAGCCACAAAACCTTAATGACTTGGAGAGGATCTGCCAAGAGGAGTGGGCCAAAATCCCGCCTGAGATGTGTGCAAACCTGGTGGCCAACTAAAGGAAACGTCTGACCTCTGTGATTGCCAACAAGGGATTTGCCACCAAGTACAAAGTCATGTTTTGTGAAGGGGATCAAATACTTATTTCCCTCATGAACATGCAAATCAGTGCATAATTTGTTAGACATGCATTTCTTTTGAATATTTTGTTGCTATTCTGTCTCTCAGTGTAACAATACACTTACCATTTGATTTTTAGACTGATCAATTCTTTGTGAGTGGGCAAACATTCAAAATAAGCAGGGGATCAAATACTTATTTCCTTCACTGTATGTGAGAAAAATGACAGTGAATGATCATCCTACAGCAGCAAGGCACTTAGATATATCAGTCCAACAAAGCACTGGCATACATAAAGGGGCAATTAAGTATTGGAAAGAAATTCTGCTAATTCAGTGAAATTCTGCTCATTGTTACTCCTAAAAGACTGTCAACTTAGCAGGGTGCAGAAACATTGACCTTTCAATTTGCAGCAGAGCAAGATTAAAATCAATATCAATATGTGTACAAGGAAGTTAGGTGAAGGAGGTCATAAATATCAGGAAAAGTGATCATCTTCATATAGACCACACAGTTTTAGTGTAATTCAATACACCTCCCTGATTAATGTCCTCTTTAGCTGTTCAGATTGTAAATGTGTGACACATTTACAAAGACTTTATTAGAAGTGGTAGAAAATTCTCTATTCGGTTTATGGTAGTGTTTACAATCTCTTCTGAAGCTTTGTGGTTCTGTAAGATGCCACACAGTAGGCAATAAGATACAAGGTTTGATTGTTCCATCTGACGTTTTAACAATAGTGCTACTTCATTATGCACTGCATAGTGAATGTGTGATGGATACAGAACATATACAACCTTGCTTACAGTGCCTTGAAAAAGTATTCATACCCCTTAACATTTTCCACATTTTGTCATGTTACAATCAAAAACGTAAATGTATTTTATTGGGATTTTATGTAATAGACAAAGACAAAGTGGCACATAATTGTGAAGTGGAAGGAAAGTGATAAATGGTTTTCAAAATGTTTTACAAATAAATCTGTGAAAATTGTGGCGTCCATTTTTATTCAGCCCCCCTGAGTCAATACTTTGTAGAACCACTTTTTGCTGCAATTACAGATACAAGTCTTTTTGGGTATGTCTCTACCAGCTTTGCACATCTAGAGAGTGACATTTTTGCTCATTCTTCTTTGCAAAATAGCTTAAGCTCTGTCAGATTGGATGGAGAACATCTGTGAACAGCAATTTTCAAGTCTTGCCACAGCTTCACAATTGGATTTAGGTCTGGACTTTGACTGGGCTATTCTAACACATGAATATGCTTTCATCTACACCAGGGGTGTCAAACTCAATTTCATGGCGGGCTACATCAGCATTATGGTTGCCCTCAAAGGGCCGGTTGTATCTGTAAGACTAGATGTCCAGAGCACCCCACTCTTCCCTACATCACAGTGCACCCCCTTTACCTTGTGCTGCTGCCACGAAGAAGCTGGAGGTGGAGCTGGGAAGCAGAAAGTGCAGGGTCTGTAGGAGGAACAAAGAAGGGCTGGAGTCAGCTGGGGAGGTGGAGACAAAGGGGTGCTGCAGCTGCACAGAGATGTGCAGGATCTGTAGCAGTTTTGTCCTCCTCTCTGCTGCCAATTGCTGAGAGCAAGGGTGGGGGGTTGCAGAAATGAGCGCCACTGTGGCTGCAAGGAGAAGAGCAGGATCTGGCGGAGGAGATATGTCCTCTTTTCTGTTGACTGCTGAGACAAGGTGGAGACAAGGGAGTGCCACAGCTGCAGGAGAGGTCTGAGGGCCACATGAAATGGCCTGGAGGGCCGGATTTGACCCTTGTGCCTTGTGTTTGACACCTGTGATCTAAACCATTCCATTGTAGCTCTGGCTGTATGTTTAGGGTCGTAGTCCTGCTGGAAGGTGAACCTCCGCCCCAGTCTCAAGTCTTTTGCAGACTCTTAACAGATTTTCTTCTGCAAACAGGATTTCTTACGGCTTTCTTTCAACAGTGGCTTTCTTCTTGCCACTCTTCCATTAAGGCCAGATTGGTGGAGTGCACAACTAATAGTTGTCTTGTGGACAGATTCTCCCAACCGAGCTGTGTATCTGCAGCTCTTCCAGAGTTACCAGAGTGGGCTTCTTGGCTGCTTCTCTGATTAATGCTTTCCTTTGCCCAGCCCGTCATTTTAGGTGATCAGCCATGTCTTGGTAGATTTGCAGTTGTACCACACTCTTTCCATTTTTGGATGATGGATTGAACACTTCTCTGTGAGATGTTCAAAGCTTTGGATATTTTTTTTATAATCTAACCCTGCTTTAAACATCTCCACAACGTTATCCCTGACCTGTCCGGTGTGTTCCTTGGCCTTCACGATGCTGTATGTTCAGTAATGTTCTCCAACAAACCTCTGAGGGCTTCACAGAACAGCTGTATTTATTCTGAGATTAAATTGCACACAGGTGGACTCTATTTACTAATTGACTTCTAGGTGACTTCTGAATTCAGTTGGTTCCACTAGATTTTAGTTAGGGGTATCAGAATAAAGGGATGTGCATACAAATGGATTCCACACTTTTCAGATTTTAATTTGCAAAACATTTTGAAAACCATTTATCATTTTCCTTCCAATTCACAATTATGTGTCACTTTGTGTTGGTCTATCACATAAAATCCCAATAAAATACATTTGCATTTTTGGTTGTAATATGACAAAATGTGGAAAATTTTCAAGGCACTGTATATCTACTTTATCCACAGAAAACAATAGGTGCTGTCAGTGATACCTTTTGCTAATACAGGATTGTATTGTGTATGTACATGGAATCAGGAAAATACAGTCCACTTTTTTATGCTCAGAGTATCCCCACCCAGCAGCAGGATGAGAAGCCAAATTAAATCTGGATCTAGTGAATTATATAAAACACTGTTTAAATCTAAAATATAAACAGAGATTCTTACTTTAGTACAGTTGCAATATTTCCTTGATGGCATTAAAAGTTCACTGATTTATTTTATTTAACAGTGTTGCTTTTAAGGTAGTTATAGCATTTTGGCAAACGATCTGGTCAAAGAAGGTTCCTTCTTTTAAATATATGTTTAAAAGCAGACACTGGTTTGCTATTTTATGTTTAGATCTTCACAATTGCTGTACTACCAAGTACAAACTTTAATAAAATGGATATGGTATCACTATGTTCCCCCTTCCCCCCCAAATGTGCTTTGGCTTATGATGTCTGCAGGTGCCCCAAAGACTAGCATTCTATAATCCAATCCCAGGGCACCTTTTAAATACTTGTTTTTTATGTGTTAATAATTGAAAAAAAGGTTAGGTCACTCTTAATTAGACAATGTGTGTTATGTGAATAATGAACTGAGAAAGAAACAAGCAGGTGTCTGAAATACAGATATTTGGTGATTATTAAAAAGAATGCTAAGAAAGTAAAAAAGAAAAAAAACACGAAGACAATGTAAACATTCACAGTCAATATAAATCAACAATTAAGTGTATATGAAAAACATGATATGGTCGTATCTCAAAACCATAGTAGTCAAAGACTGCATCAGCAAGGGGTTCACGTTTAATTACTGGTATTGTCTTATACTTGTATCAATGTACCACTATGGAAAGTTAGTCTCTCTTCCCGTGACCATTTTATACTTAACCCCCATCCTGTATCTGCTGATTCAACCCCTTGGCTGCAGTATGAGCTGCCTGTATATGTAATGTGAGATTGCACTTTTAATTGTGCATGCTTCATATTAATCATTCTAAGTTATTACTGCAGTAAAGTAGTTTTCACATATAGAGTTCTTTCTTTTCAGTGCAATTGTCTTCTCCTATTAATCTTTCTAATGGCTTAGCCCCATGTGTCTTTATTGCTAATGTTATGTTAGGCTCACTTCATTTCACACTCTTATGTAGCATGAGTTAAATTAAAAGCATGCAGCCTGGGTGATATCAGCATGCATTGCATGTTGTGGATAATCTGTTATGTTTCCATTCCTTTTAAAAGAATTTATATTGACACAGTATACACCATTTTAAAATATCAGTATTATAGCAATACAAACAATAGTTATTTTTAACAATCCAATATAAGCTTACTTGAAAAATCTCTTTGCCTGCTGGTCATCTCTTCCAATAACTTTCTCTTTAAACCTAAAAGTATTTTTAGGTAGACCTATTACTGTCCAGTTCAAACTGCCAGACTTTCATTTGATGAAAAAAAGGCATACAAAAAGGTAACATGCATTGAAAAACATATTTCCAACATTTGCTATATTCAGGGATAAAAGCAACTAAATTTCTAAGCAAATCTTGACTTTTGATGTGAAAATTGAGTCATTCCTTCCCAGGTATAAACTGAGTTTCACTGATGGTCCATTGAGGCTATCTGTCATATTAAAGGATCAGTAAGGAAGCATGGGAGGCAGAATAGGTGGACCAAGTTAGCCTTTTACAGAAAGTCAGGATTTGCATTTTTCTTCAGCTGCCTTTATCTCAGGATCTGATGGTTTTGACTTGCATGTTTTTGCAGATTATTTTTTTTCTACTTTCACTGAACCTCTTATGCATTTTTCCATCATACACAGCATTGGCAGTGCCCCTATTTGTGCTAGGTATATTTTTAAAAACTTTAGGAGCCCTTACAAAGTATAGAGGGCTGCTCTGGTAATCAAATAATGCTGATGCCAGGAAAATATTGTGCATCTCAGGGGAAAAAAACGGTGTGTTGTGGGAAAACGCATTATACCACCAGTTAACGTGTTGCATTTAAAGCTGTATGATCAAAGAGGCTTACACAAAAATTGACCTGCAGCCTTTTTTTGCCATGCCTAACACAGTAGTGAGTTACTGTGCATTGGGGTGCCTTTCAAAATGAATGTCACTGCATTGCACCAACCTGTATTTTGCATATTGCCATGTGCTGTGCTGCTTCATTGCACTAGTGTAAATTGACCCTGAAAAGTTGACGTGGTGAGTCTAGAGTTCTCTATCGATTCCCTACTGTTAGTGCAGGTTTGCAGTCCCAACATATGGCTAGTCCATACAGAATACTAACATATTAGAACGGTCCGGTCCTGGCTCATCAGTTCGTATGAGCAGGTGGTGAAGGAAAAAAAAAACCTAAATGGCCTTTTTTTTTTTTTTTTTTTTTTTTTTTTAAACATATGGGTTATTTTTCCCATTTATTAGTTCATTAATTGAAAAAAATTGGTTGACAGGTTAGGGACTCATTCAATAATATCAATGCTTGAAATTTCTTGTTAAGGCTATCTATATAATGGGTAGCATACCTGAACAAACTATAAAATCTACACATGCTTTAATTACATGTGTTTTATAATGTGGCTTGGGGCCAAAATGAAATACCTATGGGCTGTGTGCAAGATTTTCCCACCCTTTCTCTCTGCTCACTGTATAGGGACTGCTTAACCTGACGTTTCCTTCACAGGGAAGAGATGACAGTATAACTTCACAAACTTTCATATACCTAGACAAAAAAAAAACAGTGCTGATAGATCGCCAGAGGAAAGGAGAAATATGAGACTTTTCAACAGCCTCCAGATTAGAACTGTGCAATAAATTAGCTACTAATTGAAGTAATAATAGTTGTGTCACCTGACTTGGTAAATGGCCAGCACGTTATGAAATAATGTACTGCACCTGCTTCAATGTTCTTCATAGCATTGCTTTAAAGGAGAGTATAGTGTATTTTATTACAGTAAGCAAAGGTTTCTTTTTAATTTTTTATTTGAGGAACACGGGAATTCAGAGACTATTTGGTTATTTTGCCACCTACAGAAGGATGCAAACAGAAAAATAGCATTGTGGGAAAATGGACACTTTTTCTCTGCTCTCTCACTTTTCTTTTTTCTTTGATCAAGACTCCTGCTACATTGCTGCTTGAGCTAGTCTCTGTATGGAGCTCTCTGGATCAGTGTATCCTCAGCACTAGATTTTAAGGCTCTTCCGAGACCTCCCTGACTGGAATCTGTGGGGCTAGCCCAGAGTATATCCCTCAGGCACTGGGCTCTGCATTGTGACGCTTTCCAGACTCAAGTGTAATATGTTAGCCATGGAGTGCTAAGAGTTCCAGAGTTCTGGCACAGCTCCAGGTGTGACCCTGTTTCTGAAGACTCACTATGAATAGGCTGTGCAGGCTGAGCACAGGGAATTACTTCATTGCTAGGACAACTGAACACCATTTAAAATTCCAGCTTTCTGTTGGTTTAGTAGAGAAGGGGGTTAACACTAAGGGACTGAGAGCTGACATCATCTACTGGGTGGAACTTTGCGCTCGCTTTCCTGCCATTCAGTGTTGAGGAAGCACTTTCTTGGATCGATGCGTGGTATGTCTAGGCTGCCTGTTGACAGTGCCCTCTCATGCCTTTAACAGCTGGGTTAAAGAATGTTTAAGGCCTAGGCTTGTGCCTTGAGCTGTGTTGCCCCCATCTTTCAATGTACGATTATGCATAACAATACACCACACAGACATCCATGAGGTAACCCTTTGCTGATATGGGACTTCTTTACATGCTGCTTCAGAATCTACTTTTGTGTGCTGGTTTTCTCTTCGTTGTTGCATGTTGGACACCTAGAGAGCAGTCCCACTGTCCTGGGTACCTCCTAACTTGCGATTCACTGGTTCCGGTGCTGTCTGCAGTGTGCCCTCTGAAGGTCCTGACACTGATGAACTGGAAATTTGTCCTCTGCTTAAATCTATTCCATCTTCAGAGTCTTCCTCTGTTGGGTGTGACCCCCTCCTTGGCTCTATCTCAGGTGGAATTCAGCACAGTCATGCTAGATTTTATGTGCGAATAGCATCCTTGATTGCTGACTCTGCAAAGGTCAGAAGCGGTTTTCTACACTTTCCACTGCAAAATCCTTTTATGATCTGCCTACGGAATTCGCTGTCTGATTGGAAGTTTCCAAAGTACTTAACAGATGACACTACACCTGAGAAAACCACAGGTTCTTGCCATTACTTCCAAACTTTAGAGACTGTCTCTGCTCTAATTGATACAGTTGATTTACACTGCCTTAAAAATCAAGGATCAACCTGTAGCTTCTACCCTTAATGCCCCAGGCTAGGTTTCTTTAGGGTCCCCAAGACAGCCAAGACCATGTTGTTGCACCCACTTTTTGCAGTAGTCCTTATGGAAACTGCAAGAACCCTGACAAGCTGTTCACTCTTCCTAAACAGCTAGAAGCCCTTTAACCGATTGAGAAGGACTTTGATAAAAAAAAGTAGCCTGCCACTCCTGTAGTTCTGGCAGTGCTCTACCTTAACAAAGCTTTAAGCATCCCTGTAGAAGGGGCATTTGTGTTATACAGTGGATATAAAAAGTCTACACACCCCTGTTAAAATGTCAGGTTTCTGTTATGTCAAAAAATGAGACAAAGATAAATAATTTCAGAACTTTTTCCACCGTTTAATGTGACCTATAAACTGTACAACTCAGTTGAACAACAAACTGAAATCTTAGGTGGAGGGAAGTAAAAATAAAAAAAACTAAACTAATCTGATTGCATAAGTATGCACACCCTTAAACTAATACTTTATTGAAGCACCTTTTGATGTGATTCCAGCACTCAGTCTTTTTGGGTATGATTCTATCAGCATGGCAGATCTTGACTTGGCAATATTTTCCCACTCTTCCTTGCCAAAACACTCCAAATCTGTCAGATTGCTAGGGCATCTCCTGTGCACAGCCCTCTTCAGATCACTTCACTGTGGGTATGGTGTTCTTTTGGAGATGTGCAGTGTTGTTTTTACGCCAAACATATCTTATGGAATTATGGTAAAAATTTTCAACCTTGGTTTAATCAGACCATAACATTTTCCCAAATGCTTTTGGGAGACTTCAGATGTGTTTTTGCAAAATTTAGCCTGGCTTGGATTTTTTCTTCATAAGAAAAGTCTGCCATCTTGCCACTCTACCCCATAGCCCAGACATATGAAGAATACGGGAGATTGTCACATGGACCACACAGCCAGTACTTGCCAGATATTCCTGCAGCTCCTTTAATGTTGCTGTAGGCCTCTTGACAGCCTCCCAGACCAGTTTTCTTCTTGTCTTTTCATCCATTTTGGAGGGGCGTCCCGTTCTTGGTAATGTCACTGTTGTGCCATATTTTCTCCACTTGATGATGACTCTATTCACTGTGTTCCATGGTATATCTAATGCCTTAAAAATTCTTTTGTACACTTCTCCTGACTGATACCTTTTAACAGTGAAATATCTCTGATGCTTTGGAAGCTCTCTGCAGACCATGGCTCTTGCTGTAGGATGCGACTAAGAAAATGTCAGGAAAGACCTACTAGAACAGCTGAACTTTATTTGGAGTTAATCAGAGGCGCTTAAAATGATGGCAGGTGTGTACTGACTCCTATTTAACATGATTGTGAATGTGATTGCTATATCCTGAACACCGCTACATCCCCAGTTATAAGAGGGTGTGTACACTTATGTAACCACATTATTTTAGGTTCTGTTTACTCCCCCCCCCCCCCCCCCCCCCCTAAAAGATGGAAAAAGTTCTGAAATTATTTATCTTTATCTCATTTTTTTACATCACAAAAACCTGACATTTAAACAGGGGTGTGTAGACTTTTTATGTCCACTGTAGGACCCAGTTGACGAGCAATTGAAGGCCCCTTCTAAAAGCTGGCTGTGTTTGGCAGGACCTGCTTTGAAGTTGGACCCTAATCTGTTAAATTCTAGCTGATTGGACTAAGGACATCAGAAGGGATCTGCTACTATGTAAGTGGATCTCTTCCTTAATTATGGAGCATTTACAGCTCATGCCTGCAGTCTTGAACTACTAGGTGGACAGGTTGTTTGAAGTCTCCTGTCCCATTTCCTGTATAAGGACTTTGGTAAAGTATTCATCATGCAGAAAGCACCTCCTTTGCATGCCATCTCTTTGGAGCTATCTTGGACACCCTCATCAAAGATGTCACCAGGAGCGAGATTACCCTTCTGCCCTAGGAGGTGTGTATGTACGCATATAATTGGCACTTTTGCTTTGTAGTGCTAAGGTTTCAGTTCCCCAACAGTAGCGTTATCTTCTTTGTCCACTAACTCAGCGTTTTTCAACCACTGTGCCACGGCACACTAGTGTGCCGTGAGATATTGTCTGGTGTGCCGTGGGAAAAATTGCAATTTCATCCGTAACATGTGGCCTCGGCTCACAAATAGACCAATCATTAGAACAGCAATGGGCAAACTACGGCCCGGCGGACCTTTTAATCCGGCCCGCGGAGCGTGATACTGTCAGGATGATCTGTCCCCCTCTACGTATCTGCGCATGTGCCGGAGATCGCCGATCGGCTGCTAATGCCTGAAACTGGCACATGCGCAGATACGTCGAGGGGGACAGATCCTCATAGGAGACAGATTTTCATGCTACACCGGAACGGCGAGAGGAACGCGCGGAGCAAAGGTAAGTGAATTGACACAGGGGGGCTTGGGGACTTAATATGGGGGATGAATTAATATGGGGGATGAATTACTATGGGGGATGAATTACTATATGGGGGATGAATTACTATGGGGGATGAATTACTATATGGGGGATGAATTACTATATGGGGGATGAATTACTATGGGGGAGGAATTACTATGGGGGATGAATTACTATATGGGGGATGAATTACTATATGGGGGATGAATTACTATATGGGGGATGAATTACTATATGGGGGATGAATTACTATGGGGGATGAATTACTATGGGGGATGAATTACTATATGGGGGATGAATTACTATGGGGGATTAATTACTATATGGGGGATGAATTACTATATGGGGGATGAATTACTATATGGGGGATGAATTACTATATGGGGGATTAATTACTATGGGGGATGAATTACTATATGAGGGATTAATTACTATGGGGGATGAATTACTATATGGGGGATGAATTACTATATGGGGGATTAATTACTATGCTTACTATGGGGGAATATTACTATACTTACTATGGATGACACATACACATCATTCATCTACTCTTGGTCCGGCCCCCGGGTCCAATTATAAAATACTTTATTATTTCATAATAAAGTAATTATAAAATAATTTCTTTGTGTTTGATTCCTATTCAAGAGAATTACTTTATATATAGTCAATATAGGCACAGAGGTAAATTTTTTTAACATTTTCTAATGGTGTTGTGCCTCGTGATTTTTTTCATGAAAAAAGTGTGCCTTTGCACAAAAAAGGTTGAAAAACACTGCACTAACTGGTGTTTGTATGGTCAGAATTATTTTCATACTAGATAAATTAGATACAATAAACATTATTTGTATTGTAAAAACCAATACAAAAAGCCTGGATGTGGAGGCAGGCAATCCCAGGAAAAAAGTTTAATTTCATAACTCCAAACTCAGGTAGTATGAAGTCTATGGGGGATTTAGCTTACCTTTATCCATCAAAATGTACTGTTAATCAAAATATTGCTGGAGCAGTCTTTCTTTTTTTGTTTTAATTCACAAAATACATTTTAATTAAGTTTAGGACTGCAGTTACTGATAGTACTGAAAGCCATAATTTGCTAAATGAGAGCCTCAAGTTTGGGAGCCCCCAGGTGCTCATGAAAATAAAGATACAGTTTAATTTCAGTACAGGTATACTTTAAGGGATTATGTTTTATTAAACATGGTTTTATTGCTGCAGTTATGTTGTACCAACAAGTTCTTTTCAGTGTGCAAATTAATTGCACAGAAAAATTCTAAGTACGCACGCCATGTAGAACATCTGTAATCGTTAACAGTAAATGTTTTGATATAATTCAGCATTGTTTGCAGTTTTAAGGCCAGAGCTATGGTTTGTTAGCATAATTATTCAGATGTAAGCAAAACTTTGCTGCACTTTGTTGAAGTTTAATGAAAGTAAATATACAATATTAGAGCTGTGCTGTGTGAGCCTGTATGCAGGCAGGGAATTTCTCAATGTCACAAGGGGTTGAGGTGGGTGTCCACACAGATCAATCTTGATAGTTTATTTTTCCTATCAACCATTTTGATAGCCTTGCAAAGTTTTGGTAAAGCACAACATTCCTCATTTCCTCTGTTGACGGATAGCTTTCATTACAGACTGAGAGTTAGAAAAATTGTCTTTACGGGAAGCGACAGCAACTTCCATTTTTTTTTTTTAGGCTTTATATGCGTTTGGCTAGTTTGGCCTAGACAGACGTTTTTGTATTTTAATCCAATAACAGATTTGGTAATTTACAAGAAAACCCTCCACAGGTTCTACAACACAGATAAAATGCTATTTTGTTCTTCTGTAATCAGAAGAGAGAAATAGAATATTTAAGTGTTAAAGCTGAACTGGGGGATAAGAAAATACTGTCTAAACAGAAGAACTTTGTGTATGTTTTACTTCAGTGTTGGTGTATTTTGTGTATTTTATCTAGATGTGTGCAGTAATCTTGAGTGAAACTTTGCCTCTAAGCCGAAGCATCTTCTATTAACAACACTCACTGCTGCTCTCTCTCCTAGAGGGCTATCTTACACTAGTGTTGCCCTCCGAAGAGTGATCTCCATTTATAATGTTCTGTACAGGGCATTTGACAGGCAGTAAGAAGGTGTTGCATAGTCTCCTTACGGCCTGCTAAAATCCTATACCAGTGCACCACAACTGCGTGCGTTGCAGGCCATCCCGGTTTAGCTGAATTGGCCTTGTTCAGCAGATGGAATTGAACACGACAGCGGAGATCATTTTTGCTGTGCTGCAGTGCAAGGCATTACAGCTGTGGCATATGTAGTCCCCCCTCTGCTGCCTTTGCAGCATATGAGGGGTGTGAAAATGAAGCTTGGCCTCCCAAAAGTGTAAATGAGGCCTTACAGAGTCGCAAGTCCTGTATCTACTGTCCCTTCCCCAATAGTTCTCCGCAGATGGCCTATATTGGGTGGACCTGCTGGGTCTCTCCCACCGCTTTGATCTCTACACAGACTTTATGTAGCACAGTAATAATGTCACTTTATAAGGCAATATTTGGTTTTGAAAAGGCATTTAATGAACTCAAAGTGGATTTATATACTTTGTGGCTTTTGAGGAATATATTTAAATGAGTTTTTTTGTGACCAGAGTTTAGCTTTAAAGGGTAACTTCACTTTCGTAGGAAATAAAAATAATATAGCGTACAAAATTGAGACACAAGTCATATTGTAATTGAATGTCATTAAAAATTACCTTTCTTTTTCAACAGCACTGTAATTTTCTGTAAAATGTAATGTGGCTATTTGGAGGTGTTGTATACACAGGGGGTGTACAGATCGCCCCCTGAAAATGTAATTTCCTGCGTGTGTGATTGGCTTACTGATTTTGCCAGAAGTCTGCAGTAAGATACAAGTCAGATTTTTAGCATCCCCTGCAACAAAAATGTCATTTTTAGTTAGATACTCCCAAAGGGGAATAATATCAAAAGGAAATGCAGACCCTGCCAATTTCCTCATTAGAGCCTTGCAGGTGCAGCAGCAGATTAATAATTATAAATAGTCGAGAGAATCCTCTTGCTCTAGAAATGGTGAACGACTAATACAGCTGCCAACACTCTCCTACTAATACCTAGTGTAGTGTGCAAACATGAATAAATATATAGTGTGGCGCTCAAAATATATAAATAAATAAATATATATAAATAAGTGATCAATTCATATACAAAATGTAAAAATCATGACTACTATCAACTAAAATAAATAATCAATAAATAAATAATTGCAATAATACCTCAAGTGATCACACTCTAAATGATTAAAGTGTCTCAAATAAATAACTAATCAATAAATAAGTGCATCAATAAATAACTCAAGTGATCACACTCTAAATGGATCAAGTGGCTTAAATAAATCACATGCTTGCAATTGACATAATAGTGACCAAAAAAAGTAGTAACAGCTTAATATAAATCAAACAGTGTTAAAGTGCCAAAAAATAGTGCAAGAAAATATATAAATGTCCGTTCCTTCTACAAATCAATATATAGAATGTTCTTCAAGTGATAAATCAATTCATGCAATATACGGTGATGCTCAATAGGTGATTTGTGCCAAAATCTTCTCCAAACAGTGGCTAAATGTCCTCCTCACCTCCTCCCTGCGACCCCTAAGGGCCAACAGGCTTGTAGGATCAACCTGGATCCTAAAATCAAATGGGCCAACAACTTTTTCTTCCTTCTTTGTATCTCCTGGTGGGCCTCCTATTTCCCTTATTCAGCCAAGGTGCCTCTGAAGAACAGTGGCTCACCAATCCAGTGAGCCAAAGAAGAAAACACCCTCTAAGTGTAGTATTAAAGACTCCTTTATTTTCAAATGCAAAGTAGCAAAACTCACATATCTCAGCAGTCCTCCCTCCTCACCGATGTGTGGGTACACTGCATGTGAATTGGGACTTCCTGGGTATAGCAAGATGGCGTCGCACGCCGGAAGTGCGTCACCGCGCACCGGAGACTGCGGACTCGTAAACCTACGCGTTACGTCACTGACAACTCGTGACTACCCCGAGGAAGTCACGAGTTGTCAGTGACGTAACGCGTAGGTTTACGAGTCCGCAGTCTCCGGTGCGCGGTGACGCACTTCCGGCGTGCGACGCCATCTTGCTATACCCAGGAAGTCCCAATTCACATGCAGTGTACCCACACATCGGTGAGGAGGGAGGACTGCTGAGATATGTGAGTTTTTCTACTTTGCATTTGAAAATAAAGGAGTCTTTAATACTACACTTAGAGGGTGTTTTCTTCTTTGGCTCACTGGATTGGTGAGCCACTGTTCTTCAGAGGCACCTTGGCTGAATAAGGGAAATAGGAGGCCCACCAGGAAATACAAAGAAGGAAGAAAAAGTTGTTGGCCCATTTGATTTTAGGATCCAGGTTGATCCTACAAGCCTGTTGGCCCTTAGGGGTCGCAGGGAGGAGGTGAGGAGGACATTTAGCCACTGTTTGGAGAAGATTTTGGCACAAATCACTTATTGAGCATCACCGTATATTGCATGAATTGATTTATCACTTGAAGAACATTCTATATATTGATTTGTAGAAGGAACGGACATTTATATATTTTCTTGCACTATTTTTTGGCACTTTAACACTGTTTGATTTATATTAAGCTGTTACTACTTTTTTTGGTCACTATTATGTCAATTACAAGCATGTGATTTATTTAAGCCACTTGATCCATTTAGAGTGTGATCACTTGAGTTATTTATTGATGCACTTATTTATTGATTAGTTATTTATTTGAGACACTTTAATCATTTAGAGTGTGATCACTTGAGGTATTATTGCAATTATTTATTTATTGATTATTTATTTTAGTTGATAGTAGTCATGATTTTTACATTTTGTATATGAATTGATCACTTATTTATATATATTTATTTATATATTTTGAGAACCATACTATATATTTATTCAGATTAATAATTATAAACCTACTCCCATACAGATTCACTCTGCACATGGACACACAAACAGCTATTTGTCCAGAATAACAAAAGGTAGGAATCTGCAACGAAGTTTATTAAAATCCTTGCAATGAACATAGACCACGCAGAGTAGAATGTTTGTTTTTTTTCTCAATAAAAGTGGAATTACTCTTTAACTGCCTCTCTACTGGCCATTGCGATAAAATTACAGTAAGAGGAGCCATTTTTCTAAGCTGACATTTAAAAATGTTTTATGTACTGGTGTGCACCAGGCACTTGCATAATGCGTATAGATCCACTGTCATTAGACAGTAGTGATCATAGGCAAAAGGCACAGAGCCGATCAGAGCTCTTCTGTGCCTTGTGATCACTGTGATGGCCAATCACAGGGATCACAAATTTAAATGTGTTTACATTGACAAGCCAGACCCTTCCTCTCACAGCAGAGGAAGGGGAGGAAGAAAAATTGAGTGAATTCAAGAAGAACAGAGTGGCTACAGCAGAGGAAGGCTGCAATTCAAGGTGGAGAAAGGAAGTGGGTTTGAAGGGCCAGTGACTAATGTGGGGTTGTTGAGGGAAGGGGGAGCGGTGTAAAGTACCACTGATCAGCAATTGTGATGGTGGAGTTTTTTTTAAAATGCCACTGACCAATGATTGTGGAATTGTTAATTTGTGGGGAGTGGGGACATTTATCCATGACACCTAGCTATTGCACTCAATGCATTTTCAGTACTCCATAGAATTCTTTTCTTCTAATACAGGAGGACTTGCACTTGGCTTTGGTGGGTGACCTGTAAAGACTAAGCAAATTCATTTCCAAAAACTTGGGAGTGTCCACTGTTCAAAAAGGGGTCATTTTGAGATGTTCATACTGTCTTGGCACTTTTATTTGATTTATTTTTTAGATAAAATATGAACCACAGCGTGCAGTGAAAGGGAAAGGGGGGGGGGGGGTGTCAGACATAGGACACACCTGAAAATCCCCAAAAGTTGACTTTTATTTATTCCTATACAAAAACCAACAGAAAAAAGATCCCTTTGGAGATCTATTATCAAGACCTTTGGGGAATGCAAAAGCAATCTGTCAGGAAAATCAACCAATTCAAACATTCTCTGAGAAAGGTTCGTCTGGAGGATGTCTAGCATGGTAAGGGAGTATCTACAGGAATGCTAAACCCATCACCACACTCCAGATAGATCAACCACTTCAATTTCTAAATATGCAGGCTTCAGTGACTGTAGCTGAAGCCTGCATGTTTATTATGGAACACGGTTGATCTATCTGGTTTGCGGTCCTGGGCTTAACATTGCAGTAAATGAACAGAGCAAGACATGTCCCTGAATGGGCCAGCACTCAGTGTGGGAAGACAAAGAGCCAACAGGAAGGAATGCAGGAGACTTTTGAGCAGCACTATCCTTCTTTTGCTGTCACATGAAGTATTTACAGACTGATAGCTGTTGTCTGATCCTGTCTTAGGCACCTTTACACTGCTTTTTACATATCTTTCAATAAATCTCTTCCCTCTGCCTCCCAGCTGCCCTTTAAAGGGCATTAATCCTGGGAAGTGGAGGTGGTTTCCTGATCACGTGTTTGCTGGGATTGGCTGTCACAACATTCACATTATCCACATTATCGGGAGTCTAGTTCGCTGGCTCTTCATCGCAGGCATTGACTGATGACAGCTCCATCATTAAGCTGGAAGGGCACAGTGAGAATGATCTTGGCACACAACCTCAGAGCACCTTTAAACATATGCGTTCAGGCACACCTGCCTTGCCTCCACACATATGAATTAACTACTTAAGCTCCAGAAGGTTTTACCCCTTCATGACCAGTGCATTTTTAGCTATTCAGCTCTGCACTACTTGAACGTGGTTCTAAAGCCTTAAGGTTTGTTATCTTCATGCATTCTATGAATAAAGGTAAAAGAACCTTCTATGTGCAGCCGCCCCCATAGCCCCCCCCCCCCAATCCTTACCTGAGCCCCTCCGATCCAGCGATGTTCTCGACAGCCTCTGCTATCTAGGGACTCTTCCTCCCATTGGCTCCCGATGCTGTCAGTCACTTCCAGTGAGCCAATGAGGAGAGAGTGGGTGGCAGGACCGAGTCGCGGCTGTATGTGGCTTATGGATGCATAGAGCAGCAGCTTGGAGATCAGCATGAAGAGGTGCCCCCCAGGGAGAGCTGCTTTCCCTGGAGGCACTGCTCGAGGAGGAGGAGCCAGTCGCACCGGAGGGGACCCGAAAAGAAGAGGATCGAGCTGCTCTGTGCAAAATCACTGCACGGAGCAGGTAAGTATAGACATGTTTGTTATTTTAGAAATAAGAACAAGCTTTCGTGTCACTTTAACTGGTAGTTGCTCAGTCATGCAACACTGTACCCAAATGAAATGTATATCCTTGGTATGGTATTTATTATTATTATAATTATTATTATACAGAATTTATATAGCGCCAACAGTTTGCACAGCGCTTTACAATATAAGGGAGACAGTACAATTACAATACTTTCAGTACAGAAGGAATGTGAGGGCCCTGCTCCTGGAGCTTACAATCTAAAGGAAGAGGAAGGTGATAGTTGCGGAGGATGATCTGGTGGAGGTGATTCAAATACAGTTCTTAATGGTAAAGTCATGAGTGAGGGACCGGGGAGGAGGAAATATTACAAGCTCAGTTTTTGAAAGATTGAGTTTAAGGTAGTGATGTGACATCCATGCTGATATGTCGCTTATTTGATTTGTGATACGTGAGGAGATTGAGGGGGTGAGCTGGGGAGTGGAGAGATAGATCTGGGTGTCATCAGCATAGAGGTGGTATTGGAAGCCATGGGAGGTTATCAGTTGGCCCAGGGAGGAGGTATAGAGAGAGAAAAGGAGGGGCCCAAGAACAGAACCTTGGGGTACCCCAACAGAAAGAGGGAGCGGAGGAGGAGGAGTTGTATGTGACACTGAAAGTGTGCTGAGAAAGGTAACAGGAGAACCAGGAGAGAACCAAGTCATGGAGGCCAATGGAGTGGAGTTTACTGAGGAGGAGCGGGTGGTCGACTGTGTCAAAGGCAGCGGAAAGATCAAGGAGTATGAGTATGGAGTAATGGCCATTGGTTTTCGCAGTTAGTAGGTCATTAGTGAGTTTTAGTAGGGCAGTTTCTGTGGAATGTTGTGGGCGGAAGCCAGACTGTCGGGGATCAAGAAGGTTGTTGTCGGTGAGGTAGCAGTTCATACGGTTGTGAACAAGGTGCTCGAGAAGCTTGGATATATACAGACATTTACGCAACTATGACGCTATATTGGTAATGGTGGTGATCAGCGACTTCTAGTGGGACTGTGATAGTGTGGCAGGCAGTCTTGTACTAGCTGACACTGGCTGGGAGGGACATTAAATGACACTGACATCAGTAGTGACACTAATACACTGATCAGTGCTAATACTGTACACCATCACTGTACTAACGACCCTGGCTGGGAAGAGTTTAACAACATCTAGGGGCAATCAAAGGGTTACCGATGTGCCTAACAATGTGTTATGTGTGTGATATGTGCTGCTTTTACTAGTACATAGATGTGGCTGTTTTTTTCTTCCTGGTTTGCGGGGAGAAAAAACTGCCACATTGCTGCTCTCTGTACAGAGCCCTTGTTAGTAAATACAGGACTCTGTGCTGTGATTCGCTAAGCCAATCAGCAGGTCCTGGCCATAAATTATGGCGCAGGACCTGCTAACCTACCTGTGCTGTACCGAATGAAAGCACTGATTCTGGATCACATAAATGCAAATGATCCAGGGCAGTGGGGCCGGCCACCCGCAGTGTATATACTATGGGCGGTCTTTAAGTGGTGAAAGGGGTTAAGTACCTAAAGTGTTCTACTACACTAAGTCCTTCATCCAACCTCTAAATTATTGCATTTGTTTTTTTCATAAACAAATAATTGCTTATTAATTCTCCTTTGGGGTCTGCGCAGCTTGGGGGCATGGCAGTAGTTTGTCATTTTGCCTGCGTACTTTGTGCAAGAGGGATAGAAGAGAATGACCAATTCAATTTAAACATGTGCATCCAGCAAAGCTTCCTATGTCATTTTACTAACTTGGGGTCCTTATCTTCATCCAGGCAAAAATAAATGAAAAGTTTTGGGAACAATTCTTCAGTGCATTTTGGATTAGGGCATTAAAAGACATAGCAATGGGAATCTTCGATGTGTAAATGTCTTGTTTCTCATTCCTATTAGTTTAGTCACATTAACTTCCCCTAAATTCCATTTTGTGTTTATATACTACTAATATTTCCTTATTGAGTCTGGAGGTCATTAATCATTAACTCTTCTTTATTCATTAACTAGACTTTCAGACGTGGGGGTTTGTAATGCTTACTGACCACTGACAGGGATTTCCTGCAGGTCATGTTATATTGGTATTTTAAACATGCTGATCAGATACTGTAAATGTACATTATCTGTGCCTTAATTTAACAAAGATAAAGATTCTGTTAAGCATTGTGCTCCTTTCTCTCAAACTCTACATAATGCAACTACATTGTACAACTTTGTCAGTTTAGTTTTAGTTGCTTATCTGATTTTTATCCCACAGGGTAATTATTGACTTTGCAGGCTAATGTGGACTTGCCTTCTCCCAGGCACTGTGCCCCTCAAACTCACCATTCTGTGAACTAGCATCAGTCCTCTTCTGAGTTGTATGGCTATTAGCATCATTTAGTCCACTTCCTATGAGCCCAGGGTGTGATAGACCCATCTTCACAGCTCCCAGAACAATGCTGATGTCATTACATCATTGTCACTCTCTGCCTCTTCTTCCATTTGGAGGGTTTTTACAGATAGAAAGTGTGAACTTTAGCAGATGTAAGAAAAGGGGAAGACTTGGTAGCAAGTTTACATTTTAAAAATATATTGTACCAAAAGTGGCATTACACTTTGATAGTTTTTGAAATATAATGGTCAATTCACAAAGCTTTGTGTCTTCATTTTGGCCATTATTTCACTGATATTTCTTGTTATGTAGTTGCTGTATAAAGGTAGTCAAATCACAAAACACGATGACCCTTCTTATCTTAATATTATACAAATGGGAAGATTGTGTACATGTGTACATTTGTATATGTAATGACCACGGATATATACATACAGTGATGTGTATATATTTATAAGTAGACAAGACGTAGTGGTAATTATATTACCGATCCATATGATTTTTCAGTGGGAGGTTATGAACAAACTTCACCTGACACCAAAAATGTAACATCTCTAGACACCCATCAGTGGGGTTTTAATGCAAATAGATTATTGCTTGACACTAATTTATATCAAAACAGATTTGGGGTTTTGAGAATTGCTTGCCCTCCCTTCATCTGATTATCAACAGATGTAGACCTAATCAGTCCAACATTTCAAATAATCATTCTGCTCAGAAAAAAAAACTGATATCCTACTATTTCATAGAGGGTTCCTTCACTTCTAATTTTAAATTAGTGTAGGTGACCAAGACATTCCTTACATTAAAATCCTTATATCCTTAAAGAGGTGAAAGTAAACAGTCAGCTACAGAACATCTTAACCCCCTCTGAAATAAACTGCAAAAGTGTTAAATACCACCCAAAACATTTTATCACAGGAATAGATCAAATTAAGTTTTTAAAGTGGGCAATAACAATTTCGGCTTTGTGAATTACATTTACAATGTAATATTATTGCAAAATAAAGAGTGGTAAAATAACAGAAAAATTTACTTCTACTCTCATAAGGTTGAGCTTTGTAAATTGACCCCTTAGTATAAACCATCAAAACTGGACTTCACAATGATCCTGTTGTCACCAATTGCTGCGTGTTGCATGTTGTCCAGTTAAATTTAGAGCTGACATTAATGCGGTATAATAACAAGTTTATGGCCAGTGTTATGGCTCTAATGAATAGGTTGTAAATTAGAATGGGTGTTAAGAACATTAAGGCAGGGGCTGCGTGTGCGTGTATTACTCTTTCTCGGAACTGCAGCAAATCAGCCAAGTTGGAATCTTGATGACCAACCAGCTGACCAGTAAAAGCTCCCTTGAAGGTAATTTTTCATGAAAACATTTTATGTCATGTAGTTTTAAATAAATAGTAGCATCATAAAATGTAATTTTACAGCACATTAAAGTGCCAGTTTTATGGTCTGTAAAGGATTTATTGATTTGGAATCACTGTGTTTAGCGACATTTGGATGTGAACTTTGTTTCAGCATCTCGCATGTAAAAGGACAATAGATACAACAGAATTATCTCCTATTTTACTTCACTTTCAATAAGCCAACTTTAAACTTCTACTGTAATCTCTACCTTTATAAAGCTGTGGAAGAATGAAAATTTAATGTGTGACTCAAGATACAATGCGCTAAGGGGTTTATTTACTAAAACTGGAGAGTGCAAGCTCTGAAAAGAAACCAATCAGTTTCCAGGTTTTATTGTCAAAATTTACTTGAACAAGCTGAAGTTAGAAGCTAATTGGCACCAGGTTTTGCACTCTCCAGTTTTAGTAAATCAACCCCTAAGTCATTTGGTGGTAGGCAATTAGTTGAAGGTAACCTCCAGCCAAAAACAGGTAGTTAATTTTTTTTTTTCAAGGTTTGCCCAGTACTAAGAGATCCAAACTAAACTTACAGTTCTGCACAATTGCTGTGGCCACTATGAAGGTAAATGATGGAGACACCACCTACCTCTTGTTCATATTAGTGTGGGAGAGTTCCACACTATGAATGAATGAATGGAACACCCCTCAGTGATCTTGCAAGAGAAGCACGATGTGGTTGCATCAATTTCCGCACCTGCAACGAGCCCGCAGCGTGCGGGCTAGTGTGAACATAGCCTGAGAGCCTACAAGCCGCTTTTACGGCTTGTTCACCTTGCTGCCATTGTTTTGCCCTGGACTGCCAATATTGGCGCCTTTTGTATTTATCCCAAGACTTTTTGTCAGCCGCAAGAACTCTCTAAAATTCTTTCACACAAAGGCAATGCATACAATTAGTTGTGTCCATATTTCATACTTGTAGAACTAGCTCATTTGAAATAGATGAGTGAAAAGATGAAATGCTACTGATAATTGTAGAAATGTGTGTCAGTATGTCTGTCTAATACATCTGATATCTCCTGAGGATTAATTTGCCTTATATGCATTGCTAAGTATTTCTGGCAGTTTTATATTATTTGAATGTTTTAAAGGAAATGTTTCATGTTATCATTGGTGATCTTCTGAAAAAGACACTGGCCTTGATGTGTTATGCATATCATACACTGTATACGGACTTTACTGGCTATACTTGCTGTGGGTCGGTAAGTCAGAATATACTGAGACACAACTCAAAAATAGTATTTTTAAGTGTTTCTAAAGCCTCTCTTTTAAATAGTGTGAGAAGTAGTTAAAACCCCTATTAATGTGATTTTTGTCATCTTTGTCACTTCAGAGAATCTTACCTTCAGTTACTGTCCTATAGACAGAATACTTTAAGAAGGAATTTTTAAAAGTTTGGAAATATTTATTTAGACAGTTGTCAGAGAAACATGTGTCCCCATTGGAAGATTTTCCTTCTTTTTCTGTTTTGGTGACTGTTCACATTTTTGGGTTTTTGTCTCAGTTTTATGTTTTAAGTTTAACTTCCAGACTGAGTCCCAATGACAATGGTCCCAAAAGACAAGAGAGTTCATCCCCCTAATGGGGATACAGATAGTAGTAAAATCCTGAAAGAAATTCTGAATACTCACTACTCTATACAGAACTGAATTTAAAAAAATGGTTTGGATCAGGAAGCAGCCCTACAAACTTCTGTCAGTGAAGATTTCCTATAGGTACTCTTGAAAGCATTTTTTTTTAATATATGGATCAAGTAGAAAAGGGTTAGCCCCTTGGTCAAAGTGATGAGAAATACAAAATTCTTTAGTCATAAGCAGAGTAATAGTTTAGGGAATCCTCAAATGGGGATTCTCTAAGATGAGAATTCCATTTCCGCTTTGTTCCTGTTGAGTGTGCAAAGCAGGAAGTGAGTGGGAAATCTCCCCAGCTGGACACAAGCAGCGAAATATAACTTGTATGGGTATAACTCTTCCGTACTCTTATCTAAACTTACATAAACTTTGTCTAATGTCTAGAAATGAGAGGTTATCACCCCAGCACAGATAAATACAGTGTATCAGGATTTTCATGCACTCTGTTTTATAAATGGGAATGTTAGGTCCAGTTACTACGCTTCTGCATTGTGGTGCTCTTAGGTTATTTCTGCGTGCCATCAGTCATCACAAATGTGTTTTCTGAAGAGATCTAATTGTGGCATCACCAATCTCTTTCAAAATTAGGATTTTTTTTGTTCCCCAATCCCCAGGGATATTTGTGGTTGCTTAATAAGGCTTTTGTTGTGTTCATCCGGCAGGAATGTGTGAGTTGTCTACAGTGATAGGCATTCATGTGCAGCCAGACACCCACATGAGCTAATAGTTTATCCTCTTTTCAAGTTTAATTTCAGCACAGACTTGGAGGAGTCAGCCTTCCACCTAGGTCACTGTCGGTAGGAAGGAATAAAGCCTATATTGTAACTCTGCTATCATTTACAAATGACATGCCCCAGATTCAGGCTAAAAAAAAACAAACGGATGAATGTTTTTATGTTGCACCCATAGTTCTGATTATCTTTAGATAAAACTTAGCATGATCAGTTTAGTTTTCATCTTTTGATTATTCATAAATCTTTCACAGGTGTACAGGTCAGTTGTGCTTAATCACTTAAAGTGTATATCTGGACAAAATGTTTTTTTAAAAATAACATACGGTGTACATCTTTGAAATACATGCAAATATCCTTCTGTTTTATCACTTCTTGAGAATGAAAAGAGGGTGAAGTGTTCCGAAGGGAGAACTGGGCAGAACTGACAACACTGCTTGCAGTTTCAATGCAGCAGAGGCCCTGTACTGTCAGCTCAAACAGGAATACTTTTAGCATTGTTAAATGTATAGGAGAAAACATTGAGAAATGTGTATGTTACATGCCATCATCTGTAATTTTTTTTCCCCCTCTCGTGATCTGTTGACCATAACATGACATATCAAAAATGGCTGATAGTAAAAGTGTCTGCATTGACTCTTGAGATCTGAGAGAAACCACAGAGTAGGGACATTAAAATCCTATATACATGTTTTTCTACTAGAACAGAAGGTCTGTATAGGGTTATTTGGCCTCACATAGCAGAAAATTATATACCTGAGGGCTGTGCACCCACAGGATACAGACAACTATGATGCATTATACTTTTATTTTCATTGTGGTAACATGCCTTATGTAACTTTAGAAGTAAAAAGAAAAATATCTGCTGTATCTTGTCAATGTTTTGACCTGTCTAATTTTTTCAGTTGGAAATTCCCATTTTGAGGTATGGCCTCTTTAGGTAAAATGCATGTGTATGGGAGATCTTTCCGCTTGTCATTCTGTGAATTGTACCCTGTGAATAATGCACTTAAATAGGTTTGTCTTGCCCTGGTCACTTCTTCAGGGAGACTTTATTGGATAGCATTCTTAACCTTTGCTTGCAGGTCACATGGAGACCTAAGGTAGGGACATGATATACGTCAGGCCCCATGCACTTTGTTGAATTGCCTACTGTCTTTATTGCAAAAAAAATCCTATGTAATTTATTTAATTATCCTTGTCACTATCTTTTCTTCAATATCCAAGTGTTTATTGAATGTACAATTTGTAATGTACTGGTCTTCTGTAGCTTAACCTGAATAAAATGTGTTTAAAAGGGAGCATCTTGGATGCCATTATGGAAATATTTGCTAGGTCATTATAACAAATTCTTGGCTGTGGAAGCTTCTAACATTACCATCATTTTCTTTATATTTGATTTTATAATTTAGAAATGGTTTTGTATCCACTCTTCAGTAATATTTTCTGCCAGATATATAGACATCATCCCGAGGAGACGCTCATTTTCCTAATTGTATTTGGTGCCAGAATTGCCATTGAACACAAATGTTTTGACACCCTTGGCCAAATTACATATTAGTTAATTAAGGAAAATGTGGAAAGTAGTACACAGCTACTGCAGAGACCGTATGTTAAAAGACAACATATTTCTGTTATGACCGGTTTCCTTTAATTAAACAATGACCTATTTGTACCGCCACTGTATTTGGTTGGCTCGAATGTTGTCTAGTTCTCAATCCAATGCATACATTTTTTTTCAATTATTATTATAACTGGTCTTGCTGTTCATAAACTTTCCTTGTATAAACTTCTTGGGGTTTTTCATTATTCAGTTCTAATGTACAATGAAGTATAATTGTCAGAGAGAAGCTTGTGAATGAGAAGTGAAGGCCATGTCACCATCACGTCCGTAATGAACTTCTGCATCACTTAAGCACATCATTTCTTATGCAGCGACTACTAGTAATGCGACAGGAACAATCCCCGTGTTATTTTTCTTCTGTAAATGTTGCTGTCACTTCAGCTTAGCCGCTTCATTACATAGCTCACAAAGTGCGTTTTTTTTTATCCCTTTGATATGTGTGGGGATTTTTTTTCATGTTGTCAAGAAATTGTCAATTACTTTTCATTGGATTACAAACAATTACATGATTTCCATTAGATTGTTGTTTCTGTCTGTTGAATCAACAGTAAGCAGTTGTGTTTTGATCACCTCGTGTGGTATAGTCACCAAGCTTTTTTTTTTGTCTGACAAGAATAGCAGGCAAATTCTGCCACAGACAGCATTCTGGTCGAATGTTAATCATGAATTTAATTGGATTAATGCAGAAGTATGCAGCTTTGGAGTGCAGAAGATATGTTTGAAGTATATTGAAGTGCTTAAAGATCTGTTGTAATAAAAGTAACGTTTGATTCTAGGTATAAACTATTTGGAAACTGTCATTTTGCAAAGAGAAGTAAAAATAAATGATTTAAAGATTTTTTTTTTTTTTTTTTTTTAGGCAGAACAGGAAAACCTGTTCAAATTGCTTCTGATTAGTGGGGAGGTACCCACTTAGAACTTCTACAATTTTTATGTTTTAACATTGGAAGCTGCAGCAAGTCAGATAGAGCCCAGGTCATTTTCTGGCAGTAGTGTCCCTGGCCACCTTTTCATTCATTGGATTTTACTTTCTATCATGGAAGCGCAGCATCACACGTGGGCTTTACCTAGTTTGGTATGCATGCAATTCAGCCTGCCAAGAAATGCCTGCTCCTCCAGACTGACATCCACCTATCAAGGCATTTTGATATTTTGCTAACTTGCAAGAGCTGCTTGCGTTGGGGCTTATGTCTATTGAGAGAAGTACTGATGCTGTGATATTTTCAGATAGTTATGTACAGCACCCTGCCACCTCCCACAAACTATGATCTGCATGCATTGCGCAAGAAAATACAGAGACCTAGTGATGACATCACTGGGTTTAAAGTAACATATGTAATATGTTAAATATGTAAAATAACATATGTAATGAAAACTGAAAGGATTTATTGAAAAATGTCAGATGTATTTTTTAGCAAAGACATGTAGTAGAATACATTTTGGCCTAAATTTATGATGAAATTTTCTTTTTTTTATAATTTTTTACTAGACATTTTTAATAGCAGAAAGTAAAAAATATTGTTTTTTTTCTCAAAATTGTCTTTTTTTTTATATAGCGCAAAAAATAAAAAAAATACACAGGCGATTAAATGCCACCAAAAGAAAGCTCTATTCGTGGGAAAAAAGAACATAAATATAATTTGGGAGCAGCGTTGCATGACCGCGCAATTGTCAGTTAAAGTAACACAGCGCCATAACGCAAAAAATGGCCTGGCCAGGAAGGGGGGTAAATTCTCTGGAGGGCAAGTGGTTAAAGGAGAAGTGTTGGGTATATAGAAAATCAAACCTTCATACGCAACTCTATGCTGCAACTCTCTCATATCAATTCTAATACCGTGAACTGAGCAATCACATGACTGCTGATTACACAGTTCTCCATCTACTCAGAGACTGTCAATCACCGCTTTCAGTTCTGCCCCTCCAGTTCTCACTGGAGTGCCAAGCAGGAGGGGGGTGAGCGCTGGTGGCTTCGGCCATGCACTAAGAGACAGAACCAGCTGTCGGGCAGCTAGCTGGATCCCAACAATATGGTTGGGATGCTTCTAGAGGCTGGAGCGGCTCTGTGATGTCAGCTGGATAGTGGGCATTGGCCGTCTATAAGCTGACTCTGGGTCATAGGAAACAAAAAGTAAGTGCACTCTTGTGAACCAAAAAAGAAGTGTGCCAAAAAAAAAGAAGCACACTCATATCACCTGAGCGTATATGTTTATTTGTATGGAAGAGATTTACAGCACCCTCTAGCATTGATTTGATTCACAGGTAAAAAATAGAGATCTGTCGATAAAATCCAACAGGGCTGAGATGTCCAGAAACAATTCAGAGTGTCATCTGATGATGATCAAAGGGAAGAGAATTGGCATCTTTAGTGCAGACTTAAAGCTGTACAGCTGGACTCCAGCTTCCTTTTTTTTTTTTTTTTTTTTTTTTTCATGAACTTGCAATGCTTTTGACTTGCTGAAAGATATGAGTCTGCAACAGATTCTGCTGTCATTTCTGTAAAGTCGACATATATGGTACACATTGGGGTTGATTTGCTAAAACTGGAGAGTGCAAAATCTGGTGTAGCTGTGCATGGCAGCCAAGCAACTTCTAACTTGTTCAATTAAGCTTTGACAAAAAAAAAACCTGGAAGTTGATTGGTTTCTATGCAGATTTGCACCAGATTTTGCACTCTCCAGTATTAGTAAATCAACCCCATTATCTCTCTGGTGCTGCCTGCATTTCCAGCCTGAATGACTTGCTTGGCCTAAACTTGTGTCCCCTCTATTGTTTGTTCCAGTAGACTGCCTCCTATTTGCTTACTATGTTGCCAATTATTCCATGTTGCTTTAAGTTTGCTTGATCATTCTAGTATTGTCTTTTCTGGGCATTGCTTTTTTTTCCCCTGCTTTCTTGGTAGGCAGCTACAATCCTCCATCCCCCATTGTGCCAGCAATAAAATAAACACAATTATAATCCCACCCACTGTTTGGGAGGGCACTAGTAGAGTGACTGTGATGAGTTCCAGCTCCTCCCATCACCCTGATTATTCTGAATTTCAGAGACTGGCTGAGACAAGAGATTACATCATTTTAAGTTTAAAAATAGTATATTTACCACATTGGACATTTTGAAATTTTTACTGATTGTGGGCCAGTGATCATAGGGGGACTATGGATGATATTTATAACATATACTAAACTTCAGCCATAATCTTGTTTTAATGTTTATATATTTACTTTTATGATAGTTGAAAATTTCTAGTTAAATTACATAAGTTTCAACACTTCTTTAAACATGTTGAAGGTCTGCTTAGCCTGCTAGCTTCTTGTTTAAAGGCCCATCAGCATTCCCATTGTTATCTGTGTTTGACATCCCCATGCTGGAGTTGGAGGGTCGGCTAAATAGTTAAGAAATCTGCTTGTGAAAGCTTTCTGTGTACACCACTCTTAGGCAGGTTAAAAGCCATGTGTACAAGACCTAACTGTGTCTCCTCCCTAGGAAGTGAAGTGTCAAGTTGTGGATGGACTTTGCTTTTAAGTTGTTTGTCTGTTCATTTTCCTAACATTTATTCAGTATGTACTATTGAACTAATTACATTGACGTATTCTAAACTTTCAGTCAACTTAGAAATTTTTTACCTCATTTCCTGATAATTACATATAACGCAAATATGTCTTGTCATAATCTGCTGACATATCATTCATGAAGGATTCAAACGCTAGTTTCCCTATGGTAGCATGTGGGCACATGGGTATACTATAGTCAGAAGGTCAACCCAATGGGCAATAGTGTGCAGGAAGAGATGGGAATCACCATTGCAGATACAGTTTTGGTACATGCCCAGTAACTGGAGGTTACTTCTATTACCTGTGAAATACTCCCTTCATCCTCCTGCACACAGGGATTTTTAATAGTGCCATTAGACACAAGGAACACATCACCGCTTTTGCTTTTAACTTTGTAAATTGTGGAAGGCTAATATCCTGAACACTGAACCAGGCAGCATTCTTGAACTTGGTAAAGCACAATTATACACACTGTACACATATGCGATATAACTTTCCCTATCACAATCTCCATTAGAACATGCCCCTTGCCCCAGGAAGGACAACACAATTCCTACTCACCCGACAAAGGACTTGCTTACATCTTCAGGGAACAAGTCTTTTTATGACTGTCCCTGCAGAACATCTGCTCCACTCAGCAGCCCTTCTTTTCCTTCCCTGGGCTGTAGGAAGATCACCTTTACTCACAGAACAGGACCTCCATTAAACACCACAATAGAAGGAAAGGGGCCAAAGGACTGCACTCCCCTCATACATTGAAACCAGCATGTGTCTATTTTTTTTTTTTTTTCATTTTCTACACAAACGTGGAGTGTCGGAGGCAAATTTTTAGATTTGTCAAATTTGTGTGTATGGCCAAATCTTTTCATGATTTGACTTCACCAATGACTGTAATTTAGTTTTTATAAACCTTCGTTTGAAAAATGCCAGTGGTGACCTTTTGTAATTTACCAACGTCTTATCTTTTTACTTTCCTAGCTCTTTTATAATCATTGTAGGAAACACTGGACAGGTAGAGCATTGATATACAGAAAAATATCTTTAATTTGGCACAGGCCAGTCACATTGAGTGTTTTCACAGCATGCTTACATTACAAGCCAGCTGTTCAACTACTGCTGTAAAAAAGATAGCTATCTGATTTCTGCGCACAAACAAGACATGTTTTTTCCTTCTATTAACATCCACTGCTATAGAAAATTTAATCTGATGATTGTCTTCTCAAACATATGCTATGGCTGGCTAAGGCAACATGTGGCTCTCCAGCTGTTGTTAAACTACAGCTCCCAGCATGCTTTGCCTGCCTCAAAAAAGAAAGAGGTTCCCTGAGACTTGTACAAGCCAAGGTTAATCAAGGTGCAAATGTCACCTCCATGGAGCAAATCTGTGTTAATGAGAATTTCCTGAGAGCTACGTGGGATGCAAGTGATCAGAGACTCTTTTGCCACAGTTGAGCAAATATCAGCATTTGTAGAGTTTACATGAAGGAAACAATGAATGTTTGGAAATATTGGAAGAAAGCACATGACTAAACTGTGAAATCTTCGAACAAATGGACTGCACTGCATCTACACATTGATTGAGTTGGATTGAAGACTCCGGTAATTTCCAGCACTATAGTGGCCAGAGATGGAAGAGCAGATGTCTTTATTTATACAAATAAAATAAAAATTAATGATGTCCTATTTAATCAGCTCAGAGTGCAGAATGACTGTAAATGGCAACTGCCCTGAAATAGTATACTATATTTAATATAGGTCTAAACCCTAAATGTGAGTGACTTTTTGACAGTGGCCTTTTTGTTTCATAAAATACTGGTTTTGAATTTTTTTTATTCCGTGCTGCTGATTTCCTTCAGTGTTTTCTAGCTACTTCCTATTTACATGCACTTTTTCCATCATTGCTTTGGACTAGCTTACTAATCATAACAGTAGTGGACCATATCTGTGCATTGTCACGACTGCTTGTAGTCTTAATAAAGGGATGGTAGCAATGACAAGGCAGGAGCACAGTTTGGAGACAGTTGTTACCCCATAGCATAACATATCTTTACAGATGGGTTTGCAAATCATGAGTATGTACAACACTTGAAAACCCCTTGGCAGGTAAAAACAACTTGCGTAGAGATGCATTTAATAAACCTTTGCAGGTGTTCTTAACAAAGCTTAAACATTTTCCTAAGGTTTCTAGCTAACCAAATACCAAATCAGAGAAAATGAGTTTGTTATGGGGTAAACATCTCCCTGAACTAGCCACCCAAAACAAGATTTTGTGAAGGACCTGTGAATAGGCCTATCAAGGTAATATATGTATAAAATGTACACTTGCAACCAGTCCTCTCACTACTGAAATTTGTAGCTCCAGGTGTTGCCTGCCCATCCATCATCCTTTGTTCTCTATAACTATTGTCCATGCTCTGTTGTCAGAGTCACATGTTCGGTTAAAACTTTTTGGCATGAGATGGGAGAGACAGACACATCCCAAAGCAGATTTTGATAACGTAGAGGATTGCTCTTCACTTTCCAGAAAGGTACAATTTTTAGAGTGCTGAAAGAGGCTTTAAATCAGGCTACAGTCTGCAGACGTCTTACATTCTTGCTTGAGAAGTCCTTCCACCTTATGAGCAATATTCATGTACCATCAGTTTACCAACATTGACCTGGAAACAGGTGTACTTTATTCCTTGGTATACATCAAGAAGTGTAAATGTTGAAATAGATCAAGATACGTCGCTGCTGATTTGTAGGGAGTTGTAGAAGCAGAGCCGCATTACTGCTACAAGTACGATCATCATGCTATTCACAGTGATAAACCATAGAATTGGTAGAACTTTAGCAGTCCCAAGAAAATTGACTGAGACCTAAAGTAAGACCAGATGCACCTAGCCCACTATTCAATCATCACATGAAAACATCTGATCATTCAACAGCATTTATTTTTTTTTGCATAAAAAGAGTAGTTTCTTCACTGTGCTGATCTACAGTGTCCTCTGAGTTTGAGAAAGTCTTGATGACCTAAAAGATATGGACGATTTGTCACTCTCTGTTGTTCTGTCAGCTTAATACCTTTCACACAGACATATGTTGCTACATGAATGACTAGCTTTATATATTTCTATGCATCAAACAAGAACTCAGTCACACACAGTAGAAGACATTGGCATATGCACAGGGACACATTCCTGTGTATAAACAGGCCATGGTTGACCATTGCTGTGCTATGTTTGATTGACAACTCCATTTATCCAAAGAGATGAATAGAGCCTTTTTTTTCTTGTGGATGAGTTTCCACAAGAAAAGTGTGGGGCAATGGGCTTGCTGTCCTGCACAGGCCCTAAAGCTCGATGGATCTGATTCCAAATGGCACTACTAAACCTATATCTGAATAAACAAGCCGTGATACCAACTGAAAAGCAGAGGAGATACTGATTAGAAAAATTACTCCATGTTGCTTTACTAAAATGATGTAAGCAAATTCCACATCTTCATTATAGTGAAATAGCCCTAAATAAGTAGAAGTGTGGTGCTTATGGATACAGGTGTCATGGAGAGATTTGTTTATTTCCTTGTTAGAAGCCCAGTATCAATTATTCTGCTTTGGTTTCAAAGTGTTGCAAAATCAGAAGCACTAGATATAGATAAATAGCCTGATTTTTTTTTTTTTTTTTTTTTGTGTTCTGAACTAAACCAGCCTTTGACCATATGCCACCATTGCCAGAGATCACTGTACTCACACTGTGTCACTAAAGATTCTGGAGCAAACTAAAAAGATTTTTTTTTTCCTTTTGTGGCATCTGGATAAACACGGATGTTAATGTTATGCATCTTATAAAGAAAAATAGCATGAGGTCACCAGTAAACAACAGTTGGCTCTATTTATCCAGATTGAAGGAGGGATGTGTAGGACTTCCCTTTGATTCACTCACTCCTTAATTAAAATAAATATTTTATTTTGAGGTAAATCACATTTTGTAACTCGTACAAATAAATCTCCACCTAGCCTTGACTTTGGGAATATTGGTGAGACTTGCTACAGACTCCTCTCTCTCTCTTT
This sequence comes from Staurois parvus, assembly GCF_062004578.1. NCBI lineage: Eukaryota > Metazoa > Chordata > Amphibia > Anura > Ranidae > Staurois > Staurois parvus. The sequence continues at coordinate 10,266,457 of NW_028319098.1, forward strand.
TTTCTTTTTAATCATTCTTTTTTAATAGGAGTGTACACATCTGTCTTCGTACCCAGCAGCTTTTCTGGCCCAAAACAGATCCTTTGTGAGTTTCCCCAACTGAGCTCAGCAGGATCTTTGTCAGCTGCAAGATTTATGTCATCTTTTTCAGGCCTGAGAACTGTTCCTACAGCCTTCTACATCTGGACTTCATTTGGAAGACATTAAGTGTACTAAAAAGCACAATTTGGTAAAGATCTTTATAGATGATTATTTTAAAGAAACAGAAGAAGCGGAGATTGTTTAGCATATAGGTGAATGATTCTGTTATCTTGATATTTTTTTTTCCTTAAAAAAAGGCACAGTTACCCAACTTACCAAGATCAAAAACATTTTTGAGTCATTTACTGTTACTAGGTGCCCTGAGAATGTGACCACCATATATCTTGTTAATGTTTGCTGAAATGTTCTTTCATGCATCCAGGTGCTGCATGATCCCACTTTATTAGATCGACTTAACGCATCGATAATCATCACAACAAGAGTTAGCAGACCCAGCAGTTGAGAGTTCAGTGTGAAGAATGAGGATTTGATGAACTGTACCAAAGTCAAACCATTGCTTCATAGCCTTTCCAAATGCAAATCTTTATAACTAAATAATGAAAGCTTTATATAATTTTTTTACACTTTACTTAAAAGATTGTTGATTTCTTCTGTAACAATTCACCTGAGAATGTTTCTATAATTTGTTTTGAGGTATCTATAGACATGAGATGATCGTTGCTAGACTGAACTACCCAGTCAAGTATCTCTAGGCGCTTCCAGTGATGGTCGTGTTAAGTCGCTATTTTTTTTTTTTCCTGAGATAAGGCATGGTATACCTGTGTGCATGTCACTTGATCCATTGGCTAAACATGAGCTCTTATGCCTAGTAGACACAGATGAAAATTTTTGGGGGAGAGCAGTCGTCTGATAATCTAATTGTTAGTGAACAGCTATCAAACGCCGATCACAACAGTTCATGCAAAATTATCTGAAGGGACAAGCACGAAAACTTTTCTCGTACGATACCAGAATGAACAGCTTTCATTTAACCAGTACAGTATTAGTTAAAAAAAAAAAATCAAATGATCGAGACCATGCATGCTCAGAAACGAAAGAATACATTAACATACAATACATCACATCCGGAGTTGTATCCTGTCTTACGAGAATTTTCATAACTTTAGTAACCTATTAATTTTCTATTTGAGACCAGCATGATTAAAAAAAAAAAAAAGACGACCATTCGTCCAATATTCGCATCCTGTGTACGAGGCTTAAGCCAAGCATTTGTGTTTGTGCAACCATATCTGCGTATTCAATTGTCTTTGGTGTGGACAGCTTAACGTTCAATTGAAATGTTTGATAAATTTTGTACCAGTGTCTTCAGGATGCAGCAGAATAATAATTTAATGGTAAATTACTTTTTTTTTTCCTTGATGAAACAGCCACCACAAGAGCAGAAAATCCTGCCTCTCATCACTAGACCACAGAGAAGGACCCTTTGGGGGAGGGTTGGGTCAGCTTTGGAGAGGGCTGAGGTTTAAAACTGTCCAGTGGAATTTGGTATACTGCAATTCTATAGCTGCTTAAAAAAACTGAAATTTTACAGAGCATGCACAGGACTGTTTTCCTGGCTTTAAGAGCTAAATGTGTTTGCATACTTTTACAGCACTGCAAGTGAGAGATTTTAAAGTGTATTTACAGTCAACATTTAAAATCATATATTAATTTCCTCATTGAATTTCAATAGTCTACTCCTATTAGTTTGAATGATCTTAAAGTTTGAAAGTTTTTGACGAATCCTACACATTTTATTTCCTTGAATTCAATACCACATATTCATTATTCCTTGTGAATGTGCACTGTTGGGTCACCCATTTCCAGAGCTTGGAAAAAATTACTGAAATCAATGGCTTCCTGTAACCATCAATGAGTTTCTTACACCTCTACTGGAATTTTGGACCACTCTTCTTTTGCCAACTGCTCCTGGTCTCTTAGATTGGAAGGGTTCCTTTTCCCAACTGCTATTATGAGATTTCTCCACAGGTGCTCTATGGAATTGAGATCAGGACTCATTGCTGAGCAGTTCAGTACTCTCCTGCACTTTGCCTTAAACCATTTCTGGTTGCTTTTTGACATGTGCTTTCGTTCATTGTACTACTGTAAGATCTATGACCTCTGACAGATACCAAACTTTCTTACACTGAGCCCCACATTTCACCCCAGAATTCTTTAGTAGTCTTCAGATTTCATGATGCTTTGTACACGGTCAAAACATCCAATGCCTGAAGCAGCAAAACAACCCCAAGACATCAGTGAACCTCCACCATGATTGACTGTAGGGACTGTATTCTTTTCTATTAAGGCTTCATTGATTTTTACAGTAGAATGGTGGGCTTTACCAAAAAGATGTAACTTTTTTTGTCTGTCCACAGTACATTCTTTTCCTCAGGTAAGTTTTGGCAATCTCCAATCTGGCATTTTTATTCTGTGTCAGCAATGGGGTCCTCCTGCATCTCCTATCATCACGTCCCTTTTCATTCAAAAGGCAACATATAGTGCGAGCTGACACAGTTGTACCCTGTGCCTGAAGGTCAGCTTGAATTTGTCTGGAATTTGATCAAGGTTCTTTATCCACCACTCGAACAATCCTTTAATTGCAATTATTGATCAACTTTTCTCTTTTGTCCATGTCCAGGGATATTAACTACAGTGCCATGGGCTATAAACTTCTTGACAATGTTATGCACAGTGGACACAGGAACATTAAGATCTTTGGAGATGGATTTGTAACCTTGAGATTGTCCATGCTTTTTCACAATATTGGTTCTCGAATCCTCCGACAATTCTCTGCTGCTTTTTCTCATCTCCATGAACTATGTGGCACACAGAGACACAGCAGAAAAGCTGAGTCAATGTTTCACCATTTTAACTGGTTGCTGGTGTGATTTCTATATTGTCAGCACCTGTTGATTGAAATAGGTGAGCTTAATTACAAATTACAGGAGCATCACAAACTTGGAATGCAATTATTTCTTACACTTTTGAGAAGGAGCCAATAATTTTGTCCAGTCCATTTTCGGGGGTTTGCGTGTAATGTATCAGATTTGGTGCTTTTGTTTTTCCCACTTTTTTGTGTCATACCAATACAAACAAAAGAAATAGACAGGAGAATGCCAAAACATTTGTTATTGCAACAATTTTCTGGGTGAAGTAGTGCCAATATTTTTGGCCATGAATGTATCTAAAATTATTCCTGGTCATTGGCCTAGAGTACTGAAGCCATTTGGTTAGAATGACCACCAGTATCCAAGTATTTTAGAAGGAGAAGTCAGCAAAGGCAGCCCCCATACTTCCTCAGTAAGGGTTTCCATTAAGGTCCAATTATTGGACAGATTCAAATAGTTTGGACTAGATATTCCTCATTGTAACCTTGCTGTTTATAGGACAGTCCCAGCTTTTTGGGGTCCATGAACACTGGGTTTAAAATTACTACTACTACAGGAGGTTTGTGTTTTGCCTGTAGAAGCAGCTCAATGTTATCCTATGTGTCTGTGCACATCAGGACATTTGGATGCATATCTCAAGCTCAGTGTTTAGAGGCAGAAAAAAAGTCCTTCTGGGCTGTGGTTTTGAGAGGAGTTTTCTGGTAGAAAAGCGCTAAATGCACCTAAACACGTGTGCAAGAATGCTCTATATGTGCCTTTTTATTTCTGCCAAAGAAACTGGTGGGTTTTTTTAAGCCCAATGTGCATGTACCCTCAATATTGACAGATGTTCTACCTGATGCTGAACAGTCGTAGTGATCAGTGTGTGTGTGTGTGTGTGTGTGTGTGTGTGTGTGTGTGTGTGTGTGTGTGTGTGTGTGTGTGTGTGTGTGTGTGTGTGTGTATAACCTTGATTTAAGGAAGAACCAGAAATTCAGCAACAACAGTAAACATCTTGGTCTGGCAGATGGCCAGTCTGTGGCTCTTCAAGTCACCTGGAGCTCCAAGCCCATGTAGAGTTGCAAGACCTATTGCTAATGTATATGGACACTTTGTGCTTGTTGGTGCAACTTGTTGTGTTTTAATAGGTTATCCATTAACCATATTTAGCTTTGCTGTCCAGTTTCAAAATCCTTGTTTTCAGCTGAATGTATATCTGGATGGTCTACAAATGTGGTTCCCAAACAGCTTTTTCTTATAAACGTATTATACAAACAAATTGACATTAGTTTGAGATATAAGCCAGTCATTGCTACTCTTGGAGAGTGTGCTGCAGTTATGATAGATAAGCATAACCATGTGTATGTTATTAAACACATGGAAGCACTACAGAGCCTAATTATTCAACATAGCATTTCTTTGTAATTTGTGCTTGTGAGATTCTAAACATCACTATGCACTCTTGGATTGGTGGAACATTGGAGAAAAAAAAACGTAACGCCTATCGGTGGTCAGTGAGGCAGTAAAATGTTTTGAAATGGTTGGTAATTGGGGCAGCACATATAAACTGTACCCACACCCCCACCACCACTACTACATGTGCTACATGTGCTTAGGTAAATGTTTATAAAACATTCCATTGAGATGTTTTAGGGAGTTTCCAAACTATTGATGAATTTTATCCATGTTCTCTACTTTTGACAGTAATTCAAGGACCGCCATCTGGCTGTTTTCCAGACTATTCCACTCAAAGGAGATTTCATTAGTTAACACTTCACATAATACTAAAATAGCAAAATACTTTACTGAACTTAGCCTTTAATATGTAGAATATGTATGTGGCCTAAAAGAATTGATCTCTGTAATTTCAAAGCTATTTCTAATTTCATGAATTCATGAAAGACAGAAGTTGTCAAGCAAATGGGGTTTCTTTTTATGAAGAGGTAACAAAACCTTAGACAAAAGAGTGGCTGTAGATAAACTATATTGTATAGGGAAAAAAGTGAGCGCTAGGTAAAAGCTGCTGTACACCAAAAGGTACCAATAAACCTTCCACAACTGATAGAACACAAAAGGCGCAGCGCTAAAAACAAATAATGCCAAAATATACTAGAAGGTAAATATGAACATAAAACTATTGAAGAAATGGTGACAACTAAATAAGACAACAGTAATAAAATTGCATATAAAGGTGACTGGTTAGTGTCAGAAAAAAGTGCCAAAGTCTATATAATAAATAGTGATCCTTCGTGTGTCTTCCAGTGGTCAAATATTCGAATTATACACTCACCAGATGCATAATTCCAATATGCATTAAGAAGACTATTCACGTCTCAAGGTCTCAAATGGAATCCTCTTATGGACTTGTCTAACATCTCTGGGCTTCTCTCTGGGCACCTCTGTCCATCTGGGGTTCCCTTTGGATCATCCGATAGGGTAAAGCACCTCTCAGCTACCTTCCCTGGTGGCTCAGCATGTCTTTGGAGTGTAGGAAGAAACCGGAGTACCCGGAGGAAACCCACACAGGCACAGGGAGAACCTTCCCATAGACAAATACTTTTGGCAATATAGTGTGTGTGATATTGAGATATATATATATATATATATATATATATATATATATATATATATATATATATATATATTTGATCCTGGAACTTTGTCCTGCTGTCTTTTATTGGTGTCAAGGCCTCAAAGTAAAGCAAGTTTTGTTTTACCATCAAAGTATGATAGGTGTATACTGCAGCTGTGGTATGTTATTGAGTACATCCATGTAGATTACCAACCCATACTAATTAAAGCTAAAGAAAATTTGAGTTGACCAATCCTGCTAATATAGAGGAACCATTAAGGGTGAAAAAGAACAAAGTAGTCTTTTGTTAGTGATACAGCAAAGAGGAGCACTTACAGTTGTGTTCAAAATAATAGCAGTCAGACATCACTAACCTGATCAATCACATTTTTTGGTAGAAATGATATTTCTACATGACAAATAATTTACTAGCAGGTGTAGTAGAGTAATAGAAATCCAACAGACCCAACAGTCATGACATGCATGCTGCTGTTTCTGTGTAATTGAATCACTAATGGAAAGGGGCATGTTCAAAATAATAGCAGTGTGGAGTTCTATTAGTGAGGTCACTCATTCTTTGAAAAACAGGTGGCAATTATTGCCCTTATTTAAGGAAGGAAGGCAGCAAATGTTATACATGCTGGTTACAGTGCATTTCTCTCTGAAATTTTGAGGAAAATGGGTCGTTCCAGACATTGTTCAGAAGAACAGCGTACCTTGATTACAAAAGTTGATTGGAGAGGGGAAAACATAAAGAAGTGCAAAAAAAGATAGGCTGCTCAGCTAAAATGATCGCAAATGCTTTAAAATGGCAACCAAAACCTGAAAGACGTGGAAGAAAGCAAAAAACTACCATTCAAATGGATAGAAGAATAGCCAAAATGGCAAGGACTCAGCCAACAATCAGCTCCAGGAAGATCAAAGAAGGTCTAAAGTTACCTGTGAGTACTGTTACAATTAGAAGATGCCTATGTGAAGCCAAGCTATCTGCAAGAAGCCCCCGCAAAGTCCCACTGTTGAAAAAAAGACGTGTTGAAGAGGTTACAATTTGCCAAAGAGCACATTGACTGGCCTAAAGAGAAATGGCGCAACATTTTGTGGACTGATGAAAGCAAGATTGTTCTTTTTGGGTCTAGTGGCCGGAGACAGTTTGTCAGACGACCCCCAAACACTGAATTCAAGCCACAGTACACTGTGAAGCATGGTTGCGCAAGCATCGTGATATGGGGATGTTTCTCATACTACGGTGTTGGGCCTATTTATCGCATACCAGGGATCATGAATCAGTTTGAATACATCAGAATACTTGAAGAGGTCATGCTGCCTTATGCTGAAGAGGAAATGCCTTTGAAACGGGTGTTCCAACAAGACAACCACCCCAAACCCACCAGTAAAGGTGCAACATCTTGGTTCCAGACCAACAAGATTGACGTTATAGAGTGGCCAACCCAAACCCCGGATCTTAATCCAATAGAAAACTTGTGGGGTGACATCAAAAATGCAGTTTCTGAGGCAAAACCAAGAAATAGAGAAGAACTGTGGAATGTAGTCCAATCATCCTGGGCTGGAATACCTGTTCACAGGTGCCAGAAGTTGGTTGACTCCATGCAACACAGATGTACAGCAGTTCTCAGAAGCAGTGCTTATACAACTAAATATTCATTAAGTGATTCAAAGGAAAGCAAAATCTTCAAACATTTTTCAGTTTATATAGTGAATGTTTGAGTTTGTAAAGAAGAATACAAACACTGCTATTTTTTTGAACAGTCTAATATTCACTTTTCTTCAATTTTTTTTAGAGGAACAACACAAATTTTATATATTTTTCTTCATGTTTTGATTTGGAATAGAATGTATAGTGTTCCCAGTGCATTTGTGTGTATGGAAATAAAAGCTAATAGAAGGATTTTGAGCTTTATTCACTTTTTTCAACACACTGCTATTATTTTGAACACAACTGTAGGTATTCCTAAGGCAAAAAGTATTTTTATATGGCATGCTTCATTATTCTAAAAAAATAAAGGGAACCTGTACTGAGAGAAGTGCAAGGGCTTCCATTGCTGAGTTCCTTTTTACAATGCTAATTGCCGGGCTGTCTCTGGCTTCCAATTTTTGAGATCTGACCTGGAACAAGGAAATCTACATGTTCTCTATGTTCTGACTGGAAGAACAACTCTGTGATTCTCCCAAAAAAAATGTATTGTCCAGCACATCGTAAATGGGTTTACTCTGTAAAATAAAGCAGCTCTGTTGCAATATTCGCCTCCCTCAGCCCCTGCAGACTCTCGGTCCAGGTCTTCTTCCAGGTTGAATGATGCCTTGTGTCATCACACCCACTTCCTATGAGCTATACCTTCATGTGCGCACCAGACTGGGCACACAGTACTCTTGGACAGCACATCAGTCATACAATAAGAGGAGCATCGATGCCCTGAGAAACCAGCAGTCTTCAGGGAAAAAGGGGGAGGGGGTACTGGGGGTGACCGCAAATAAAAATTGAGGTTAGGCTTTTAAAAATTGTCAGTCATTAGAGCAGCAGAACTGGTATATTCAGAAGAGGTCAGAAATGGAAAGTTTTCTTTAACCGCTTAAATACTGGGCACTTTTACCCCCTTCCTGCCCAGGCCAATTTTCAGGTTTCAGCGCTCTCACATTTTGGATTGACAATTGCGTGGTCATACAACATTTTACCCAAACTAAATTTTTATTATTTTGTTTACACAACTAGAGCTTTTTTTTGGTGGTATTTAATCACTACTGGGGTTTTTATTCTTTGCTAAATTAACAAAAAAAAGACTGAAAATTTTGAAAAAAAAAAACATTTTTTTTTTTTTGTTTCTGTTATAAAAGTTTGCAAATAATTGTTCTTCATAAATTTAGGCCAAAATGTATTCTGCTACATTTCTTTGTTGAAAATAACTGAAATCCGTATTTATTATTTAGTCTGTAGGAAAGTTATAGCGTTCATAAATTATGGGATATATCTGAATATTGATCAGTCCTGAAGTACTGACAGCCTATCTAATTTCTTGAGGTACAAGAATGTCAGAACAGTACAGATATCCCCCAAATGATCCCTTTTTGCAAAGTAGACAGTCTGACATATTTCATAAGAGGCATGGGGAGTTTTTGGAAGTTCGTAATTTTTTTTGTCATTTTTTAAGAAAATTTAAAAAAATATTTTCAGTTTTTTTTACATACTGTCACCAGTGCAGTACAGCATCATCATATAACTGGTGTGGCGGTGATCAGGGACACTGACTGGTGACAGTACGAAAAAAAAGATTGATAATTTTTTTTTTATTATTACATTTTTTTCTATTTTTTGTAAGATTTTTTTTTTCATATTACACTCTGACCAAAGTAGTATAATGTTACCATAGTAACATTGTACTACTTTGGGGAAGTGATCAGTTTTTGTTTTGTTTTTTTTTTACAGAATTTGATTGCTTATAGCAAAGAATTTCTTTGCTATAAGCTAGCATTTAACTGTATGAAATCAATTCCTGCAGGTTTTTTTGTTATTAGCAGCGATTGGCCACAACTAATCACATGACACAGATGGGCTGTGATTTGCCCAGCCTGTGCATGTGATCACTGTGACCATTCACAGCTAGACACACATGTATACAATGGATGGCATGAAAGGAAGCTATCCATTGTTTACAACTGTCATGTGACCTGCTGTGATTGGTCACAACAGGTCACATGGTACTGGCAACGGGGCCGGTACACAAATTTGTCTTCGGCTGTGTCCATAGTACACAGCCGCTGATAGATTTTGCTTCAATACCAGATTACCAGTTCAATACAGGGCACTTTTACCCCCTTCCTCTCCAGACCAATTTTCAGCTTTCAGTGTTCTCACAGTTGGAATGACAGTTATTCAGTCATGCTACACTGTACCTCAACAAAACTTTTATCATTTTTTTCAGAGATAAAGCTTTATTTTGGTGGTACTTAATCACCACTGTTTTTTTTTTATTTTATGTGAAATAAGCAAAAAAAGAGCAAATATTTAAAAAAAAAAAAAAAAAAAATTTTTTTTAGTTTCTATTAAAAAAAAGTTGCAAATAAGTACATTTTCTTCATAAATTTAGGCCAACATTTTTACTGCCACATTTCTAAAAATAACCCAAATCAGGGTATATTATTTAGTCTGTGTGAAAGTTATGGAGTCTACAAGCTATGGTACCAATCATTGAAAATTGATCACACCTGATGTACTGATAGCTAATTTCTTGAAGCCCTAACATGTCAGGAAAGTACAAATACCCCCCAAATGACCCCTTTTTCGAAAGTAGACAGTCAAAGCTATTTAGTAAGAGGCATAGTGAATTTTTTGAAGTTTTTAATTTTTTTCAATCAATTCTTGGGAAAATTAAGACATTTTTAATTGTTTTTCTTAACACAAAATTGTCATATTAACAAGCTATTTCTCACACACGACATATGCATACTTGCAATTACACCCCAAAATGCTTTCTGCTACTCCTCCTGAGTATGGCGATACCACATATGTGAGACTTTTTCACAGCCTGGACACATACAGAGGCCCAAGATCCAAGTAACACCATCAGGCGTTCTAGAGGCATAAATTACATTTTTAATTTCCTGACTACCTATCACATTTTTGAAGGCCCTGGAGCACCAGGACAATGAAATTACCCACAAAATGACCACATTTTGTAAAGCAAACACCCCAACGTATATTATATGAGGCATGATGAGTCTTTTGAACGTGTCATTTTTTTTTCCACACGTTTTTGAAAAATGTTGAAAGGAAATTAACACATTTTTTTTTTTACACAAAGTTGTCAATTTATAAGATATGTCTAACATATAGCATGTACATACAAAAAAATGACACCCCAAAATACATTCTGCTACTTGTCCTGAATATGATGATACCACATTTGTGTGACTTTTACACCGCCTGGCCACATACAGAGGCCCAACATCTAAGTAGCACCATCAGGCGTTCTAGGGGCATAAATTACACTTTGAATTTTCTGACTACCTATCACATTTTTGAAGGACCTGGACCACCAGGACAATGGAATTACCCACAAAATGACCCAATTTTGGAAAGAAAACACTCCACCATATATTCTACGAGGCATAATGAGTCTTTTGACTGTTGTTTTTTTCCACAAGTTTTTGAAAAATGTGGAAAGAAAATTAAAACATTTTCTTTACACAAATTTTTAAATTTATAAGATACTTCTAACACATAGCATTTACATACCAAGAATTACACCCCAAAATACATTCTGCTACTTGTCCTGAGTATTGTGATACCACATACAGAGGATCAAGATGCAATTTTGGAAAGCAAACACCCCAACGTATATTCTATGAGGCATAATTAGTATTTTGAATGTGTCATTTTTTTTTCCACAAGTTTTTGAAAATTGTGGAAAGAAAATTAACTTTTTTTTTTCTTACACAAAGTTGTCAATTTATAAGATATTTCTAAAAACACAGCATGGACATAACAAGAATTACACCCCAAAATACATTCTGCTACTTCTGAGTATGGTGATACCACATGCGTGAGACTTTTTCACAGGAGAGCAGTGGTCCAAGAAGCAGGTAGAGATGTGGTCAGCAATAGCCAAACGAATAGTCCAGGCAGCAGGCAGGAACATAGTCCAAAAAAGTCCTGGGTCATTACAGGCAGCAGGGAGAGATATGGTCAGCACAGCCAAAGTACTAGTTCAGGTAGCCGGAAAGGACATGGTCCATAAAAAGTCCTGGGTCATTACAGGCAGCAGGCAAAGATATGGACAGCACAGTATTGGTCCAGGCAGCAGGAAGAAACTTCAGGCTTAGGGTCTCATCAGGTAAGACCTGGCCACAGGGGTAGAGGCTTCGTCCCACCCAATCTCTTCAAAGCCTCCAGACTAACAGACCCTGATCTGGAAATTTAAAACCCCGGGGAAAACCAAAAACTGTTTTTCTCTGCTCTGAAGCCCCTTACATATGTGAGACCCCTGTGTTATCGTACATCCCACTACTACAGTAGCAGGGCAAAAGATCAGTTCAAGCAGCAGGCAAAAAACATGGTCAATTAACAGGCCGAGGTCAGTGCAGGTGGGAGGCAGAAACGTGGTTTAGAAACAATCCAGACAGCAGGCAGAGGCATCGTTGGTAAACAGGCCAGGGTCAGTTAACTTTGAAGGCAAACGCATGGACAATCAAGGCAGCAGGCAAATGATCAGCACGGATTTTAGAAACTGGGAAATGGCAGGCTGTTAAAAATAAGGGGAACTAATATTGTTGACGTGATAACGTCGGAAGCAGTCTATGATGCATAGGCCTGGTTGAGAGGGACATTGGGGACAATGAATACTGGCGTCTCTCCAAACTCCTCTTCTCCCGACATTTTTTTTTTTGGTGTCTTCTTCCTGATTATGTGGGTGGAATGTTTTCTGAAAAATATTGCTTGTGAAGTCTGCTCACACAATCATAGCAAATGTTTTCTGGGGGGGATCCTTGCTGGTAGGTGGTGGCTCTTTCTGTTGACTTTTGATAGATGATAAACACATTGTAAATGGCCAAATGGAAAAAATAAATTGCAACATTTTGATACCAGAAGAGGGACTTTCTTGTTGACAAATAGGGCTGTAGCATCTGATCATTTAAATCTACCCCCCCCCAATGAACTGATTGTAATCGTGGATACATTCAGGTTTTTGGATGGGACCGCGTCTTCTGTGAATTTTCACTGAGGTGTCATTGTGGATGGTGGACAGGACATAAACATCCTCTCTTATCCCTCCACTTCATGGCCAACACTTCCTCGTTTCTCAGGCTTGCAGATTCCCCCCTTTGTAACCTTGTGGTTACTAAACTTTGTGGGAAGCCCTTTCTAGTTTTTCGGGTGGTACCGCAGGCTAAGGTTTTCTCACAGTACAGATGCCGGAAAAGGGGCAGACTGGTATAATAGTTATCAAGGTAGATATGATAACCTTTTTGGAACAGTGCGAATGCCAGGTCCCAGACAATTTTGCCACTTGTGCCGATGTAGGTTGGGCACTCGGGGCTGGAGCTGGGAGTCTTTGCCTTCGTACACGCAGAATGCATGCACATATCCTGTAACTCTTTCATAGAGCTTGTTCGGCTTAAATCCATACCTGGCCCTTTTACTGGGAATGTATTGCTTGAATCCCAGCCGGCCAGTGAAGTGGACAAGGGATTCATCCACACAAATTTGTTCCGCAAATCTCTTAGCAAAATAATTTTTGGAGGTGGAGGATTTTGTATAGCTTGTCATAGTTGGGATGATCTCGAGGAGGGCACTGTGAGTTGTCGTTGAAATGCAGGAATCACATGATCAGATCATAGCATGACCAGGACATTACAGCAGAATAAATGGGCATATGATGGATGGGGTTGGTGTACCAGTAGGCATGCAATTCGTTTTTGTTTTTTTTGTAAGCCCCATGTTAAACGTAAGGCTCAAAAACAATTTTTAACTCCTCCACTGTGAGACGTTTTCCATAGAAAAGGACAGGCATAGGATGTACTGGGATTGTTATCAATATATTGCTGAGCAAAAAAGGTTTGTCTGGTCCAAAATGTATTGCAGTAAATCAGCAGGGGAAAAACAAATTTCAAAAATCATTTTCAGAAACATTTTCAGTATTGGTTATGCACACCTGGCTGTGTGGTGAAAGTTGGGATTGAAGCTGATCCTGAGCTGGAAGGCAGACATAAAGGGTTTGCCAGGGTGTCAGGAAGATATGTTTGGGCCCTAATTCTTTGGGTCTGGTGGGATGCTCCAGTGCTGGTACTGGGACTTTCATCCTGGGGTCTAGTGCCATTGGTGTCTGCTGATTGACCATTGGGGTGTATGGTGCTGCTTGTGGTTGCCTGCTCTTCAGAGCATTGTATCCTTTTAGGAGGGACTGCTTCCTCCTCCGATTCGGTCACTGACCCACTACTTTCTACTGGCTCGTATTCCGAATCGGATGGCGAGAGCTCCCCACTGCTCTCATCCGATATGCTGAGGATTTTGATCACCTCCTCACTAGTAAAATATTTTTTGGACATTGCAGCTCTGGTGATTGTGGCTGTATGAGGGGTAAACTGCTGATGGGTAGCTGTGATGGGTACACAGCTGATGGGCAGCAGTTGTGTCAACTCTGTGACGAGTACACGGATTAGGCGGCACTGATGGCTGCACTGACAGGTCCACTGATGGGCTGCACTGACAGGTCCACTGATGGGCTGCACTGACAGGTCCACTGATGGGCTGCACTGACAGGTCCACTGATGGGCTGCACTGACAGGTCCACTGATGGGCTGCACTGACAGGTCCACTGATGGGCTGCACTGACAGGTCCACTGATGGGGGATACACTGACAGGTCCACTGATGGGCTGCACTGATGGGGGATACACTGACAGGTCCACTGATGGGGATACCCTTACAGATGCACTGATGGGGATGCACTGATGGGGATGCACTGACAAATGCACTGATGGGGATGCACTGATGGGGATACACTGACAGATGCACTGATGGGGATACACTGACAGATGCACTGATGGGGATACACTGACAGATGCACTGATGGGGATACACTGACAGATGCACTGATGGGCTGATCTGACAGATCTACTGGTGGCACTGACAGGGACTCTTTTTTATTAGGGGCAGTGTGGTGCACAGTAGTGAAAGTGTTTAACTGTATAACCTCACTGTTCCTAGGTTCTCCTCCTCACACAAGATTGGTGTGTGAGGAGGAGAAGATAGGGACAGTGAGTGGCCGCTCACGTGATGAGCCAATTCCATTGTCTCTTTACCTTTAGCAGGGAAGAGCTGTGTCTAAGGGACTGCGCCGCGATGCACAGGACGTCATATGATGCCCAGTTACAGGGAGGAAAGGACCGCCCGGCCGTCAATCTGCTGTAGGCCGGGTGGGAACATGTTAAAGGGATTCTCATTTTAAAAATCATTCCATGATCATCCTGTGGCCAGCTGTGCATGCAAAGACATGCCAGGATATAGCTAGACACAGCCCCACATCACTTAACATATCATACAGCTGTTTCAAGCTTGTTAGCTGTCAGCAGTGTGTAATCTGCACCATACCTTTTTAAAGAAAAATCTTTGGCGTGAGCTGAAACTACAAAACTGATGGCATATATATGGGCAAAATGTATCCAGTACGTCTATGCAGTTTTCCCATTGTTCTGTTTGTTTAAAACAGCAGGAACAAACAATTATCTATTATGAACACCCAGCAGGTCCTTATTTCCATTTGGGCTGATCATGCTGCCTCTGCTGCTCTGAAATCCCAAGCAGTATTTTCAACCCTGCCCAGGTCTCTCCTGTTTTACTACAGAATATCCTCCCCATTATGTTATGGAGATGAAGAGAGGGGGAACATTTTTGCAGTCCAGCAGGGGAGAATTGCATGGGATTACAGCAAAGTAGAGCCACTCAGCCGAAACTGGATTTTGTTTGTTTTTTTGTACACACATGCTAAAATACAGATTATTAGCCTAAAGAATAGTTCTAACACCCAAAACAGTATATATTTTTTGGAAAACAGGAAATCTGTAAAAAATGGTAGTTGCAAATTTTCTCCAGCCCAGTATTTGCATTACTGCGTATTAAACCTGTTTTCAGTACATAAAAAAATACATCATTAATTTTAGCGCACATAAACATAATATACCACCCCACCTTTTTTTTTTTTTAATTTAAATAGATACTTACTATGTCAAGTCTCAAAACTGCATGCATCTAAAAAGAGGACAAACTATGATATTCAAAATTGTACATTGGTGATGCTTGAAAGACCTCTACAACTCATCAAATAGGGTTCACTGTGTATGATGGCCTTAATATGCACAGCAATACCTAATGTGTGTTGCACAGTCGTGTTTACATATACAGTATATGTGTTTCCTAGGTGCACGGGAGCCATTGCTTTTTTTTTTTTAATTGGGTTTTATTTATTTTAACAAATTATTTTTTACTTCACAGAATTGCCATTACAAGGGAGCTTAAAATAATAACAATGTAATCACAATATTGTGATAGCCATTATGCAGGTGACAGGTACTCATTATGGGAACACTTAGGGGTCTGTTAGACCCCGAATGTCTCCCCTGCATGCTCCTTAACAGATTATGTACAGAAAGTACTCGATCTCTTGTTATTTGGGGCACAGACTGCTGTCAGATGTGAACTCAGAAGTGCTCAGGGCAGAGCACTTCCAGGTTTTCTGCGTGGAGCCATCGGGCACCAGATTCCTCCTCCGTGCTTCTCAACAATGGAAGGCCTAACCTATACTGGCACTTTGGGTCAGATGAGCAAACTAAACACAAAGAGTGAGTTTATAAGATCGATACCATTTACTAAATGTTGACTGATACAGGGAGAGATAAAAATTTAAAATCTTTACCAGAGAAATTTACCTCCTGCTGATAAGTCTACATATTTATAAAACAAAGTTTAGCCAAAAAAAGCAGTGTCCTGCTGGCATCTGCTTTTTGGCACTACTAAACCATTTACAAAAGTCATACATAAAATTTGTAAAAACATCTGTTTCAAAACCTGTGGGAATTAACCCACAATAGCACTATAAATTGCTTCGAGAGTAAAGTATCTCTTTATGTATTTGTGTAAATAATGGACGTGAAACCATGCGTTTTAATTAACTGGAGGGCGCTTGCTTTCCCCACCATTTGCCAATCTCTTATTAACCTTTCCGCTGCTCCGGAAAATGTCAGATGAATTTTGTTTCTCTTTAACGTGTCAAGGCTGAACCGTTCGCATCAGCAGGAGACAACTTTTCAAACACTGTTCGAGGGGTATCAAACATAATTAAAAAGCATTCCCCCTTCAGTGTTTTTGACACAGTTTGTGCATTTGGCACCATGCTCCATTTTGTTTCAGTCTGTAATCATTGGTTTGACTCTCCAGCATAGTCATAATGACTCCCCTGGGTTTGTGCACTTCATTTTAGCTTTGCGTTACCTTATTTGCCCCCAGTGTATCCCAAACAAAACATTTTGTCCGGATATCAGTATTTTAAAGTTTCTGATGTATTAATTACAAGAAAGTAATTCAATCTATTGTTTAGGAAGTGGTGATATATATGAAATATACATTTAAAGGCAATGTATAGTTGTTCTGGTGGGTTTTTCTTTTATTGATAGCTATACATATAAATATATCCTTACTTTTCATGTAAATCATTCTAGTGTTGTAAACTAATGTTTTTAAAAACATAGTTTCTATTTATAGGCTATAATTATACAGTATATTGCCAAAAGTATTGGGCCCCCTGTCTTTACATGCACATGAACTTTAATGGCATCCTAGTCTTAGTGCCCGTTCACATATGTGCAGATTGGATGCAGTTTGAACCGCATCCAATGCTCATGACATGTGAAAACACATTGCTTCCTTTGGTGCCTAGTCACAAATATCTGGTGCACTGGCAGTACAGATTCATTACGGTTTATAAAAAGAGTCATGTCCAATTTCTGAGCAGTGCTGTCTGGTTCAGGTGCTGATTACAGGCTATTGACTTCTATGGGAACCGTTTCTAAACTGCATATGTGTGTGAACAAGATAAGATCTTGAGCTAATCCTGTTCTGAACCTGACATATATCTGAAGTGAACCTGTGAACAATTACTGTATCAATTAACTGTGAAGCCTGAGCTTCAATCCACACCGCACATGTGTGAATCAGCTTTCAGTCCGTAGGGTTCAATATTGAGTTGGCCCACCCTTTGAAGTTTTAACAGCTTCATCTCTTCTGGGAAGGCTGACCACAAGGTAGGAGTGTGTCTATGGGAGTCTTTGACCATTCTTCCAGAAACGCATTTGTGAGGTCAGGCACTGATGTCGGCCTGGCTCTCAGTTTCTGCTCTAGTTCATCCCAAAGATGTTCTTTTAGGTTGAGGTCAGGACTCTGTGCAGGCCAGTCAAGTTCCTCCACACCAAACTTACTCATTCATGTCTTTATGGACCTTGATTTGTGCACTGGTGCGCATTCATGTTGGAACAGGAAGGGGCCATCCCCAAACTGTTCCCACAAAGTTGTGAGCATGAAATTGCCCAAAATGTACTGGTATGCTGATGCCTTAAGAGTTCCCTTCGCTGGAACTAAGGGGCCAAACCCAACCCCTGAAAACAACCCCACACCATAATCCCCTCTCCACCAAACTTTACACAATACAGTCAGGCAAGTACCGTTCTCCTGGCAACCGCCAAACCCAGACACATCCATCGGATTGCCAGACAGAGAAGTCTGATTTGTCACTCCAGAAAACAAATCTCCACTGCTCTAGAGTCTAGTGGCGGCGTGCTTTACACCACTGCATCTGATGCTTTACATTGCACTTGGTGATGTAAGGCTTGGATGCAGCTGCCCAGCCATTGAAACCCATTCCACGAAGCTCTCTCTGCACTGTTGTTGTGCAAATCTGAAGGCCACATGAAGTTTGAGGTCTTTAGCTATTGACTCTGCAGTTGGTGACTTCTGTGTGATTCAGCATGCACTAACCCCGCTCTGTCATTTTACGTGGCCTACCACTTTGTGGCTGAGTTGCTGTTGTCCCCAGTTGCTTCCACTTTGTTATAATACCACTAACAGTTGACCATGGAATATTTAGTAGCAAGGAAATTTCACAGATTGGACTTATTGCACAGGTGGCAACCTATCACAGTACCATGCTTGAATACACTGAGCTCCTGAGAGCGACCCATTCTCTCAAAAATGTGTGTAGAAGCAGTCTGCATGCCTAGGGGCTTGATTTTATACAACTGTGGCCATGGAGGTGATTGGAACACCTGAATCCAATGATTTGGAGGGGTGTCCCAATACTTTTGGCAATATAGTGTATATGTAAATGGAGGCAGCCATACTTACTCATTGCATTTACAGGCTCTGTAAATGTGATCTATTTTGTGGTGTCATTAATTTAATTTAACATTGACACCCATACCATATCCTATGATGCGATTGCAATGCGGTGCAGGTAACACACAGGGTTCGCAGCGTTTCCCACACTGCATCAGTGTGAACCCGATCTCAAACATGTAAACACATCTCTCATGTGCTAGATTTTATGATGTATCAGTCTGTCATGTACCTGTATAAGGAGCCTGAGATGATGAGGGTAGCCTTTCATAGAATGCTTGTCCAAGCACCCCTGAAAGTTCAGACAGGAATTGCAAGGGCAATGGAAGAGCACTTGGTGATGTAGCTTGGTGCCAGGAAGTTAAAACTGAAGACTTGAAATTAGGAGCACTGGTATCAAGTAAGCAGCAGGAAAGTGAAGAAGACTCCCCAAAATACCAAGTCCAGTAGTGAGCAAAGCCAGGTACCAGCTAGTAACAGTCGAGCAGTAAGAACCAAAATCATGAGCAGGATCAAGGTTAGGGAGGAGTGCAGGTTGGCAACACACAGGTGGTGAGGTAAAGAATCAGTAGGCAAAATCTTGGTCAGAAGTCCAGATCAAGGTTGATAACAAATATAAGGCAACAAACAGACACACAAGGTTAATCCTGAAGCAAGGCAGATAAAGAAATTACAAGAGCAGGAATAACAGGAACTCCGTTTTGAAAGACCATTCAGCAATGATCTCATGTAGGGCCCAGGTTTAAGTTGCCCGCTAGGAGTCCATATATATATATATGCGACTGTTCCTATGCGCACACACATTTTTGCATGTTTATTTGGTTCCGAAAACGTACACATTTTGCACATGAGCCTTATAGCTGGTATGGCCTTTATTATGGCTGACATGATGTTCCTGACAGTCATTCTTTTTTTCTTGGCAATAAAGAAAATTACAGAACTGTGTTGCAAAGCACACAAAGCAAGTATGTTGTAGAATGTTTTACCAGGTGTTGCAGCAATACAAAAGTGTGAATAGAGCCTGTATGTTGCCATGCATGGAGTAGCTACAGTACCTACAGGAATCCACAGTTCCTAGGTGACTGGGTGATGAGTTGTTAATATTTGAGTATAAAATCACGTCACGTATTATTAACTATGACTCCTGTATGTCAAGTCAAAAAGGTATTTTTATATGTTTGGATAGAGTGCAGTAGTGTTAGGATTTTTGTTGGGTTGTTACTGCTATCCAGAGATTTTGAGATTTAATAATTGTTCTTTGCAAATGTGTTTGTGCTGTGCAGGCAGGAACAAATGCTTTTGGAGGATGGGGGTATTAATAAATGGGTTGTCACTATGTTCTAGTAGCAGTTGCTCAGAAACAAACTGTGCATGCAAATTATACAATACATTACATGCAAAAGAAAGCTTGATGTCAACATTTCACCTAGAGCAGACACACACCACAGAACCTGGTTACCTTTTTTCTCTCTAACTAGAAAGTCTCAGGTGAATAATGGTGAGATGGCATCTCTGGACAGAATATTGCAGTCACCAAATGTTTACACTCATGTTCCTGGGGCCTACTTTACACAACAGTAGCAGATCATGCTTATTTATATACTTTGTTATTAATTGGAGATACACCAAGGATCTTTGGTGGAGGGATGAGTTGGGGACAACATTTGAATTTAATTATTCCTCTTTAAACATTAACAAGAGCATATTTAGCTAAAAAACCATCTGCCTCCTTGTACATGTGTCAAAATAATGTAAAGCTATTTTTCCTTCACTTTCTGATGCCTGGTATGATGGTGTTAGGACAGTGGCACAGCCAATCCCATGTAGTTTGTTGTTCCTAACAATTTTTTTTGTAAGTAATTTATTTAACATGTCTCAAAATATGTGGTCTGTCTGTTCACAGGACCTCTTAAACTACCATTCTCTTTCTAATGCCAGGAACGGGCTAGTGAAAAGGATTTGTGTACATTTTCTAATGTCATTGCCATGACATATGTTCCACCCTATTGGTGATCCTGATGTATAAGCATAGATATGTAAACTTTACTATGAAAGAGTTTCTTACATAGAACTATATCAGACAAGGACATGTCATAATAATCTGGTTTTTAATTTTCAGAGAGTCTGCAAAATGCGTGGCATCCCTTTAAAACTTTGCTAATATTCAGTATGTTTAAACTTCCTCATTAGTTTGCAATTCCTGTTGATTTTTTTCTCTTTCCAGTTGTCTTTGCTTTCCTTTTTGCCTTTTTTCTTCTTAAGAGATTGATAGTAAAATATGTCAGGATGCATGTGTTACAATTTAATATTTTAAGCAAAATGTTGTGATGTATACTGTTAATGATCAACACCAATCCCTCTGAATTGCTATCAATTTTAACCATTTTAAAAATTTGTATTGTTTTTTGTTAATATAAACATTTCCATAATGTAATATGCAAAAAAGGTTATATTGTGGCTACGTCTATCCAAACAATATAGCTCAGAGTTGGGTGTGTGCTAGGGGGGCTCCCAGCACACTAAGGGTTATCAAGAGGCAGCACAGCAGGAATAGCCTGCTTTGATTATTTGTTTGGCTGAAACTGTGGACTGAACATCAAAAGAAGGAATGAGCCATTCTTCTGATTTATCTATCTTGAGCTATTGAGCTTTGTAAACAACAGGCTTCTTTTAGCAAAGCTGTAATAAATGCTAAAAAGAACAACATAAAATATTCTATAATTTATATTCATCTGACTACAGGAAGGCAAAGGAAAATTAACTCCGTTTTTAATTTTGTGTGGACTGACACATTAATATAGTAATAATAAAAAAAATAGAGAAACAATAAAGCCAAACATTTCAAGATCCTTTACAATTTGTTCCATCTTCACTGTACTCCGTAAAGCATATGCTGCTGGCATTACAGTGAATGCTTGGTGAACACCAAATATATTGATGACCAGAGCTTGGTGCAAACAGAACGAACGTTTGTGTCAGCAACCATGTATGCATTATAAATGTAAAACTATTTAAATATTATGTAATCTCAACGTGTTCGTTTTCTTCTACAGGCAGCTTTAAGTGCCTTGAAACAATTTTCAGAACAAGGACTTGATTCTGTGGATGGATCTCTCATGTCAGAAAATGGATTATTTGAGTAAGTATTCCTATGACCATCATTGATGGCTAATGCTTAGAGTAGCTTCTCCTGTGAGACTGACATATATTTCATCTGATCAAGATTGTTTCCAGTGGGATTAGAATGAGAATGATGCCTTTGAAATTCATGCTGTTAGTTGATAATAGGCTGTGGCATGAATGATTCCACTTTAACAAATGGGTTCTTTTGGGGAAGTCGAAGCATGTGGGGGTTTTTTTGTATGGAAATCAACATGTTTGGGCTGACTTCACAATTATGCGTTGCTGTAATGCATTTTATTGCATTCAGATAAACATGAAACAAACCTCTCCAGGTGGATCTCTGCTCACACCCATCCTTTGTGACCAGGTGCTGGTTCAGTTCTTCTTTCCAGCAGAGAGGAACCAACAATATGAAGTAGTCACCACACAACCTGACTATGGAAAACTTAGTGATTCTGAAGGATTTTTTTAAAATAACAAGCATGTTATACTTACTTGCTCTGCGCAGTGATTTTGCACAGAGCAGCCCTGATCCTCTTCTGGGGTCCCCCGCCGGCAGCTCCTGCCCCTTCCGAGTGCCCCCATAGCAAGCTGCTTGCTATGGGACCACGCATGCAGATACGATCCTGAGCTGCGCTCTGTGTGTCCATTGACACACACAGCATGGCAGAACCCTGCCCCCTATTGTCCCCTCAGAAGCTATGATTGACAGCAGCACAGCGCTGGATCAAGATTGGGCTCAAGTGAGTTTAAGTGAGGGGGGGGGGGGGGTGGAGCTGTACACAGAGGGATTCTTATCTTATTGCATAGAATGCGTTATCCTCTACCTTTAGAACCACTTTAATTATACAGGACAGGACACATGGCTTGTATTCAAAGACCATAGGGTCATATGCAGGTGATTGGACGCTGTCAAAATTACTTGCTGATGCACACTCATATAACCCCAGCCACTTCTCGAGACACCAAATTTTTGTCTTTAAGTGATGGACCTCTTCTTCTTTGAAAAGGTTTTTCTTTTTAACCAATCATTTTTCTTCTGACATTTCTATCAACGTTTTACTGCTATTACCAAGGGCTATCTATCAGTCACTAGATTGGTGCAAAGTGGTGTTATACCTTGGGGACTAGACCCAGTCTGGCCTGCAAAGTTTGCTTCCGAAACTTGATCGTGTGTTAGGCACTCACCTTGGCACGAAGTGCAAAGTATATAGTTAACCGCAGGATCTTGCTCTTCTGCAGTTCCAAGGCATTCATGTTACTGGGTACCTGGACACTCTTCTGCTGAAGAGTTTCTCAGCCACAACTTTGTCTGCTCATTGTGCAAAGGACAATTCCGTTACTTTAAACTGTCAGCTGGGCTGGTTAATCAACTTCCCAAGCCCTCCAACCCTCATACCATCTAGTGGTCTAATCTTGGACACAGCCCAGGCCAGAATTTGCCTTCCTCCAGAAAAGATTGCTTCTTTAAGGTCCAATCTTTGGCATGGACAATTAGCAACTTCTTGAGGTGATCCTCATTGCACCAAAATGTCCCAGAAGGATATAGTACGCTCCTGGTAGGAAGGCAAGTCTTGGCCTCCTCCAAACCAGTCAGACTTATTGGCACAAGGCCCTGTATTCCACCCTGGTTCCCAGTCACTGGTTTTAATGGCTTGGCTGTTGAAACTCAGTTCCTGAAGAATCGTGATATCTCTGACTTTATCTCCACCTTAGCAGATAAAAAGTCTACCTCCTGCAAGATCTATCATCACACATGAAAGGCTTACTTTGCCTGGTGTGAGGACAGACAGCCAAGTTCCAGGGAATACTATGATGTTTGTATTTTGGCCTTTGTTCAATCTGGCCATGACTATTATGTGACCCTTAAGGGCAGGTTTCTGCTGAATCCATTCTCTACCAGAAACCTCTTGCTTTGCAATCCTTAATCAAGACTTTTTTTTTAGGGAGTTGCTCATACAAATCCCCCAATTTGACCCTTGAATATGTCTTGAGATCTGAACCTAGTGCTCTCTGTAGTTCAGGTTTCCCCCTTTCAATTAGTTAGTAATATCCCTTTGGGAGACCCTACATGGAAGTTTGCCTTCCTGGTGGCCATTACAGTATGAGCAGGTATGTGCTTGAGCTGGCAGCCCTTTCTTAAAAAAGCCTTTTCATATCTTACACAGCGGTAAGATCTTCTTGGGACCAAGACCTGCTTATCTACCCAAGGTCTCTCCACCTCATGAAGAAATTGTCCTCCCTTCCCTCATCCTGCTTAGAGGTTGTTAGGGCTCTCATGGTCTACCTAGAAGCTACGGCTTCTGTTTTCCCTTTGTGTCCTGCCTACAGGCTCTCATAGAGAGCACCCTGCCTCCCGCACTACCATTTCCAGGTGGATTAGAAAACTTATTTCCAGGGCCTATGCCCTTAAGGAAGGGTTTCCGCCCTGTCAGAGCTCATCCTACCAGGCCTGTTGGTGCTTCAGATAGTCATCTGAGTGTCTTCAGGTTGCTTAACACTTGTTTTCTGTGGGCCTGTTTATTGCTTGGGAACGTCCCATTTCTGCCTGTTGACAGTCCTGTTTAGTGCTTGGGAACAGCCCATGTCTATGAATACAACTGCTGTGTCCTGTACTGTATGATTAAGATATTTTGAATTGTAAATTCCTTATCCTGGAGTACAATACAGGACACTGGCCCCCTCCTCTCTCCTGTATTCTGTGGTCACTACTTATTGCTTGCCTAAAAACTGGAGTCTCAAGGAGTGGGTGTGGTTATATGAGCTTGCACTAGGGGTGGTTCTAGCAAGTTTTTTTCCTGTGTCCAATCACCTGAAGGTAGCCTGCATATAACCTATGGTTTATGAATACAGGCCCTGTGTCCTGTGCTTTAAGCTGGGATAAGAAATTTACAGGCAAGTCAAAATTCCAAATTTTTTCGTTGGGTTATTAAAGGATAAGTTCACCTTCTATCATATGTTATATGTTACACCTGTATTCTGGGTGTAACATGTAACATGTTGCTGATGCAACAGCCCCTGACCCCCCTCGAGTATCTTTTGTGACAGTGGGCCAGGGATCTTCTCCTCATACCTAATGTCACAATTTTTTAAAAACCGTGGCCATGCGGAACTCCGACTACTTGTCCTTGTCATTCGTTCACAGGGTTCTGTGAATAGGGGAACTACAACTACCGTCAGCCATTGTGGCTGACAGCTTGTAGTTCTTAATGAGCTACCAGGGTGCTGATGAGCACTCTAGGTAGTTCATTGATGTTTCCTGTCATTCAGTAATGGGCAGCCAGCTACACTGACAGTCTGCAGGAGCCCTTCATTGCACCCATGATCTACTGATCGCATGTACAATGCTTTACCGGCTGCTAATTAAAAGAAAATGAGGTTTTTGTTTTATATGAAAAAAGGCTAACATCTGTGAGTCAATGCTCAATATACACATTCTGCAATAAACCAAGTGAGAGCTAAGCCCTCACACTAATGTACTGTATACACTATTATATAGAAAAGTGTTGTTGGTCCACCCACTGTTTGTTACAAGACAATGACAACATGGGGTGTATATATAAAAAATGCAGACCTATACATCCTGTAAAAATGCATATACATTTGTTCTATGAATATGGGGGCAAAATGCTATTTTTTTCTTTCCAGGTTGAATATGTGAACAGGGAAAATGCCTTATGGGCACCAGATGAAGCTGACTATGATAGTAAATAGATATTCATTACTTATGATCATAACTTGCACCTAGTGGCCACAAAGTAGTATTTTCCTGATTCACTTATTTGACCTGAAGGGAAAATAGGCTAATAACATTCATTTGTGCCCCATTTGTACAGAACGACTGTGCATAAAGTTTCAAAGGACGAATAGCTCTGCAAATGTTTTGAGAAATATATCCTTATGTATCTCTGACATTTAGTATATATAAATTAGTGTGTATTCTTCCAAATATTTGGTGCATAATATTTTTAAGAAATGTTTTGCTTTTTTTTTTTAATAAAAAGATGATAAACTAATTTATCAGAATTCAAAACAAGGTGAGAAATCAAGCATTCAACCTTCATCTCTGCACTTTATTAAACTAATTGCAGAGGATAGAGAGATAATTGCCTTTGAAAGAAATATGACATGGGCAAAGAAGACAATAGACAGGGTTGCTTTTTAAGTTCTAAACAGTGATTCCATCTGAGCGATCCTGACATGATCTCATCATCATGTTATCTGAACATAAATATTGTTGTTTCACTTCAAAATGTCATCGGTGAGGTCGACCTTTGAGTCTTCCCCAGCCATATGCTAATAAACATGTCTTGAGATGTGCAGGCCTAGACCCTAAAGTCTCTTGTCAATGTATTAATCTTTCAGACAAGCCAAGCATCGTGGAGAGAAGTCAGACACTACGCAGGCTAACTCAGGCACCACTGCTCAGGACTGCAAGGATCCAAAGGCCATCGTCTAGGAGCTTTGCGGCGGCGGCCACTGCATCCTTATAAACCTGTCAACACGCAATAGGGTGTACGTGTACAAGGAAACGAATCACTAATACCATTAAACAAGTCTTATGTGAAGACAACGCTATCCTAAAGCAAGAGATAATATTGAGTACTGTTTATACAAAGAGGGGACTTATATTAGCGTAAAGCACTTCCCCTGCAATCTGAGACCACATCTTTAATTTAATGGCTTTGAGACAGCAGAAACCTGATCTTATTAGTGCTTCAACTTAGAGTTTATTAGCAAAGTGTTAAGAGAACAAAAACTAAACTCCAACCAGCTAAGCTCTTCAAAACAAAAAAATAAGAAAAAAAAAATGAAAAAGAAAAAAGCTAAGAAAATCACATTGGTTAGCGGTTTAGTGTTCCGTTTTACTGGTATTACCATTTTATTTTTTTTTTCGTTTGTTTTAGTAAATGCTTTGATATTTTAAAACTTAACCAATGACAGTGCTTAGTGCTTGTGAAAGTTGTAGTTGTTGTCTTCATATATAGTCACGGCTTATCTTTTCTGGAGCAAAATTGCAGTCTTCACTCTATCCATTACAGCTTTTAGCAGAAGATCCAGACTAACCAATTGTATCATGCCCAACATTTGCTTAAAGACATGAGCTGATGTTTGTAGCATTGAGTCACAGTGTGCCCAAGATTCTGCAGTTTAGATCCAACCCACCCTCGATAAGTAGTAAGCAGAAAGATCTTGTTCTTATTTTGGTTTTTTAATTATTTTAGTTTTTTTTTTTCCTTTTTCCTGACCTCCACGCTGTTGTGTGACGAACATTTACACCCATTGTGTTGTAATGACTCACAGTTACATCAACTGAGTGTTTTTAATACCTGCATTCTGCGCTCTTGACATCAGCTAGCCCAGAGATGAAAAGCATGTAACGCTGACCACAAAGCGGTATTATGAGAGTTAACATTTCTATGGCTGGATAGACACTGTCATTATGGCAAAAGAGTTTTCTTCTGTTTTGGTTTTGTTTTTCGACATGTGTACCATCACGTTTTGAGACAGTGTGATATGGCCAAATGCAGTAAAACCACATCAGTTCATGTGTAAACCGCCTCTGACTGTTTACTTCTCAAACTATAAGAAATAGATTTATTTCATGTATATGTTGCTTGTTTTAGGGTTTATGGTCCATAACAAGTTTTTGTTTCTGTTGTAGTTTTCAAATGGAGAACACACAGGTGTAAAGCAGAGGTACAACTGCACCATGAATGTTGCAATAAAAAAAACAATGATATTGGAGGTTTACAAGACCTACACGGTATTATTTAATGTAGAACACCATCGGTTTGTACACAATACACCAAAAACATATTTGCTATTAAAAAATTTCCCCTGCTAAGAAAAAATACCTATACTATATGGCTTGCACATAAGCAAAATTAGTTCCTATGAAAAATCCTAATATGCACAAATATCGAAAGACGATCCTGATTGCCATGATAACAATAGTACTTCCATTTTGGAGCTGCCGTGTGCCATTGAGTATAGGAAAATAAAGCTTTCTTTAAGAAATGTAATGTTCGTTCTTCATCACCCCAGCTTCTGGCTTTCTGTGTGCCACTTCCCAAACTTCAGTTGGGGAGCAGACACTCATTACTTTTGAGAAAGTCTCCCTGTTCTTTCTTCTTTAGACTGCATGCCTCATAATTCAATGCAGACTCTGCATGTCTGTTCATATTAGTTCTCCCTGGTTGCCTGTGATATGTCATCAGGCAGCATCATATTATTGGATTGGAATTTCTCTCCCAGGTAAGAGTGGCTCCATAGGACCATGAAAAGCAACTGAGCTGCCTGAAATGTGGAAGCCTGGGCAAGTGATTTTTGGACTAGCTCAACTAAGAAAAAAAAGTAAGATTTGTAAAAAGAAGCAGTACACAAGGTAAGTAGTGAGGTAAGCTGCTGTAATTGAGTTTAAGATTTTAGAATTTATTTGCACTTGAAGTTTGATCTTTATTTCTTTCAGTGAACTGGAACACTTAAACAGATCAAGAAAGTCAGACCTCTATCTAGATCATTTTTCAAAGTCATTGGCCCAATAATTGACAAGGCAGCCCAGCAATTAGCATTTTCAGAAAGATAGAAGAGCCTTTGCAGCCAATAACATACTTATCTGTACAGGATACAGGCTGGATATTCATAGACTATAGGCATGCGCCTATAACCTTACTGCACGCTGTAAGAGTTTGGTTTCTTGCTCATGTCCTTAGGTGATCGACCTCTTCTCCCTTTGAGAAATCATCCTTGGCTTAAATAGTTTAATTTTTTACTCTGGATTCTCCCATCAACTCCTCACTGTCTTCTAACACAACAATAGAAACATATATATGTATAGGGCCAAAACCGTAGCCTCAATTATTACAGATTTCCAGCATAGCATTCATTTGTACGTTAAGCCTATCAGGAAACCAGGTACTGTGGTTCAATATTTTTCACCTATAGAGTTTCAAACGTAGTAAAAATTCCAGCATTCTTAGCTTAGTCTAAGGTGGATGATTAGGTGTTAAATAACACTACAGATCACACTATTGTCAGAATTTCCACCTAGAGCTTTTTATATGGTACACAGGCACTAGCTACTGCCACTCCTGTTTATATCAAATTCATATATGCCTTTCCTCTAGTGTGAATTCTACCTTGACTGATACGCAAAACAGTGCAAGAGAAGAAACCAGTGATTCTCATTGCACCAAACTGTCTTAGGAGAACCTAGTACACAGGCACACCCACCCAGATTGGTGGGTGTTTCCTGCATATTCTGATGTTATGCCTCTTTTGCCCCACTTTGCAAAGCTGCCACCTGGTCTTCAGCTCATACCTTCTCCGAGTTCTACCAGGTGGACATCCTAGCTTCTTTGGGTTCAGTTTTTGGTGGCAAGGTTCTTGCAGCAGCACTCTGAATTGGGTCCACTGACCCTACTAATTTTTTGGCCTGTTGGCACAGCTCTGTTTGCCTTGTTGCACACCCTTCTCACGCAGTACTTGGGGATGTCCCAGGGTCTATGAATATCTAGCCCGTGTCCTGTACAGTACGTTTAGGATAAGAGAAGTTTTGACTTGCCTGTAAATGTAATATCTTGGAGTACAGTAAAGGACAGAGGCCACCTCCAATCTGTTCCTGTATTACTCTGCATTGCTTGCTAAAAAAACGGAGGTCTCACTGAGTGGGGTAGGGTTATATAGGAGTACGCCCAAAGGGCATGTCCAATCACCTGAATATACCAGCCTATAACCCAGGGTGTATGACTATCCAGCCTGTGTCTTGTACTTTACTCCAAGGTATGGAATTTACAGATATTTCATCTTTTTTTTTCAGTCTCTTCAACCCCCTTCATTTTTAGCCTACTGTACACTGTGTGCAGAATTATTAGGCAAGTGAGTATTTTGACCAAATCATCATTTTATGCAGATTGTCCAACTCCAAGCTGTGTAAACTTGAATTCTTATTGGATTAAAGCATATCAAGTGATGTGTATTTGTGTAATGAAGGAGGGTGTGGCCTAAGGAGATCAACACCCTATTTCAAGGTGTACATAATCATTAGGCAGCTTCTCTTCCTCAAGAAAAATGGGCCAAAAAAGACTGAAAAGTCACAAATTGTAAAAAAAGTCTTTCAGAGGGATGCAGCACTCTTGTAATTGCTAAGATATTGGGGCGTGATCACAGAATTATCAAACGTTTGTTGAAAATAGTCAACAGGGTCCAAAGAAACGTGTTGCGGTAAAATATGCAAATTAGCTGCCAAAGATTTGAATGTGAAGCTACCAGGAACTCATTATCCTCCAGTGCTGTCATATTCCAGAACTGCAACCTACCTGGAGTGCCCAGAAGTACAAGGTGTTCAGTGCTCAAAGACATGGCTAAGGTAAGGGAGGCTGAAAACTGACCACCACTAAACAAGGTACATAAGTTGAAACGCCAGTACTGGGCCAAGAAATATCTGAAGGCAGATTTTTCAAAGGTTTTATGGCAGGGCCATGGATAAGGGATTACCACCAGTCCTCCTGTCCGGGGCCCAGGCCAGTAGGGGGGCCCAGGTAGCTGGGTGAATCAGATGTGGGCAGGGAGGGTGATCGGTGTGGCAGGGGGCCAATTACTGGAACCGATCCCCTGTATGGCTCTCTGCAGCAGCTGAAAGCTAGCTTCTTTTCCTCTCCCTCCCGCTGGCTTTCAGCTGCTGAAGAGAGTCATACAGGGGATCGGTTCCAGTAACTGCCCCCCGGCCGCACCCATCGCCCTCCCTGTGCACCATACATTTTCCCCTGCCGCCTAGGCCCCCTTGTGTGCCCCCACCCCCACAGTGCTTCTGGATTCCCTCCTCTCCTTCCCACTGGCAGCTGAAAGCACACAATAGGATCCTTCAGGATGGAGAGTGGGGGAAGGGTCCAGTAATTATGTCAAATTTACCAACCCCTTTCCTGAATGCACACAATGAGTGATCGGCACCAATCATTCACTGCATTCATAAATGAAGCATTGTAAACGGAGGGGGTTTGAAAGGGGGGTGGAGGCCCTGTCAGGTTGGCTGTATGGGGCTCCGTGGTTTCTAACAGCAGCCCTGGGTACTGGTATGGGCTGGTATTATTAAAGATGAGCAAGTTGGACCTTTTCTGGTTGAAGATGGACTCAAAATCAATTCCCAAACCCAATGCCAGTTTTCAGAATACACTTTCTTCGAGCAGCGGTACAGGAAATAGTCTGCATCTTTCAAGAGGACCATGATATTTATGCAGAACAATGCTCCATCGCATGCATCAAAGTATTCCACTGGTGGCTAGCCAGTAAAGGCCTTAAAAAATTAAAGAATAATGACATGGCCCCCTTCCTCACCTGACCTAAACCCTATTGAGAACTTGTGGTTCTTTCTTAAACGGGAGATTTACGATGAAGGAAAACAGTACACCTCTCTGAACAGTGTCTGGGAGACTGTGGTTGCCGCTACACAAAAAGCAGATCAAAAAACTATACAAAGAGAGGGGTGTAGCAAGCTCTTGGAGACTAGAGAGCTGCTAGCACTATAAGCTGACCAAGCCAATACTAAATAAATAACACACTGTGCAGCACTATAAACCACTGAAATAAAATTAACAATTTCTATATTAGGTTCCAAAAATTAATGTAAATAATCCAGTGAAATGAACATACTCATAGACAACATTATAAAGCCATCAGGCATTAAGTGCTTAATATCTTGCATATATAACATGCGTATATAAATGAACACCAAATCAAGTTAAAAGTGCTAAGTGCCAAATAAACAGGTAAACAGTTTGTGTAAAAGCAAAAAGTCCAATATCTTTTATAGACTTATGAACCAGTGACATAAATCCGATTGTGACACCTCTTCCATGAAATCTTTCACCTCTATGCACTCACCAGAACTCTGGTAAAAACAAGCCTGCAGTATTACTCCAATCTGTGACTGCTCCCTTCACTCATTCCACTTGAAGGATCCCATCAGAGGTAAGCAGGACTCACAACACGGAGCCCAGAGAAAGGTGCATAGTGTAGTATTTTATTCAAAACACAGTATAAATATCCACATGGAATCAAGCAACTGACATGAATGGAAGGCTTATGATTGTTGTTGAAAAGAAGGGTGGCTGTATTAGTCACTGATTGATTGATTTTGAAATGTTTATTTGTAAATTTTGAGTTGTTTATTATTCTCACTTTAACCGCTTCCCATCTGCCCTATAGCAGATATACTGCTACAGGGTGGCACGGATGCGCAAAATCACTTATATACACTTGTAATTTTACATTTCCGGGTAGGGGGCGCACGCACATGCCCTACCCGCGCCACCAATCACGGCAGCGGCTGTCAATCACTGGGTCCCGGCTGGTGATTACGCGCCAGTGCTCGGTGATTGTCGAGGATCTCCGACGGGGTGGAGGAGAACTGTTAGTAAACAAAACAGTTCTCCTCCCTGTCAGCTCGTGCAAACTGCTTTGAATGGCTGTGCACAGCCTGCCCAGTGCCATTAGTACAGTGTCAGTTCTTTTTATTAGCACTGATCACTGTATTGGTGTCACTGGGGATGTCCGTGGCACCAAGTCAGTTCCCCCCAGTGTCAGAATGCCCGCCGCAGTCCAACAAGTCACTGATCACCACCATTACTAGTAAAAAATCCCAGTATATATACCGCCATTTGTAAACGTTACAACTTAAACCAATTAATTTACACATCTTGGGATTTTTTTTTTTTAGCAAAGACGTAGCAGAATACATTTTGGCCTAAATTTATGACAAAATTTAATTGATTTTTATTTTTTTTACTGGACATGTTTAATAGCAAAAAGTCCACAATTTTGTTTTTTTTTTCTCAAAATTGTCAGATTTTTTTTTAATACTGCAAAAAATAAAAACCGCACAGGCAATCAAATACTACCAAAAGAAAGCTCAATTTGTGGGAAAAAAGCATTGCATGACCACACAATTGTCTGTAAAAGTAACGCAACTCAAAAAATGGCCTGATAAGGAAGGGGGTAAATCCCCAAGAGGGCAAGTGGTTAAAAGAAAAATAAAGAAGTGAGATGGGAACATTTTCGTTTTCATTTAGTTCATAATAATACTGCACATATAGATATTCATCTAAGAAAGCCAAAACCTCACGTTTACTTTCTTAAATATTCAGGTTTGAGGTTTATTAACATTTTGGATTGTTTGAGAGCACTGTAGTTGTTCAATAGTGAAATTAATCCTCAAAATTACAATTTGCCTAATAATTGTTCACACAGTGTAAAAGTATTTTACAAACAAACCTCCAAATTGCCCTTCCAAGAACAGCTTTATCCTGACCAATCATAATATGTAAATGGTTTGCATTACTACATCAAAATATAGTGCAAGAAGAAAACAAAAGCCTAAAAAAACAGGATGTTGTGATAGGAGTAGTCAGTAATCATATCTGAAGGAGGGGATCCAAGAGAGATGTTTGAAGAAAGCCAGACCAACATGACCTGATCATCTCTAGGATAATGAGACCCCCTCTACTCAGAACTGTGTGTGCTACAACTCTAACATTAAACAAGCAAGCCTTTTTTAGGAACACTGGGAACCGAAAGCACAAGCCTAGACAAATAGAAAATTGTATTCATTAAAAAAGATTTTTTTTTTAAACACCGCAAATCTGTGTCTCTGAAATGTGGCTTTCTATTCTCTTCTTGCAATCCCCTGTACAAAAGTACTGTGATTATACGGAGGTATTTGCACTGTGAGACAATCAACTGTTCATTACACAGTAGAACGTTCTTTAAACAGAATGTCTCTGCAGGTCTCACCTCCATCACAAATCCTAAAAACAAGGGATTTATTCCTCATTTTAGTATAGTGGGTGGGGCCATACAAATCAAAATGTCTCTGTTTTTAAATCATAGATACAGTTTAATATTATAGAAATATTTAGATCAAACTGCATTTCAGATTTGTTGGCAGCTGTGTGCAGCTTGGAGTTTATGGCTCTAGAATGGAATAAACCAGTGGTTCTGCTTGTGCGGTTGGCCTTGGGTCATAAAGGAGTAATTTGCATGGCTATTCACACTGTCCTGAAATGAAGGCTCCCTTTTTTGGGGAATTTTTTATCAAAATGAGACATGCAGATACATTCTGTTTTATTATGGATCTACTGTGCTTCACACTGGCTCAGGGATTTAGGCAGCTTGCAAAAAGTACAGATAGAGTCCCAGTAGTATCATAATGCTCTTTGATAGTTCATGTAGCTGGCAAGTAACATAGGAAGCTGCACATGTATACAACAATGTCACCTTCTTGTCTATCCTTTGTGTATCACAACTGTGGATGACAGCAATTACAAACATTTTGGCATATACAAACATGAACAAATGTGTTGGTACCATTACAGCTCATTAAAACAATGCTCCTGTAAAGTGATGAAAATAAAAGCAATTGTCTCATGTATACCTGTATACTTTTGGTATGTTCTATAGTAAAGCAAAGAAAGTGTGAAGAGATAAATTATTGCTTATTCTACAAAGATATTCTGAACATCTGTTGGTACGCATAGAAAAGATTATAATTGGATTGTTGTGATACTCCAAATGAACTGTTTTTCGTAATAAGTAGTACAAGTCTTCAATCTTGTATTCAGTTAGCCTATTTAAATGGAGAAAAGCAGTCACTAAGCTGTTTGCTATCATTATTTGCACCTTACTGAACATGGACTAGAGAACGCAAAGGAGAGATTTGTCTGGCAGAAAATTATAAACCGGCATGTCATAGGTAAAGGCTATAAGGCCAAGCAACGTGGTCCTGTGCAGTGTGTCCAGTTGCAAATATTGAAAACTGTTTAGGTCCATTTGAGTGTTGCTAATTTGCGTGGAAGTGACTGCAAGAGGAAAACTGACCCCACACTGAACAGAAGGATAGTGTGAATGGTAGACAAAGACCCAAGAAAAATTTCCAAAAAGATACAAGCTGAACTCCAAGGTCAAGGTGCATCAGTGACTGATCGAACTGATCTATTGCTTTTTCAGAAACTGGGCTCAGAAGAAGAAGACCCAGGAGGATTCCTTATTGAAAGGAAAAAAACAAAAAACCCAGACTGGATTTTGCTATAATGCATATTGACAAGCCGTAATGCTCCTGGAAGATAGACTTTTGGACAGATGAGACAAAATTGGAGCTGTTTGGCAAGTCACACAGCTCTATCTTCACTGATGAAAAATGAGTCTTTCAAAGAAAAGAACACCCTACCTACCGTGAAATATGGAAGAGGCTCAGTTTTGGTTTACTCCTTTGCTTCATCTGGAATGGGGTGGCCTGAATCTGTGCTGTGCACAATGAAATTTCAGGACTATCATGAATTATGTAGAAAAACATACTGCCCAGTGTCAGAAAGCTGTGTCTCTGTTGCAGGTCATGGGTCCTTCAACATGATCATGACTAAAAATGCGCAGCTAAAAGCACCCAAGAATGGTTAAGAGCAAAATATTGGAATATTCAGAAGTGGTGTTCTATGAGCCCTGATCTGAATCCTATCAAACATCTTTGGAAATACCTGTTGGCAGGTGCAAATGTCTCACTGTAGAAAGTGCTTGTTTGCAGTGATTGCCTCTAAAGATTGTGCAACAAAATATTAGGTTAAGTCAAATTATGGTTCTCCATTCCATTCTTATTTTGTATTTCAATTGTATATTTTTATTTAGCTAGAGTCCTACTTTGAACTAAAAATATCAATTGAAAGCTTTCCTTAGCAAGTAGTTTATGATGATGTTTCTTAACTTGCGATGGGAAAAACATGTACACTGCCACTGCTGTTTTCTTTTAGAAAAATAGCTAGGCAGTCCCTAACCCAGAATAAGTATGGCGGTTAGAACTGTGCTGTCCATTGCCTGGATGTGGTTAGGGCTGTGTGAGTCTATCTCCATTCGTCATAGATGCTGTGTGATGTATGAGGGCTCCAAGGAGGGGCAGTCTGCCTCTCCATTCTACAATTGCTATTTTAAGTGAGCAGATCATTACTAGCCATAGGACCTGAGGGGAGAGATATTCCCCCCTGCCCTATGGAGGCCCAGTCCACTAGAAGTGTTGGTGAATTGTTTAGCTTTCAGCATCAGGCCTGGTCTTCTGTATTTACCAAGTTTTAATAGGTGGATGGTCAATCCTCAGAAGATGCCCACCTTGTTCAGAAAGTCCTCTAGGCTGTCCTGTAAGGGCGTTCTCTGTTTATTCCTTTTTCTTTTTGTTAAGAGCTTTATCTGGTAGGACTGTTAGCTGTTGTTTGCTGTTGCTTGCCCCCCGTGGGATTGCGTTTGCATGTTCCAATGGTCTAAGAATCAAAATCTTCTGTTTCCTGTGATGTACTGTGATGTGACTGTTAAGAAAACTGGCTTTCTGCCTGTAAAATTCCTTTTTTAGAGTACATCACAGAATATAGGTTTATCCCTTCTTGCTGAACTCCGAAATTGCTTGCTGACAAAACCGTTGCAATGCTGGAAGTGGGAGAGGTTAT
The DNA here is from genome assembly GCF_062004578.1 of Staurois parvus. Taxonomy (NCBI): domain Eukaryota; kingdom Metazoa; phylum Chordata; class Amphibia; order Anura; family Ranidae; genus Staurois; species Staurois parvus. Next base: position 10,302,477 of record NW_028319098.1, read on the forward strand.
GTAAGGTTGAGTCAAGCTTTGTTATTTGCTAGTATCCTGGAGGTGTAGATGATGCATAATTCAGTGGTCTAAGTATTAACTCTCCTGTATTGCTTGAAAAAAATCCAAGAAAATGAATTGTACAGGTAAGTCAAAAATCCATTTTCTGCCTGCACAGAGACAGCCACACCACTATTTTTAAAAGTTTTAGAAAAAAAACATCTTTCCAGTTTTTATTGAAATTTACGCAATTTAAAATCTCATTGTGTTCTGAAAATAAAGCATTGAAGAAATAAACATTTGGACATAATAAAATCACGGAATTGTTTTTTTTAACAAAATGTAATCTAAGTTTTTGCCTCATCAAAGTAGCACCTTTTGCAGATATAACAGCCAAACACACCTGTGGCATTCTCTCTACAATGGAAATGAGATATTGTTCAGAAAGTTCCTTCTAGCACTGTTGCAGTTCCTATAAATGTGTTGCACTTTTGTACGTTGCTTTGCTTTCACCCTTCTGTCCAGTTTATCCCAAACCAGCTTGATGGGGTTTTAGTCTGGACATTGTGCTGGCCATTCTATGATTTGAAGCCTACCCTCTTGTTCTTTTCTCCTGATACAGCCTGGTGGTATATTTTGGATCCTTATCTTGCTGTAGGATGAACCCCTAAACAGCTAGGTATATTACAGAGGGTATTGCGTGGCACTGCAAAATGCTGTGGTGGTAGTTTTGGTGCAATGTGCTGACTCTGGATCCAGCAAAGGACCATCATGCGTCCTCCTCAGTATTTTGACAGGTGGTGTCACACATCGAAGAACCATCCTTTCACCTTACTGATGGCATACAAAAACACTGCGTGATGAACCGAAATGCTCAAATTTTGAGTCCTAGGTCAATAAGACTGCCCCAGTTTTCAGTATTCCACTGGCGATGCTTCATAGCCCAGGCAAGCTTCCTTTACTTAGTTTTCTTACAGCTACTCGACCTGTCAGATCTGCAAGTCTTCTCTTCACAGTTGAAACTCAGACTTGCTTACTTCGATCAGTGTTAAGCTATGCTTGAAGCTGTTGTCCTGTGAGCCATGTGTCACACAAGCTGTTGACTCTCAGAAACGTGTCATCTGATTTTGTTGTGGCTTTGGGTCTGCCAGACCTCCTCCTGTTTAAAAGTGCCCTTTGATGGTGTAGGAGACTGTACTCAATGACACCTTTTATTTCTTTGCAATTTTTTTAAAGTGAAGACCTACGCTTTTAGGATCCATGCACACTAGGCAGTAGAAAAAATGGCAGAAAAGAAGCAGCATTAAAAAAAATGCTCCTATGGAGCATCTCCTATAAGCATTTAGGCATGATTGCATTCATAAGCTTTTTTTTCCCAAAACACTGGAAAAAGCATGCACTAAAAAATGCTTAGTGCCTAAAGATGTTTAGGGGCATTTACATGCGTTTATGCATGTCGCTTCTTTTTTCTGCCTAAAAGCTACTCTCAAAAATGCAGTTGTTTTTTTCAGCCTGTAAACGCCCCTCTACAAATATGCCTGTAAACGTCCAATTGTGTAAGGACACTTGGGCTAACATAGAGTTGCTTCTGCAGGCTGAAAAGAAAGATGCCAAACAGCTGTATAAACATTTTCCACTGTATGTCCAGTGTGCTTGAGTCTTATAATGGTCAGTCTGTCTTCTTTTGTTGATTGCCTTTTTCTCGCTATTCTCAGAGCAGTATACTACTTCCTTCAGTACAATAATGTCCAAAGATGGCTTAAGAGGGTGTGCTAACACAGTCTGTTTCAATACTGCTTTTGTACAGACAGAGCTTGTAATCAACAAAAGTTGGGACACTGTAAGAATTGTTAACATAAACTTTCACAGTAGGTTCACACTGATGCGGTGCTGGAAACGTTGTGAATCCTGTGCATTTCCCGCACCGCAAGGCGTTCAGGTGGGTAAAAAAAAAGGGATTCTGCACTTTTTTGTTGTGGATGCGATGTGATTTGAGCCATACAAAATGTACAGTTGTGTTCAAAATAATAGCAGTGTGTTGAAAAAAGTGAATAAAGCTCAAAATCCTTCTAATAGCTTTTATTTCCATACACACAAATGCATTGGGAACACTACACATTCTATTCCAAATCAAAACATGAAGAAAAATATATCAAATTTGTGTTGTTCCTCCAAAAAATATTGAAGAAAAGTGAATATTAGACTGTTCAAAAAAATAGCAGTGTTTGTATTCTTCTTTACAAACTCAAACATTCACTATATAAACTGAAAAATGTTTGAAGATTTTGCTTTCCTTTGAATCACTTAATGAATATTTAGTTGTATAAGCACTGTTTCTGAGAACTGCTGTACATCTGTGTTGCATGGAGTGAACCAACTTCTGGCACCTGTGAACAGGTATTCCAGCCCAGGAAGATTGGACTACATTCCACAGTTCTTCTCTATTTCTTGGTTTTGCCTCAGAAACTGCATTTTTGATGTCACCCCCCAGGTTTTCTATTGGATTAAGATCCGGGGATTGGGCTGGCCACTCCATAACGTCAATCTTGTTGGTCTGGAACCAAGATGTTGCACCTTTACTGGTGTGTTTGGGGTCGTTGTCTTGTTGGAACACCCATTTCAAGGGCATTTCCTCCTTAGCATAAGGCAGCATGACCTCTTCAAGTATTCTGATGTATTCAAACTGATCCATGATCCCTGGTATGTGATAAATAGGCCCAACACCGTAGTATGAGAAACATCCCCATATCATGATGCTTGCGCAACCATGCTTCACTGTCTTCACAGTGTACTGTGGCTTGAATTCAGTGTTTGGGGGTCATCTGACAAACTGTCTCCGGCCACTAGACCCAAAAAGAACAATCTTACTTTCATCAGTCCACAAAATGTTGTGCCATTTCTCTTTAGGCCAGTCAATGCGCTCTTTGGCAAATTGTAACCTCTTCAGCACGTCTTTTTTTCAACAGTGGGACTTTGCGGGGGCTTCTTGTAGATAGCTTGGCTTCACATAGGCGTCTTCTAATTGTAACAGTACTCACAGGTAACTTTAGACCTTCTTTGATCTTCCTGTAGCTGATTGTTGGCTGAGTCCTTGCCATTTTGGCTATTCTATCCATTTGAATGGTAGTTTTTCGCTTTCTTCCACATCTTTCAGGTTTTGGTTGCCATTTTAAAGCATTTGCGATCATTTTAGCTGAGCAGCCTATCTTTTTTTGCACTTCTTTATATGTTTTCCCCTCTCCAATCAACTTTTTAATCAAGGTACGCTGTTCTTCTGAACAATGTCTGGAACGACCCATTTTCCTCAGAATTTCAGAGAGAAATGCACTGCAACCAGCATGTACAACATTTGCTGCCTTCCTTCCTTAAATAAGGGCAATAATTGCCACCTGTTTTTCAAAGAATGAATGACCTCACGAATAGAACTCCACACTGCTATTATTTTGAACATGCCCCTTTCAATTAGTGATTCAATTACACAGAATCAGCAGCATGCATGTCATGACTGTTGGGTCTGTTGGATTTCTATTACTCTACTACACCTGCTAGTAAATTATTTGCCATGTAGAAATATAATTTCTACCAAAAACAGTGATCGATCAGGTTAGTGATGTCTGACTGCTATTATTTTGAACACAACTGTATGTCTCAAATCGCACCTCATGGAATGCGGAATGCTGTGCAATTCTTTACATGCGGTGTTCCACCCCACACGAGTGTGAACCCAGTCTCATTGTTTAATTTACTTACATTGCTTCTGAACAACTGTGAGTTGTTAACCCATTACTACTTCTCTGAAAAAGGCCTTTCTATAACAATGAAATGTACATTATTTTTCAGGTTTTGTAAAACCTGTTTTTCACCTCTGGCAGTTTACCGCTTACCTCTGTACCCTTTTAAAAAAGGCCTGGATTCTTTCTTAGATACACGGAATATAACTGGATACTAACATTTATAGGTAAAGTAGATTCAGGGAATATCCGATTGCCTCTTGGGGGATCATGCTTTGTTGGGTTTTTTGCCTTCCTCTGGATCAACCGTGGGTGTAGGATTATAACTTTTTTTTTTTTTTTTTTAATGGTTGAACTGGATGGACTTTTGTCTTTTTTCAGCAAGACTAACTATAATTTCAGGTTATTCATTGGACTTGAACTGTTTAAATTTCAGTGAAAATTGGGAGTGTTCTAAAACTTTTGACCGGTAGTGTAAAAAGAGCAATATGCTTACTTTTTTCCAAAGTTTGTTTGCATTAGGTGGTGTGTGTGAATGTAGAAAATACAATATTGGATAAAGAACATTAACGTTCTTTATAGAAAGTTCTGATTCTGTTGTTGTACATCTCTACCGTGTCTCTTGGTAGGTTGTTATCTCAGTCAGCAGGATAATGCAAAGCGCATCTCACTTAATGCTGGTGCTGGACACAGACACGCACTGCCATCAGGTACTTGTGAGCACATCTTGTGATGAAACACTGGCTGGATCTTTTCCAAACATCTCTACAAATGTCTAGTAAAAAGCACATCGTACCTCAATCACAATAAATATTCCACAGGGCTCACAACTGTGTTTAAGGAACCAGCCACACTGCAGTATTTCAACTGCCACTCATGAGCACTCAGTTGATGACAGGTATGCATGCCAGAGTTAGATTCTGGTATTTTTGTGTTCTAGGCCATATACACACATTGATAACAATGAAGCCTATAGGTTTACTAGATACACCTGAATATTTAATATTTAGATTGAAAAAAGGAATCTCTCAACCTCATCTTGTGTACTGTAATGGAACATGTTAGGTAATCTAAGCACAACTTTATATTCTTCTACCCACTGTTCCAAAAAATGAATAGAATTCTGGGTAGCACTGCTTGACCATAACCGGCCTGTATTTAAAAGCACACACATTGCTGAACCATCATATGGGGCAATCACCCCAGGCCAGTCATATTAAAATGGCTTTATCTGGAAGTCCTTTATTGATTGCATACATGTCCCAGAGAGCATTGCCTGACATCATTATTATTATTATACAGGATTTATATAGCGCCAACAGTTTGCTTGGCGCTTTACAATATAAAGGGAGACAATACAGCAACAATACAGTTCAATACAAGAGGGATAGGAGGACCCTGCTCCTTGGAGCTTACAATCTAGTATCATTACTAGTACTTAGTACCATAATGAACAGTTCTGCAGAACATTTTCAGATCATGCAACATTCTTTTTCCGTAAGACCACTTCCACCTTTATTTATTTATTTTAATTTTTGCTTTTTTTCAGTTTGATTTTTTTCTGTTTTCTAATTGTTATAGAGTGTTCTTTGTGGCTTTGGCTCATTATGCTGTGCATTGTTATCCCTGATAGTATTTATTAGGTCTAAATACCAGACCTGCTCCTGCTAATTACCTTGAGGCATAACTTTACGAGAACTTAACGTTCACTCCTTTTTTTTTTTCCGTTTGCCAGTCGTATCCCACATCCGGAGGTGCATCCTGCACAGCAGCTGCTCACTTGGCCCATCATGCCATATTTAGATGTGTTTTACATCACATTGAATTTTTTTTTACCTTGCCTTGAAGAATTAGACACAGAACTGTTAACAAATGTGTCATAGAAGTTTTAATATAAAGGGGAAATCAATGTATATACACTCTTCATTTCCCTTTAAATTTATCCTATACATAGATCCTCATCCAGTTGTATCACAAGTGATGCCAGTGGCCCACACTGTACAAAAAATAAAATTTCATAGCCTCTGATATTGTTAAAGAGAATGTTGCAAGTGTGTGTAGCACACTAGACATTGAACAATCAAATAATTCATACTTGTGAACTTGGGAGGTGCTGCCACAAGCACTGGTCACTGGTTGGACCACTACCCTAATGTAAACTCAAAGGAATAACTGTAATGAAAAATATTCTAAACTTTTCCTAGTTCTATTTAACCACTTCCAGTCCGGACACTTTTACCCCCTTCCTGACCAGGGCAATTTTCAGTTTTCAGCGCTATCACACTTTGAATGACAATTGCGCGGTCATGCAACACTGTACCCATAGGAATTTTTTACCATTTTTTTGAGACAGATCAAGCTTTATTTTGGTGGTATTTATTCACCGCTGAGATTTTTTATTTTTTTTGCTATGTAAATGAAAATGTCCAAAAGTTTGAAAAAAGTGTTTTTCTTATAAAATTTTGCAAATAAATAATATTTCATCATAAATCTTGGCCAAAATTTATTCCGTTATCTTTTTAGTAAAAAAAAATAAGCCAAATTAGTTTATAACCAAAAATTATAATTTTTAAACATTTTTTTTACATTTCTTTTATATTATTTATTTTATTTTATTTTATTTTTTTACATACTGTCACCCTAGCAGTACAGTGTCACCATGGTGACACTGTACTACTTGTGGGGGGTGATGAAGATTTTTTTTTTTACACTGATTACTTTTACACCCATAGGATGTAAAAGCAATCATTTCTCTTTCTCTCTGTCTGCATTCTTGCAGCCATTGAGAACTACTGAGTGAGCTGTGATTGGTCACAGCTTGTCACATGATACAAGGCTGTTGTGAATAGCCTTGTACCATGTGACCTCTGTGATCATTAACAGATTTCACACGTAGTAAGCCATGATGTCACAAGTGACATCTTGCTTACTACTTTGCATGTGATCACTGATTGGCCAATCAGTGATCACATGATAGGGACCTCGTATAGAGGTCCCATCCGACGATCGGTGTTTCACTGTGTCCGGAGGAGCGCGCACAAGCAGGGTGCGGGGAAGCCGTTTATAAACAGCCACCCGACCCTGCACTGCCACCGTCCGGCCGTTTATATACAACGGCCGGTCGGGAAGTGGTTAAAGGTTATTGGCAGATGGCCTGCAGAGGTCAGAATTATAAACATGTATTCCCTGTTTTTAACAAAAGATCACTGCATTGTCCTTGATGGGTTGTAAGTAGAAAGTCTATTGAAAAGATCACTGCTGCTGATTGTGTGTGTGCATCCACACTCACATCCATAGTATAATATGAACATATACCAGAAATCATTCCAATTAAAATCAAAACTATATAAATTCCTTAAAACCCTAAATTGTGTAAATGTTTGGAAATTCAAAACATGGAAAGAAATCTCAAACTGCACATTCTGTTCATAAGCTGATGCTCCACAAATATACCTGAGCTGTTCAGAAGGACCTAACACCTACAAGTTTCAACCTGATAGGGCCTCCCAAGTAGCTATCAAAAGTAGCTATTGGTCACCAGCAGGCGAGGCTGTTCCTTTTAAGGCCTTGCTAAAACGTTTTTGGACTTTTGTTAACTCTCAGGGAATTCCCCCCCCCTTCTTCCCTGTTAGGGGTCTGTAGGTAACTGAGGAAACAAACTCTTCACATGTTCTCATCTTTCATTGGTTCTTTGTCCTTTATAGTCTCCCTCTCTACTGCTTGGGGGCCTGGGCTTGGGTTGAGACATCCACATAATCTTTATGGATCAGAATATACCTGCAGTTACCCGTCTGTCTCTTTTGGTGATTGGGATAATTTGTACCCTCTGCCCCAGGGGGACCCCACTTGTGTGATGAGTCTCACATACTTTGGATATCTTGAGAGATTGATTGCTTAGCTGGCATTGTCATTGAATCCTTCATTACAAAATCCTAAATGGTAAGTTTACCTTTGAAACATGTTATATGTTCCACCAGTTTTTAGTGTAGAACATGTAATATGTTCCAGCATCTGCAGCCTCTCCCTCTGATCCCCCCTCCGTGACAGCGAGTGGGGGATCCTTTTCCCGCACCCACTGGTTCAATTTGAAAACAGTGCAGCTGTGCTGGACTCTACCCACACAGCTGCATCATTCATTCCAGTTTTCTGTGAATGAATGCCTACAAGAACCATCCGCCATTGCGGCTGACGACTTGTAGTTCCCAAGAATGCTGGTGAGTGCTCTCATAGTTCACCTCTTCCTGCTGTCAAGTAACCATCTGCCCAGAGTCTGCAGGAGCCTGAGATTGCACCCGCAATCTGATAATGGGTGCAGTGTTCTACAGGATCCTTAGGAAAAAATATTAAATGCACATTTTTTTTTTACCTGCAAAAAAGTGAATTTTTTTCAAAAGGTGAACTTATCCTTTAAGGATTGGGAGTGCAAGGCTTAGACCTTCACATGCAGATGAGCTGGTCTTGTTATTTGCTCCAGGGTTTTTCTCTGTTGACCACACCATTTTGTTGGTCTCTTCCTTCCTTATCAAGTAGTTAGGTTGTTTTTGTGGGTTTTTGGATTTACAGCCTCTTACTGGTTTAGGCTCAGTGTCCCTTCAGGTGGGGACATTCTTGTAATGATGGCACTCTAAGTCTCACTTTGGGCAGAGAAGTGACAGCTTGCAAGTGTAGCACCCTCCTAGATAGGTGCTAGGATGTAGATAGTTGAGTATAGCATAATATGGTTCTCTGCTTAACAGAAGATTGTTAGACAAATTTAGTGGCTCTCACTAGTGATGCCCCTAAACATACTGGGTGCGGGTATTTATATTCAGTGAGCTCTTGGGATCTGGGTTCTTCTTCCTTTTCTCCTGAGAAGGGAGTTCCAGCTAGGGTTTAGGCAGCTGGCTCATGCTGTCAGGAGGCCTTGGGTGGGCGACCCGAGGGCCAGAACACTGAAACCCAGGGTGCTTCTGAGACCCGGCTAGGGGGATGTTTACAGATCCTGTTGGGTATCACGGAGGAAGGTGACCTGCAGCAAGGGCTTTGTGAGTACAAACCATTCAAAAGGGATCCTAGGACTTGTGCTGTTTATACCCCTATCGACCTACATAGTCATCTTTTGGGTCTAAGCTAGAAGGGACACCAGCTGTTGTCCTGAAGAACAGCTGTCCATTTTGTTTCTACAAAAGGACTTTTCTCCTTTCTTTGTACAGGCTGCTACACAGATTAATTTAGAGAAGGCTGTCCTCAATTGTGAATAGTTCAATTCAGAGTATCCCACTATGTCCCTTCCTCATCTCAATTCTACAAAAAAGAAAACCTACAAACCCTAGACTGATCATTGGAGTAACGAGCGGAAGTTTTGTGCACCTTGCTATAGGAAATAATGTGTACTTGGCTGTGAGTAAAGATTTGGGGGGAAGCCTGGGCAAAATACTGGTGGCTCCTATGTGGATAGTGCTACACAAGACAACATTTTAGACCAGCAGACTGAGAGAGATGGTCACTGGGATCAATTCATTAACAAACACAAATAATTGCTTCCACAACATGTTTTTACAGAAACACACCCAATTCCCAGTATCTGCTGTAGCATTTCTGATTTTTAAGAAAAATCTGTCATACACACTGTTATTCCAGATAAGTATTTGACAAAGGTAAAATATGGTAACATTTATTTGTTATTTCTTTAAAGAACAAAAATTCTTTTAAGTTCTGACATGCAGCACTGGGCGATAACGCTTCACAGTTTTAAAACATCATTTAAAGAGAAAAGAAATGATGTAAGTACAATATTTTTGAAAATATTACAATAATAGACAAGGCAACAGTAAAATATATGGGAATATAAGCAACAGGTACTTAACAAGGACTTGCCTGATCTGTGGTATTTTCAGAGTCCAGTTTAATGCAGCATAGGTTCAATCTGGTGCATCAGTCACATGCCTTCATAAATGATTTCAATTGAAAATTTTGAATTGAAAACAGCCCCCATTATTTCTCATGGATCTTTCAGGGACTGTGCCCATCCCCCATTTGGGTTGTGTTTTATTTTATTTTTTTTTGGACATGCTGAATCCTTTGTCTCTCAATGAAAACAAAATAGGATTGTTGTAATTACATAAACAATTAAGTACTGACGTGATACTTTTTTTATTTGCACTGACATACAATTTTGAGGACAAGCTTTCAGGGTATGTATACTTCTTCAAGGTCCAGGCAGTACTACTTCACAGAGTTGTAGCAGAATGTTAAAAGAGATGTTGAAAGGGGGAGAAAAAAAAAAGAAATACACACGCACACACGACACAGCAAAGACTGGGGGGGGGGGGGGGGAACAACACTCCCAGAGGGGGTCGTAAAACTGTTGCATAATGAGTGAGGAATCCCATGTCCAAATTAAGACCATTATCTCTTGTGTCAAATAGAAATATAATTCTTAGTTCAAAAGTTTATCACCCTGCAATTAACCCACTGGACCTTTTAAAATTCACTTTTATTGTAAATATAAGTAAAATAAATAAATGTTCATAACTCCTGTGGCTTAAAGGCTAAGTTCACCTTTTGGAACATGTTACACCATACAGATACTATCGCTATATTGATGATATTTTCATCAATATAGGTGATGAAAACCTAAACAATTTTATTCATTGATCAACACTTTTCATCCATCAATCAAACTAAAAATGGAATACTCAAACACACACGTCAACTTCCTAGACACCACAGTATAAATCAGGCATGACACGCTTCACACCTCAATATACAGGAAACCCACTGACAGATGCAACTACCTCCACAGTTCTATCTTCCACCCCCAACACACGAAATGTGCCATCATACACAGTAAGGCCATTAGCTACCACCGAATATGTTCTGACCCAGGAGACAGAGCTAAACATCTTGGGACACTAGCAGACTCCTTCCATAAGAAAGGTTACAAGGACAAAACTATCAACACCAGCATAACCACAGCCTTGAGAACCCGAAGAGAAAATCTTCTTCAGTACAAAGAGAAAAAAACACAACTGTGTACCTCTAATAACCACATACAACCCAGGAATAAGAAAAATAATCAAAGATTTACAACCCATCATAACAGAGGATGGAACTCTGAAATATTCCAGCAACCACCAATACTGGCCTTCAGACAACCCCCCAACCTCAGAAATAAACGAATCAGTAGGAAACTTCCTTCTGATTATGAGGTCACAAATATTGGAAGCAAACCCTGCAATAAAAAACGCTGCAAACTGACAATTTTTGATGGATTGATTTGGTTTCAGACACTCAAAAGGGATCTTCAATATCTCTGGATCATACAGCTGCACCTCCAGTAATGTTGTGTACCTTATCCAGTGCAGAAAGTTGTAGCAAAGGATCTTATGTTGGCAAAACAGGACAGAAGTTGCAAACAAGGATGAATTTGCACAGACATACCATCAAGGAACATAAAGAAGATGACTTCTGCACACCTGTGGGACACCATTTCACACAACCAGACCACACTATGGAAGACCTCAATATTTTAGTTCTTAAAGGAAATTTCAAAACTGTTCAGGAAAGGAAAACTTTTGAACTCCCTCGTGTCTTTGCATTTGCCGTGTCTTATAACCATTGCTGTGTACATTTGTGTGTGTTTCTTTCTGTTTTTTTTCTCCCCCTTTCAACATCTCTTTTAACATTCTGCTAAAACTTTGTGAAGTAGTACTGCCTGGACCTTGAAGAAGGGGACTTACCCTGAAAGCTTGTCCTTAAAATTGTATGTTAGTGCAAAAAAAAAAAAAGTATCACATCAATTGTTTCTGTTGCAAGTGCACTAATACGGCTACAATCACCTCAAGTTGTAATTGCATAAAATCTTTTTCTCTGAGTCACATCCCCCTCTCACCAATTTTTCAGGGACTGCGCCAATCCCTTGTTTGGCCAGTTTTTTGTTTTTTTTGGGGGGAGGGGGCATCCTGACTGTTTCTGAATGAGAATAGGCGCAAAAGAAAATAAGATTGTTGTCATTAAATAAAATCTTTTTGTCTGAGGGACACAAGTCACACCCTCTCTGTATTTTGCTTTGTCACAACACTTAGGCATGTTGGGTAGAGGAGGAGTTCTATGAGGGCTGGCTTACAATTGTTCTGTTTGCCAGTGTCCTAATCTCTTGTATGCTGCAGTATAACCTGACTGTTTCTAAATTCATGTTTCTCTCAATGGAGTCCAATGAAAAATATTTTACAGAAAGCACAAACATGTTCATCCTCATTTCCTAATTTATTTTATATAAGGCTCAAGCATGGTTTCTGGTGTATTAGAAATGACCAACATTGGCAGACCTTCATTTATGTAATATGATGAAAACTCTGCAATTTATATTAGAAAACCTAGCCAGTATCTAATTTATTGTCTAGATAGCTGAAATTGCTAACAAAAAGGATCCCATTGCTCTTTGCTACATTTTAGTCCTCATGCACACTGGATGTTTTTACAGCAGCTGTTTTTGGCTTCCGGTGTTTTTTTTCTATAGCCAGTAAACTCCCCAGCATGTTATCCTATGTGTCCATGCAGACATAGGCTTTAATCAGCATTTTAGGGCAGAGCTGTTTTTTTGGCTGGAAAAACACAGAACTGGTGGGATTCTAGAGTATTTTTTTTAGCTGTAAAAACACTCTAACACTGGTAAACACGGTGAAACACGGCAAACTGGCATTTTTGGATTTTTTAAGCAGAAATTTTAAATCTTTTTGTGTAAAAAAAAAAAAAAAAACCAAAACCTGCAAACATGGAAAATGTGGCTAAACACTAATGCAAAAACACTGAAAAACGTGTTTTTAACACGACTTTATGTAGCTTACACTACCAGCATTATTAACCACTTCCCGACCGGCCGTTGTATATAAACGGCCGGACGGTGGCACTGCAGGGTCGGGTGGCTGTCTATAAACGGCCTCCCCGCACCCTGCTTGTGCGCGCTCCCTGGGAGCGCGCAGCACCGCAATCCGGTGCCCGCTGTGTCCTCCGGACACAGTGAAACACCGATCGTCGGACGGGACCTCTGTACGAGGTCCCGATCATGTGATCACTGATTGGCCAATCAGTGATCACATGCAAAGTAGTAAGCAAGATGTCACTTCTGACATCATTGCTTACTATGTGTGAAATCTGTGAATGATCACAGAGGTCACATGGTACAAGGCTATTCACAACAGCCTTGTACCATGTGACAAGCTCTGACCAATCACAGCTCACTCTGTATTTCTCAATGAGTGCAGGAATGCACACAGAGAGAAAGAGAAATGATTGCTTTTACATCCTATATGGGTGTAAAAGCAATCAGTGTAAAAAAAAAAAAAAATCTTCATCACCCCCCACAAGTAGTACAGTGTCACCATGGTGACACTGTACTGCTAGGGTGACAGTATGTAAAAAAAAAAATAATAATAATAATATAAAAAAATAAAATAAAAATGTAAAAAAAAATGTTTAAAAATTATAATTTTTGCTTATAAACTAATTTGGATTTTTTTTTTTTTACTAAAAAGATAACGGAATAAATTTTGGCTAAGATTTATGATGAAATATTATTTATTTGCAAAATTTTATAAAAAAAGCACTTTTTTTAAAAATTTTTGGACATTTCATTTACATAGCAAAAAAAATACAAATCCCAGTGGTGAATAAATACCACCAAAATAAAGCTTTATCTATCTAAAAAAAAATGGTAAAAAATTCATTTGGGTACAGTGTTGCATGACCGTGCAATTGTCATTCAAAGTGTGATAGCGCTAAAAGCTGAAAATTGCCCTGGTCAGGAAGGGGGTAAAAGTGTCCGGTCTGGAAGTGGTTAAAACACCCAGTGTGCTGCATAGAGCCCTAATGGTTGCAACAGCATTTAAACATCACCATTAGGTTAGGTGGCTTATGATACACCCCAATGAGTTTATTGCAGTTATTCATTTCACAGTGTTCATCAAACATAGTTCTCTTTGTGGGCACTTTTCTAATCTAACCTCTCTAATTACAGCCATGCAATAATCAGTCATGAATTTTGTTAGACCAGGTTTTTGTTATACCCACTATAACATAATCTTCAATTATTTTAATCCTGTTCTGGAACAAAGAAGAGTAACAATGTACCCACTGGTTGCTGTCAGGTTGGAATCATAGCAGGTACTGGTTTCAAGCTGACTCGTTTGCAGCTGCACAGATACAACATCTGCATTTATCATGTAATTTATAAACTCCTAGGAGGCATTGTATTTTGCATAAGAAGATTTGCAAACATCAATCCAAATATGGTACCAATGGAAAACATCATCTGTGCTGACTGGAACAAAAAAAAAATCAGAATAAACCAAAAAGCATGAAAAATGGGAGACTACATTCTAGCATTAAACTGTTCTGAAATGTACCACAAATTTCAATATACTGTATTTTTTTTTTTTTTGGTCTTTACGTTAATTCAGATTCTTCAGCAGAGCATATAAATCATTTTGTCTTTTGCAGCTCAGCATGAACCACGTTTCTGCATTTGTTAGAGCACAGACATTGGTAACTGCTCAAAGTCATTACATAATATTAAAAATAATGTTCTTTTTCATTGAAATTTCCATAAAAATCTATTGCACTGCTCTCAAATGCGGTAATGAATACTACATAATTAAATGTGGATAGTTTATGTACTTTTATTATTTTTGTTTTATGATTCTTTATTGGAATTGACCATGTAAAAAAAAAATGTTACGTTATCGGCAACATGTTTTATAGTGCTTTCAAATAAGTGAGCCTAAATTTTTGAGTATTAGCAAGCTTAGCCAAGAAAGTCACAAAAAAATGTTTTATATTTACTGGGTATTGGCATATACAAACCAGACCCTCCACCCAAGCTAGCCATCTCATGAGGATTGGACGTAGCTACTATTACATTCAGATCAGTCAGTCTCTTTTCAAGTGTTACTATACCCAGGACCCTGCATTCACTCTGTCTGGTCTCCCACAGTACACAAAACATGGAAATGCAATTATTTTAGTAAAGATAAACTGCAAAATACCTTTTCTCACCATCAGTTAGAGCAGTCTTGCGACTTCTATCAATGTCCAGGTGAGCACTGGTTAAAGCTTGTAGGAGGAGTTTTTATTCTTCTCTCAGTGCCCTATGAGATTGCATAACCCTTGACCCTCTGGACAGTGCTGATTGGCCCTGTGCTGGTCACATGAACCATACCAAGAAAAATCTCTCTAGCAATACACACCAAACTGAGCACATGTGCAGAGCATCCCCGAGGCTCTGTTATATCAGGAAATGGAGAACGTGGAAGAAGGGGAGGATCCAAGAAGACAGGATCAAACATCCTTTTTACACAATGTGAAGGATTAACCCCTTAAGTTCCACAGTGAGTATAACAAGCATGCTTTACTGCATATACAGACTGATTTTACTGTTGGCAGGAAGTATGCTCTAGCAGGAACAGCCGTTCTGGCAAATGTAAGGAGAGACAAACACTAAGACACTAAGGAAACAAAAAAAAAAAAAAATTGGGAAAACCGATCCCCATATCCAGAACAAAACCCAGTGTGCATGCCAAATGCCAGAGTTTATGGCCAGGGAACATAAACTCCTGTGGGGCGTTTGTATTAAACCAATAGCAGAAATCACTTTTGTTTGCAAATGGAGCATATGGTCCATCAAACTCAACTGAGCCAGCACTGGTGGAAGTACATTATTAATGAAGCAATCCTCCAGAAATGTTGGTATAAATAAAATGGCAGAGGTGGTGTCCGTGCTCTCCTCTGCCTGCTGTTTAAAGCTGCATACCCGGGGTACCTTGCTTGTTTTTCATGAGCCTGGGTTTGGGCCAAGTGGTAGGCAGAGGAGCTGGTCATCTTTGAGTGCTTCAACAGGAGGGTGGTACAACAAGGACAGAACCTTTAACCTATGCTGCTGAAATAATTTACAGCACACTTTGGCCTATTTGTCATGGTGCTGAAGGACCTTGTCTTGGCACTGTGTATTAAGCAGAATGGCACACAAATCCTAAACCGGCCAGCTGTGGTTGGTGCCCAAAACTCAGTTAAGTAGTATCTCTTGGCAAGTATATGTGCTTGTGGAAAGATTTTTTTACCTACAGCAGGCTTGAATTCGCCACCATATATACTATACGTATAGATAGGTCCATATATATTTGGACACAGGCACAATTTTAGTTTTTTCAGGTATTTACCAAAACATATTCCAGCTATAGTTATATACTGGATATGGAATGGAAGTGCACACTATCAGGTTTAATTTGAGGGTATGTACATCCAAATTGGAGGAATGGTTTAGGAAGTACAGCTGTTAAGAGTAGCCATCCCCCCTTTTTTTTTAAGCGATCAAAAGTAATGGATAATGGAATCAAAAGCTGTTTCATGGCCAGGTGTGGGCTACACCTTCATTATGTCTTCATTAATTAAGCAGGTAAAAGGTCTGGAGTTGATTCTAAGTGTGATATTTGCATTTGGAATCTATTGCTGTGAACGTAAATCATGCATTCAAAGGAGCTGTCCATGCAAGTGAAACAGGCCATTGTAAGGCTTCAAAAATTAAACAAATCCATCAGAGAGATAGCAGCAACATTAGGAGTGGCCAAATCAACAGTTTGGTACATTCTGAAGAAAGAAGAATGCACTGGTGAGCTCAGCAACATAAAAAGGCATGGACGTCCACAGAAGACAACAGTGGTGGATGATTGCAGGATCCTCTCTATGGTAAAGAAAAACCCATTCACAACATCTAGACAAGTGAAGGACACTCTCCAGGAGGTGGGCATGTCATTGTCAAAGTCTACAATCGAGAAGACTTCACGAGAGCAAATACAGAGGGTTCATCTCAAGGTGCAAACCATTCATAAGCCTGAATAATAGAAAAGCCAGATTAAACTTTGCCAAAAGAAATCTAAAAAAACCAGACCAGTTCTGGAAAAGCATTCTTTGGATGGATGAAACTAAGATTAAGATAGTGCTGTATAGTGCAAACTGTAGACAAGCTAAATTACAAATTAATGTTTACGTTAACCTGGGCCTCTATTGTCAACTTTAAAAGCACAGTGGCAGATAAAATGAATTAAAAAAAAAATACATTTTACATTACTTAGTGTTTGGGGTATATTTACAGTACACAGAGAGCTAAAAGTAAAGTTCAGTTAAAAGTACTTTTTTATTCATTATTAGAGAAGACAAAGGTAAAATGCTGCTACCTGGTTAAAAATTCTCCAGCTAATGCTCTCCTTGCTAAAGCTCAAAATCACTGTGCCAGACCTGCAGTCCCCTTCTGTTCATGCATAGACATCCAAAAAAAAAACAAAATGTCCGCAACAAGGTGAAATAAAAAGAAATTCTTCTTTATTGTATGTAAGGAGTAAAATATTTAATAGAGCAACCAACGGTAACATGTTTCAGCCAAGAAAAGACCTTATTTATAGCCATGGCTTTGAATAAGGTCCTTTCTTCACTAAAACACATTAGCGTCGGTTGCTCTATGGAATATTTTACTCCTTGCATACAATCAAGAAGATTTTTTTTATTTCACCTTGTTGCAGATATTTTGATTCTTTTATTCATGTCTAAACTCCAGGAAAAAATAAATAAATAATGTATTGTCTTTTACCAGTCCTTATATACACGGACTGCATTCATTTTCTTTTTTCAGGCTTTTTTTTCCTTTATTTTCTACTGGCTGTCAGTAACACACTTCCTGTTCTAGGGTGACAAGCCCAAGTCCAGGAATATAAAAAATTTACCTTTGCAATGGGGGCTCCCATGTGGCAAGGGTTAAATGCTTGTTATATCTAGGGGTATAGTGCTGGCTATATTATTTTTTCATATTCCTGGAGTTGGATTCTTAATCTATGAAGAAGTAGCATTGTCACCCCAAGACAGGAATTGTGCTAGCATACCTCCCAACTTTGTAACTTAAGAATGAGAGAGTTCCTTGGGACAAAGAAGATATGTGTCACCCTCTGCATGCTGTGATGAAAATGGGCATGCTCGGTTCACACTCCTGCAACTCTGAGTGGTGCAAGTCGGATCCAAAGTCCATGTGAAATGCCATGTTTTTCTATGACAGCCGTTCCAATGACTACTGAAGTTGCTACAACTTCAGAAAATGTTCCTGCACTACTTTGATGCGACTTGAGTGCCATATAGTGTTAAGGTTGCCTGACTTTGGAGTCGCCTAGTGTGAATCAACCCTAAAAGAAGCATGGTTAATCCCTTGGTGCCAAACACCTCCCAGCCCTTTAAGGATTCTAAAAGCTGGGAGGCGGGCATTCAGATCATGTTGACAGCCAATAACAGTGGTCATGTGGTCAGAAAGCTCCCGATTGCAAGTATGCCACCTGCTATCGTGCTGGGAGCGCAATCTCAGCACATTAAGTTGTTTTAACAGTGCTGCATAAATGCAGCCAATTGGTGTTAAGGTTCTTAATTGTATTCCACTAAAAATCCACCCATGCAGCAAAAACATCCCAATATAATACACAAAAAATCCTCATAAAAAAAATCACCCATGCATCAAAAAACATCCCAGTGTAATAAACAAAAGTCGTCTTTCCCATAAATCAGCTTCAATCAAATGGATTAATTCCAGGTTTCCAAGTTCCTTATAGCAACACTGCTGCTCTATTATGCGCTCACCTCAATTCATAGCCTATCGGGCTAATAAACGCAGTTTATCCCACATGAGGATGAAGGATCCCTTGGATGACCACCACCTTCTTTGGATCTCTCCACACTTCAGTGTTCCTGATTAACCACCTGGACTCTTAATCCTCTTCTATGGACATGCGGATAAATGGATATAATATGCCTCTTCCACCCCTCCTGGGGAATGAACCTCCTAAAGATTACTCCAGCAATCTCCACATGTATGGTAATAAAGGGAAACAAAGAATAGTGCTTTATCCTTTTAAAACACTTTATTGCAAAACTAAGTTTGCCACACTCACATTGTAACAGATAAAAACAAGCCCATCAGTAAAAGTAGCCACTTTTTACTAGTAGTACTTTTACTGATGGGCTTGTTTTTATCTGTTACAATGTGAGTGTGGAAAACTTAGTTTTAGATTTTTTTGCTTAGATTTTTTTATGAGGATTTTTTGTGTATTATATTGGGATGTTTTTGCTGCATGGGTGGATTTTTAGTGGAATACAATTAAGAGGGTTATTGCATGTTTCTGAAAATTGATATATATGCACATGCTGTTTTTGTTTTTAGGGAGCGCAGCACAATAATTTATTTATTTACTATTATATACACTATTATATGAGTTGGGTGTGAAGTGTTTGCGAACCACATATTGTTTTTATTTTTGGTTTATTTTAAGTTTTCATTTTTTTAAAAAATAGTATTTTGTTACACATTTTGAAGGTGAAAGTCACTATATTGGCACACGAGTCCTTTTAAAAAAAAAAATTTTAGCAATTGGTGTTAAGGCCCACTTGCTGAATGGCCGCATGTATGCCTACGGCCAGCAGCAAGAGGTTAAATAGTCTAAACTTACATATGGTATACACTGAACATGGTCTGCAGTGCTTGTACCTGCAACATACTCCATAATTACTGTACTGTGAATGAGAGTCTTGCTTAAATAAACCTACAGGATCTATACAAAAATCGGGCCCCATGTGTACACAGAGATTCAAAGTGACAGAGTACAGCGCATGTCCTGCTATGTGTATACACACAGATACAGTCAAGGGCTGAGGAACACTGTTGCCAATTATAAAAGTTTGAACAGGTGTAAGCTGTGCTCCCTCCCCATGTCTGTCCTTGCTTTCTGTGCCTCCTCATCCCCTTCATTCTCTCATTTTCATTGTACGTCAGTGATGGAGAAATGATCATCTGCAGACAATACTGGTGAACAGCAGTGTATTTACTGTGAGGAAAACCAAGCGTTTGTTTAGGGCATCAATTTTCAGGGAGCAGTGCCACCTGGGGACCTGGTGAGGCTCCACCATGAAATTTGAGAAGGCTGCATGCTGCTGGAGGGTGTAAGCATCCCACACAAGGAAGGAAGACACTGGGCTTGGCTCCGGAGAGGTTTAGTACTTGACTAACTCTTTGTGAGTGGAGGACTGGGGAGGTTTGTTTATCAGATAGTTGCGGCGGGTGGGGCCCAGGGGGGGTGTTGGGGGTGGTGGTGAGTGCCCAATTTTTGTGGCAGCGGCGAGGACTGGGTGGGTGCTTGTGGTAGTAGGGGGGCATCCAATTGTGGTGGCAGGGGCCATCGGGTGCTGGTGGTTGTGGGTGCTCAATTTTACTGGCTGTTGGGGGCTCACCTAATTTTTGTGTTGCCAAGGGCAGCATAAGAGCTAAATACACCACTGCTGGCAGCCAGTCCTATGTTTTCTGTGTGCTTTTTTTTTTGGGGGGGGGGGGGCGGCAACTTCTGAAGTTCGGTTCATCTTTAAGACCACAGCGAAGCAAATAAGAGAAGTTTATTGTTGGAGTTTACACACACTTTAAAAAAAAACTGCACCCAAAGAAAACAAGAACTATTTTCCATAGATTATCAAGATCCAGCTTCCATTCTTTCACTTGAATTGAAGTATAACCATAGTGTCTTGTCTGTGACTAACCAGCTACACTTTTAAGTGTTGATTTCTGTTCTAAGTTTGTTCTACGACACGTATAATAAAACATGAAGGTTTTTTTAATGTTCCAGAACTACTAGTCACCCTGAACTGAACACTGATCAACCAGGCCTGGACATTTTAGACTGAGCAGCCAATTTCCAAAGGGGGGGGTGCAAGAGCATTCGTGGGGGCAGTTTGTGATGGAATAGTCATGGAGTCAGTCCTCTGCACTGTAATATAAAGGGGCACTATGATATAAAGAGGACTGCACTGGAAAGGGGCACTGTATTGATTACCGTGCCCCTTTACAGCACAGTCCCCTTTATATCATAGTGCCCCTTTACATTACAGTGCCCATAGAGATCTCATCACCATGCCCCCTATATATTCAAAGAGATGGCCCTATCCAGCAAAGAGACATCCCCATATAGCAAAGACGGGATGTCTCTTTGCTGGACGGGGATGTCTCTGCTGGATGGGGATGTCCCTTCTTGGAGTGGGCTGTCTCTTTGCTGGACCCAACTGGGCAAAGAGACATCCAGAAAAGATACATCCCCATCCCCAGCAAAGAGAAATCCCCATATAGCAAATATGGGATGTCTCTTTGCTTGACAGGGTGTCCCTCCTGGGACTGGGCTCTCTTTGCTGGATTGGGATGTCTCTTTGCTGGGCCAGCTCGTCCAGCAAAGAGACAGTCCTTCCAGCAAAGAGACAGCCCCTTCAGCAAAGAAACAGTCTGTCCAGCAAAGAGACAGCCCGTCCAGCAAAGAGACAGCCCGTCCAGCAAAGAGACAGCCCGTCCAGCAAAGAGACAGCCCCTTCAGCAAAGAAACAGTCTGTCTAGCAAATAGATAGCCCCTTCAGCAAAGAGACAGCTCTTCCAGCAAAAAAAAACAGCCCCTCTAGAAAAGACAGCTCATTCAGCAAAGAGACAGCCCACCAGCAACGAGCTAGCCCATCCAGCAGAGACAGCCCCATCCACTGCCGCTACAGACCTGTCACAGTGTTCCTGTGGCCGCCATCCTCGCTTCAGTGCAGCAACCGGCCGAGGAGGTGTCCCTGTGTCAGCGGCGCTTCCTGCTTGTCTTCAAGAGCCATCACTGCTGCTCCTCCTGTCGGCCCTGCTTTGGGCATAGCCACATAGCGGAAGGTGAGCAGCAGCTGCGGTCTGTATTAGCCCTGTCCAGACCGCGGTCACCACTTACCTCTCGCTGTATGGCTCGGTTATCTTAAGCCTGGCAGCCCCAGCCCACTGGGCAAATGCCTGGTGTGCCCTATGGCCAGTCCGGGCCTGTGATCATCTAAATATATTATGTATCTAAGAACTGAGGCCACTTGCATTATAATTTGGTGTTGTGCAGAACTTCCATTTTACAGATTCTTTCCTAGCTGCCATTCACATTAATGCATGTGCTGATAGAATTTCAAGAAGCTGCAACTGGCCCGCCGTCTGCTCATCCCTGGAATTAAATGCTATGCAGGCGTATTGGAGTCAAAATATTTCAGATGTTCTTCGCCTGCAAGAAAATACTGACTTTTCTCCACCAGAGCAATAGTAAAAATAATCTGAAAGGTGTCATCTCCCCTGGTTGTTGTAATTTAAATTTATAGAGGTGATAAAAATCTATATCCTGAGAACATGTGGGAGCTTCTGGGGCTGTGAAGGGATGTGTGTCCATTTATCACTGTATACATTCCCAATTGCTGCTCCACACACCTGGCATTGTCTGGAGGAGGAGAGCAATGCTGTACAAGATGTGCATATTTTGCATCCAAGTATGTGTGTGTAGTATAAAGTCAGTTTCATATTAAACTGTGTCTTGCCTATGCAGCCTACATTTTCCCTGAAACTTGCAGTTTTAAAGGCAACCTGTCATAAAAGAAAAAAAAACACTTTTTCTGCTTTTCTGAAAATACCAGTTACCTGATTGTCATCCCAACCCTTTGGCTTCAGAACTTCTAAAACATTGATGAGCAATAAGCATACAGAAGTGCCGTGTTGTTTTGTTTCAGTGACTGAGAAGGTATTGAAGGCAGGGGATTAGATAGACAACTAGCATTTTCAGAGAGTCAAATTTTTTTCTCAAAAAAAAATGTGTACCATCCAACCCAACACCACCATAAAGCCTCTTAAACTGGCCATAGATGGATTGAAATTCAGCCAGTTCAACAGGAACCAGATGAATTTCGATCCATCTTTGGGAAGGCTGGTTGTACTAAAGTCAGTCTATCAATTGACTTCTGTGCAATCAACCTGTGGGTATTTTTCACCTGATCACTGCCAGCAGTAACAGCAGCCAGCAGTAAATATTCTATTCTGCCAGAGGGGAAGGTTCCCTGTCGGCAGAACACAGTTGTGCTGTGGGAGGGATTCCCCCATCAACACTGACTGCGTTGATGGGGCAATCCAGCAATTTTCTTTCCTTCAACCTGCTGTTGAAAGAAAGAAAATTGCATAACGTATGGGCTGCCTTACTCTGATGACCTCTTACAAGGTCATTGTTGTGGTTCTATGCAACGTGGATAGAGTATCACAAAAGTGACTTGTGTGTTACCTGCTTACCTGCTCTGTGCAATGTTTTTTTTCATGGAGCAGCCCCAATCCTGCTCTTCTTGGGAACCCCGTCAGTGCTCCTGGGCTTTCAGCTTCACCCCTGCTCCCTCACTGGCTTGAGGGCACTGTGATTTACAGCAGCAGGAGCCAGCAGCTCCCACTGTTGTCTCTGAGCCAATGAGAAGGGAGAGAACTGTTGCTCTTGTGCACATTGCTGTATGGAGATCAGGCTCTGGTAAATATTAACCGCCTCCTGCCCGCCATATAGTAATGTGACGGACACAAGGTGGTTCTCTCGTTCCGGGAGGACGTCATATGACATCCTCCTATTCTAAGCGTGCAGCGCGGCAATTGGCGGTGCGCTGTGTCCGAGGGATCACCGATCCACGGAAAGAGCCAAAGATGTCGGCTCGGTCATGTGATCAGCTGTGTCCAGGGAAATGCCGATTATCGTCATTTCTCTCCCCACAAGCTGTCACGCTGACAGCTCGTGAGGAGAGGAGAGCCGGTAATTGGCATTCCTCGGAGGGGACATGTACACAGATCATCAGAGTACTGATGATCAGTGTGCCCTGATGATCTGTGTAGCTCCAGCTGCGCCACATGTCAGTGTCCATCAGTGCTCATCCATGCCACCTGCCAGTGCCCATCTGAGCTGCCTTTCAGTGTCACCCATCAGTGCCAGTCAGTGCCAGTCCGTGCTGCCTATCAGTGCCACCTAACAGTGCCAGTCAGTGCCGCCTATCGGTGCCATAGATGAGTGCTGCCTTTCAGTGCCCATCAGCGATGCCTGTCAATGCACATCAGTGCCACCTATCAGTTTCCATCAGCGCACATCAGTGAAGGAGAAAAATCACTTATTTACAAAATTTTATAGCAAAAACTAAGAAAAAACGTTTTGGTTTTTTTTCAAAATTTTCAGTGGGTTTTGGTTTGTTTAAGAAAAAATAAAAAACCCAGAGGTGTTTAAATACCACTAAAATAAAGCTCTATCTGTCACAAAAAAATTATAAAAATTTCATATGGGTACAGTGTTGCATGACTGCGCAATTGTCATTCAAAGTGTGACAGCGCTGAAAGCTGGAAATTGGCCTGGGCAGGAAGGGGGTATAAGTGCCCTGTAGGCTAGTGGTTAAGGGGGACTGGGGGAGTGACATGCACACAGAAGGTTTTTTACCTTCATGCATAAAATATCTTCAGCCTTTGCAACCACTTTTTTTTTTGCATCAAGCATTTATTTCAAGAAAAAAAAAGTATAAATATGTCCAGCATACACTATATCTAGCCAGCACATCACACAATAATAGGCAAATGCAATTAACAGGAGAGCCCCAGGGCTCCCACCAAACACAATAATCAAGTACAAATAAATAGTTTGCACACCACAAAATTGTAGCAATGATAACCTGTAGTAAAATATTACAAAAAGAGAAATGAGAAAATACCCCACATATCCAGGGATACCTAGCCTACAGTCACTAAATTCTGCAGGCCTATTCCAGGCATGTCCAGCCAATATAACCAAAGTTTCTCAAATGTATTGGGGCAACCCCTATGCTGATAAATAAGACGTTCAAACCTAAGCATATCTCCCACATTTTTATGCCACTCACCTTTTGTAAGGGGGTATCAGATGCCTTTACAACCACTTAAATAATGAGCTCTCCTCAGTGATCAGAACCCAGGGTAGACATGGCATGATTGCCACTTTTTCTCCCAAACCTGGGCTGAAATTAGGCCATGCATGGTCATTAGCAGCATTTGACTTCTGATCTGCCAATATCCACATTATCAGGAGATCAACTAATAGCAAAGGACAGCACTTTGGAATACGGAGCCATTACAGGAAAGCTTGCACTTCCATAGACTTCTCAGACTTATTCTACTCCCTCATTTTAAACATTTCTTTTTAGTTGCAGTTATGACAGTGGTGAAACCCTTTATATGTAGAGCTGCTATTTAAAGGAAACACGTAAGGGCATAAATATGGAACCTCCCATTGCTTACATGTAGGTGCAGACTGTCCCCTTGACGCGGGCTTCATTATGCAGTTAGGCCAACCATAGATGGCTGAATATAGGCCAATTCCTGCTGAACTGATTGAAATTCGAACCACGGGTGGCCCCATCAGCACCACAAGTCTCAACAAAAGTCAAATTAAAAATTGACTGAACAGAGTATCATCCAGTCTGATGCAAGTCACCATTTGAGTGTTCAGGCATTTGCCTGAATACAATATCTGGCACTGGAGATTACTCCATCCAAGTTGTTTAGTGTGGATGGAAGAATCTATTGACTTTCTTTTGTTCAATCCATGGGCTGAATAATATAAATCTAGCCAAAATAAGTCACTGATTTGAAACAAGCATTCTGCCAGTGGAGTCTTAAAGTGTGAATTATTGTCATGTATTGTCATGGATAGTGAAGCCAGGGTCAATATAATAGTCCTGGAACCTGCATCACAACAAATCCATAATGGCTCCCACCATGCTTATAACATCACAAGTTCTCTTCATTACCACTTCTGCGTACATCTATCTGTCTATCTACTGTACCCATATTTTGATCTATCTATCTTACTATCTAAAATGATCTAAGGGAAGGCCATTACTCAATAAAAACCTAACTCCAGATACAGTATGTCTCAGTACACGCCCTTTGGATTGCAGCACATATCACTTGCAGGAATTATTACTACATTATGCTGTTCAGTATAAATGGTTCCTGTCTAATTCACCTGGATGTCATGCGGCCAATTAATGGGATGTATGGGATTGATGCATTAGAGAACGTACAGACTTCAATTAAAGGTGTTGGAGGAAAAACTGTATAATCAATGACACAATTCATCAAGTAATAAGAAATCAATGCATACCAAATAAATTAATGGCTGATAGTTCCTATCTGTACAATTTATCAGGGACTGAATACTGGGAGCCATTCAAGAAATCAATTAATGGTATAAAGGAGTGATGCATTAGAAAACACAGTCTTCAATTAAACTTAAATGATATAATCAATTGGAAACATTTCTGTGTCATTTGGCAATAAATGAATTTAAGAATAAAGTGTTCATCCATTTATTGTATATAGTAAATGGAATTATGTCACATGTACGTGCGTAGAATGAGCCATCCAATGTGGAACTGTCACGTGATCCATCTTCTATTCTGGATGCATATACTGATATGGCAAGGGCCCATCAGTTTACTTAGGACACTTGCTGTAGTGATATAATAAAGGATTGCCAGAAATAGAAATAAAGCTGCTGGGCAAAGCAGCCCTCCAAAGCCTAAAATACCAGTTTCTAAGGACTGACACTTTGATGTAAATCGCAAATAAAGCCAGGGTCAAAAACATTAAAGATGGCCAACATGTCCTACCAGGATATATTCCAGCTATGGAAATGTTAGTGTTGATGTACTAACAAAAAAAAGAAATATCCATTTTCAGGTGACTTTGGAAGAGATATAATTGCATATAAGATTATAACGGCCTCTTAATTCTGCTATTCCAAGATTTCAAAATACAACTTCGACATATCATTTAAATAAGAATTAAAACCTCTGCAGGAGTTTTAAAAAGCAGCTATGTTTGCAGTATTTACCCTATTCTCAGTGCTGTCCCCTGCAGACTCACTGCCCTGTGATCCCACTACCTGTAATGAGCCCAAGGGTCAGGGACCCACCCCTGGGGGTAAGTCATCTCATCATCCTGCACTCACAGAGCAACTACAGAAAGGTTATATAATGTAACTGTCCTATGCAGCATTCAAGATTTCCTCATGCCAGACAAGGATTCATGATATCACAAAAATAATGGGATCTAAAGTACGTATACATTGAGTTAATTTTTTGAGGAGTGGGGGGCAGCAAAGCTGAGCTTTAAAGTGGTTGTAAGCCTTACTTACACCCAGTGAACTGACTAGCCTCAGATTACACACAGAGATTTAACAAATCCTCCTGCATAAGTTGTACCTGTTTATCTGTAAACTTGTCTGTTTTTTACATCCTGTTAAAACACACAGATCAAAGTCTATTTCTCTGCATAGCAGACAGTGGGTGGGGAATGGATGTCATACACACTGCACAGCTAGAGCACAGAGCTCATTGAGTAGAGTGAATTGACAAACTGCCCTCTACACAGAATCATAGGGAAATATATTCAGCTGAGGCGTTCAGTCAATTGCTGTGGGTTGGGGGGGGGGGGGACACACATCACCTGGGATGCTGTGGAGCTGGTTTAGACTATGGGTGCTTTGGATTAAGCTTAGAACACACTATGTGCTTTGTTAATTTTCCATTTTAGAGGTTTACAACCACTTTAAGGTTAAAGTGCTAGCTGCTTAGTTGTAATGCTGATTCAATAATTTCAGAAATTACTGACCCTGAAGAAGCATGTGCAAGATTAATTTTGACCTAACTTGATGCTGTTTGTTCCAGGTCAGTGCCACAGAAACAACTGTTGGCCAAACAGTTGGCATTTTTAAAGAGTCTGCCCCCATGTTTCTCTCAAGACATACCATCTTTAAAAAGTAACACTACAGCAAATGCATATAAAAAAAATTCTCAGCCCTAAGATGTAAACTAAAATAATGGTGTTCCCTTTACAGAGGATAAATGTAGGACATTTAATCCAAATGTAGACATTTGCTGGTAGGAACTCAGAGTTCATTCACTGCAGTAACTCAGTAAACATACATTATACATTGGCACTGATACTGCACTGGGACTATACTTGGCTGCCATAGGGGACACAACTGAAGCGCTGTGTCTTGTGACATGGACATCTATAAGGCAACAAATGACATGAATGCCTGGCTAGCAAGACCTTCCACGTCCATACAAGAGAGCAGTTGTTGCTTATCCTACTGTCTTTGAGAAAACATATAAGGCCAAACTGATTTGATGTTGTATATGTATACACTCACGCTCTGTTATCAGAGGTTTGCCTGAACTCCAAGGTTGGTGGCCACCTACTTGTGTGGTTGATTGACTTAGTTTTTAGGCCAAAATACAAGAGCAGCCAGTTGTGGCTGGTTTAAGGATTATAAACTCATGCAATTATTCAAGAATGCAGTACATGTTTCCAGTATGTAATGCTTCCATGTAATACACAATTGTTGTGGTGGTCTGCTATAACTCCTCCATTAGTTTGGCTGCGATTAAGGACTTGTGGCAGCAATTTATAATATATTGGTTACAGTGGAATTCTACTTTGTAACAGAACCCAGGCAGTGGGTATTACTTGTGCCTGACATTCTAGTGCTGCAGAAGACAGGCTTCAAGGCCTCTTTAGGGCTATTAGGCATAATTTAAATTATAAAACAATTAGAGAAGCAAAAGCTAAGTGTGTTTTTTTAACTTTATTGCTTCTTTAATACGTGTTCCTAAGTGGTAGCGTACGCTGAAGAATGAATGAAGTCATGCCAAAAGTTCTCATTTAAATGAAATGCCTCTTATGGGTGAATGGCTGTGATTGAGTGGCTGAAATCTATTGCTGGCTGATTCCAGGAACATCTGGTGTATGACTTATTTAAATAATAAATTGCCGATAATAATGTCTAGCTTGTCTTCTTGCTGTGATTAGCCCTGACAGACAAAGTGATCATAACTGAGCCCCCTGTGCTGCCCAGTAACAGGAATATGATTTAGGGATGATAAAGAATACACCAGACAAGGTTGTAGCAGTTTAAGGTATCCTAATGGAAAATATATGTTAAGGGTGAGATGGGTCCTTCAGATGGATTGTGTTTTCTAGACAATGTTTGTATATGGAGTGGATTTATTGAATGCGGTGTGAGGAAATATATCCTAGGAGCATTCAGGTTATTCCATAATGAAAATGGTAAAAGATAACCTTCGAGTGTCAGAGAGTGCTCTTGTTGAAAACTTTGGAGAAAAATGTATGTAGAATTCAGGTCCTCAGTAGGTGACAATTCATGATCCATACTTAGAGTTGGTGAGCCTACTTTATATTTTTAATTCATCCAAGCAACAAATAGTATCTAAAGAACGTTACAAAGGCAATACAATAACATTTATAGAAATTGCAATACAAAAAAAATATTTATCAGTTACAGTGGAATTAAACTCTCGAAAAACAATGCTGACAGGCAGGATTTGTATGACTGAATACCATATTGTTCTCTTCAGTCTCAACTGCTGTTCCCTATCTGTCAGCAATAAAGTACACCAAGCCATGTATGAGCAGCTCAGCATACATTTACAGCACCGATGATGTCACTCCCATGCTCCAGACCAATCTGATGCTGTAGTACTGGAGGGGATTGCTTGGCAGGTAAGTCTTCTGTACATACTAGTAGGTTATGGCAAAAAGCTCCTGGGTTAATTTTTTTTACCAGGTCTAATTCTATGTTAAAGTAGAGTTCCACCCAAAAGGGGAGTTCCCCTTTAAAGATTGGTCCCCCACTCCCCATTAAGGATTGGCACCTTTGGGGAGCGGGGGGGGGGGGGGTGTTTACACCTGAAGCAGACAATGTGAAATTTATTATCAGTTTAAGCTTATGTTTAAAGTAATACTTACAGGTATTTATTTCTTCTCACAGACAATTCCTTTGTCTGCTGTAATCTCTAAAAGTATCTTTGCTCATGCATCCTCCAAGGTCAACATTTAAGTCCTGAACTGGGATAATTGCTCAGAGATACTGCAATCATGTAGATCCTGGGGTCCGTGTAGATCTTGCCATAACAATCTGAAATAAACCAGCCAATTCTGCAGCCTTTCACCTTACAACTTTTTACAAGGTTACAATGCTGAAGTCTGATCGGTGGGGGAGAGGAGACTGAGGAAATGCTTCCTCCCGCCTGTAATAGACAAATGGAATCATCTCAGCCTAGGCAAAGTCACTTAACTGGAGCTCAAAGATGAACTTTCCTTAGCTAAAGATGCAAATTTTGTGAAAAATCATACTATTGCCCTATATTGTAAAATTACAGGAATGTATTTTTGCAGACTGTACAGCAATGTGTGGATGGAATACTAAGGTCCTGAAAAAGTATTCATCTGCAAGAATCTCGATTCATTTAGCTTCATTTTTAATTCTTGTCTACAGTGCACACTCTACCTCCACAACTATTTACTCATGTGTGAGTTGGGCTGAACAAACATAAATAAAGGGACCCTCAAATGGTCAGCCTACTCAAAATGAATATTTCAGTGTTTGGTTGACGCTGAAAGTTTTCACCAAGTGACAATTTCCTAAAATATTATTATTATAATACAAGATTTATATAGTGCCAACAGTTTGCTTAGCGCTTTACCATATCTCTTCAAAGCATGGGTGGTGAGGTCCTGGCTCTTAACATCGACTGTGGCCATCTCCCTGCTGAATTTTTTTATTTTATAGTAGAGAATGCAGCAGGAGAAACTAGACCATGGAAAGATGGACAGAAACCCTCAGATTTCCCAGGTGGACAGTAAGAGAGTTGGAAACCATAGCAGGGGGACTTTGCTTTGAAGAGTATCAAAGATATGTAAGAACCTCAATGCACTGTTTACTTGGGCAACTTTGTGGCAAATGTTGTTTAATGTTGATAGATGTAAGGTTGTGCACTTGGGGGTTAAGAATATGCATGCATCATACATACTAGGGGGAGTACAACTGGGGGAATCAATAGTGGAGAAGGATCTGGGAGTTCTGGTAGATCACAAGCTTAATAATGGCATGCAATGCCAAGCTGCAGTTTCTAAAGCGAGCAAAATCCTCTCTTGTATTAAAAGAGGTATAGACTCCACAGAGAGAGATATCATATTACCCCTGTACAAATCATTAGTAAGACCTCATCTGGAATATGCAGTTCAATTTTGGGCACCAATTCACAAAAAGAACATTGAGGAACTTGAGAAAGTACAGAGAAGGGCAACCAAACTGATATGAGGCATGGAGGAGCTCAGCTGTGAGGAAAGATTAGAGGAACTAAATTTATTCTCTCTTGAGAAGAGGAGATTAAGGGGGGATATGATCAACATGTATAAATACATCAGTGGTTCATATAGTGAACTCGGTGTAGAGTTATTCACCCTGAGGTCATCACAGAGGACAAGGGGGCACTCTTTACGTCTGGAGGAAAAGAAATGTAGTATCCAAACACGGAAAGGTTTCTTCACAGTGAGAGCTGTGAAAATGTGGAATAGACTCCCTCAAGAGTTGGTTCTGGCCAGCTCAGTGGATTGCTTCAAAAAAAGGCCTGGATTCTTTCCTAGATACACAGAATATAACTGGTTACTAACATTTATAGGTAAAGTTGATCCAGGGAATATACGATTGCCTCTCAAGGGATCAGGAAGGAATTTTTTTCCCAGAAGGAGCAAATGTTTTTTCTATGGTTGAACTGGATAGACTTTTGTCTTTTTTCAGCCAGACTAACTATGTAACCTAATTCATCAGGCTCCACCTAAAAATGCAATATTATTATGGGGAGGACTGTCTTTGTAATCAAGCTGATGATAAGTTGCAGGTATATTTTAACCTACAGAAAGGTAAAGTCATATGTGAAATAGCTTTCCTGCCTTTGCATTTTCACCTGGGAGTTTGCCCAGCCTTCCAATACACGGAAATATAATACAGGTGTTTGTTACTGTCACTGAAAAGAATGACGCTATTCAATGCAAGCTTGATGAATGTGGAAATCATATATTGACAGGAAATATGTGTGAATATTTCCATAGGAGAGATTTATCTCTTATCTCTCCAAATTGCTGTGTAATTATGTCACTATATATAGTACTAGTGACCACAAATTCCTTAGATAAATGTGTGGTAGAGTAGACAAAGATATATTTTTTCTATTACAATACTATACACCAAAGCCAATTAAGGAGTAACTCAGCATTTTAAGGCAATCTTGACATAAGCTTAGTTTGTCTTTAATTTAATTTAATTTTTTTATAATCCATTTTTATAACCCCATTTCAGCAGGCTTCAGGCACTGCAGCTCACATGATTCTGATTTCGGACATTTCTCTGTTTGAGGGACATGTTGGTTGGTGTAGAACTATGGAATTCAATGGTTTGCATTTCCTTTTCCATTCATGAAACACTAAAAAAGTAACCCAGGTGTAGAAGGTAAATTCTAGTGTGACCATTAGAGACATACAGGTGAGACTAAAATTATCACATTAGCGAGAACCAGTCATGATTTTACTTTGTCTCTTACATACTTTTTATTTACTTTATCTCTGCTGTTTAACATTTTCCAAAGCTTTAATTGGCCTCTGACCACTGCCTATCCAACTGAAGGGGCCTGCTAAGAAAAAAGTCAATCACTAAAGCAGGCTAAACTTGGCTTGAATTTCAGCTGATTCCTGCTGAATGGGCTGAAATTCAAGTTGTGGGTGGCCCAGTTAGCATCAATTAACTATGCCAAAGGAGCCAAGTGGGAAATTGATGGCCGAAGAGTGACTGTATCTAATCAGATGCAGGCACTGTTTGGGTATTCAGCAACCACGGATCCAGCAAATTGGTGAAGTGCTAATAATAGTAGGTAAGGGAGATTCCTTCAACCCCACACTATTTAGCATGAATGGGGGAATTGTTTCCCTCATAAAACAGAGGAAATCTATATGTGTATAGCTAGCTTAAAGAGGAACTTCACACTCCCAAAAAATTTACATTGTGCTATAGCAGTACATGCATCCAATGTACAAACAGATATCATCAGAAAAGGGCCCAATAGGAGATGGTATTGTGCACATATATTTGAGTATATATAGTTAATAATGAAACCTTCAGATGAATGTTGCAGGTAAGTCCAGCTGCAGGGGCTTCTGAGGATGATGTGGCATCTGTCTGTCTTGACACAAAGGCAAGATTAATGGTCATGGAGAGATCAACCAGCTTGTAATGGAGCTTCTCACCGGGAGGAAGTGTGGTCAGCCTATCAACTCTGCACTTTGGTCCCTCCCCAATAGTTTCTAATCTGACATGCAACTGGACCTCGAAGCCAGCTTTTTTTAACTAGGGTGCCCAGGCACCATGGGGTGCCTTGAGGTTTCTTCAGGGGTTCCTTGGCAAAATTTCTAAAAATTGCCCAAAACTTGTATACTAGTCAGTGGGTAGAAAAAGCTTGCTTTTTAGTTACACAAGGCCATAGGTTTTCATTGCACACCCTTACAACCTTCTAGCCTCCGGAGTCCTGACAATCAATGATATCATCAGTTGATAAGGAAGATGTCAGTTGCCTGAACAGCATCCTTGTTTGACCCTCAGCTGCCCCTCTCCATCAGTGCTGGGGTCACATCACCTCAGTGATGGAGAAAACCTGAGGGAGAGGAGAAACATACTAGTCAGTACCAGTGAGCAAAAGTATATTTGCTGTGGAAGAATAAATCACCTCTAACGTTGAGTGTCCTATGGGTGTGGATGTTGCTGAATTTTATAAAACTATTAGAATAGTGCTTTGCATTTTAAAATGGGGTGCTCAAGAGTGTCCATAATTTTAAAGGGTGCCTCGGGACTGTCTATAACTTTAGAGGGTGATTTGCTTAAAAAAAGGTTGAGAAACACTGCTCTAAGCTAATGATCCCGAAGTGCCAATTGGACACTTAACCCTGCTCTAGCGTACCCTGGTTATCAAGTCCTAAGCTAAAACTAGCTACAGAATCTCAGACCAGAACAAATGGGTATGTAGAATACCAGGAGCTAGGTTCACCTACCAATATTTTGGAAAGAGACAACTACACATACAGTAGCACCGGCCTAACTGACCTGTACAGGGCAGAGATACTCTGTCACAAGAATTTGGATATACACTGAGCAGCTGCAGTTAAAATATTAGAGCATAAGAATACCTGCATAATAGTTGCTTGTGGTTTAGCAGCATGGACAGGAGATGTGGCTGAGACTTTCTGATTCCACTTCCTCTTTCCAGGTTTTCAAAGCCAAAAACCTAGGAGCAGGAAGTGCATACATAATATATTTACAGAGAGCTCTAGTTTTTATTTGGCAGTGGGCATGCTGGACCTCTGCAGAGAGGCCATTGCTTTCACACAGAGAGCAAGCATCCTTCTCTACAGCATGCTGGCAGGGGACAGGCTTTCCTATTTAACTGTATGAATTTGCACATCTGTATTTAGCTGAGTTTAGCTGGAAGTTTAGTTGGGCTTTAAATGTTACTCATGTAGCAAGGATTGCTGATGAAATTGTGTCCCCCTATAACCCTGCACAGCCAGTCAGTTAGCATTTTTTATACAAGCTTTCATCTGTAGACAGAAATCCGGCCTTGAGCATTAGCTTTATTATTTATTGGGGGGATTAAACTTGGATGGAGTAAGGGGTGTATAGGATGCCCAAGGGAACCGAAATCTGAGGACAACTTCCTGAACTATGCACAGCTTCTTTTCTCTGACACAGTCTCTGTTGAAGTGCCAGCCAGCAGCTCCTAGTTGTACCACCCCAGACCTTAGATGAACTCCTCTTCACCCAGCAGTCTGGAGACTTTCCCTGAGCAGGGGATCTGGCTCCTGTTCCTTTAAATGGATAACTGTCACTAGTAGAAGCCTAATCTGGGATTTTAACTACTCAGAAATTGACTGGAGTAATGGTACTGCAGAAACAGTTAAAGGGCAAAAAATTTTAAACCTACTACAGGACGATTTTATGGTACAGTTCATAGAGGCCCCTACTAGGAATTATGCTCTGCTGGACCTGGTAATTGCAAACCATGCAGAGCTTATTACGAATGTCCATATAAAAGGACATCTGGGTAGCAGTGACAATAACATGATTTCATTTATTGTTAGCTGTAAACAGCAAGCACATACGGGAAGAATAAAAACGCTCAATTTCAAGAGAGGTAATTTTCCATGGCTGAGAGCTGCTCGCCAAGACTTAGACTGGGAGGGAATATTGGCATGGATGAACACAACACAGAAATGGGAATTCTTAAAAAAGACTGTATGTCAACACACTGCAAAATATATTCCCATGGGCAACAAGTTTAATAGGCTAAAAATCAAACCTATGTGGCTTACGGCCAAAGTTGAAAAGGCTATAGATAATAAGAAAAGAGCTTTTATTCAATATAAAAATGAAGGAATGCTATTATCGTTTAAACATTACAAAGAATATAACAGAATATGCAAAAAGGAAATAAAGGCCGCAAAAACTGAAAACGAACGACAGATTGCAAAAGATAGCAGGACCAACCCCAATAAATTCTCCAAATATATTAATAGTAAAAAGGTCCAGTCCGAGCATGTAGGCCCTTTACAAAATAATCTAGAGTGGGTGACTGGGGACAAAGAGAAGGCAAATTTATTTAATACCTTCTTCAGCTCTGTGTATACAAAGGAGTATGGGGGAGCTCTTGTCCATAATGGGCATGG
This sequence comes from Staurois parvus, assembly GCF_062004578.1. NCBI lineage: Eukaryota > Metazoa > Chordata > Amphibia > Anura > Ranidae > Staurois > Staurois parvus. The sequence goes on from NW_028319098.1 coordinate 10,337,676, forward strand.
TATTGACACAGCCCCAGATGATCCAAAAATATTTAAACAGTATAAAGGTGAATAAAGCACCTGGACCGGATAGCATACATCCACGGGTCCTTAAAGAATTGAGCTCTGTCATTTCAAAGCCATTGTTTCTAATTTTTAGGGACTCTTTAATGACTGTAGTACCACTGGATTGGGGTAAGGTCAATGTGGTGCCAATATTTAAAAAGGGGTCAAAATCTTTACCAAGTAATTATAGACCTGTTAGTTTAACTTCTATAGTTGGGAAGATACTGGAGAGTTTAATAAAAGACTACATAGATGAGTTCTTGCTGGAAAAAAATATTTTAAAGCAACAGACAGCATGGATTCATGAAAGACAGAAGTTGTCAAACAAATCTGATTTATTTTTATGAGGGGGTGAGCAAAACCTTGGACTTAGGGGTGGCGGTGGACGTGGTATACTTGGATTTTGCAAAAGCGTTTGACACAGTTCCCCACACAAGGCTAATGTGTAAAGTAAAGTCTACGGGCTTGGAAAAATCTGTATGTAAATGGCTAGAAAACTGGCTAAAAGATCGTATTCAGAGAGTAGTGGTTAATGATTCATACTCTGAATGGTCTGGGGTCATCAGTGGTGTACCCCAAGGTTCAGTGTCGGGACCCTTACTTTTTAATATATTTATAAACGGTATAGGGTCTGAGATCCCATTTCAGTCTTTGCAGATAACACCAAGCTGTGCAGTGGAATAACATCCTTACAGGATGTCTCCAACTTACAAGCCAACCTCAATGCACTGTTTAATTGGGCAACTATGTGGCAAATGAGGTTTAATGTTGATAAATGTAAGGTTATGCACTTGGGGGCTAAGAATATGCATGCATCATACATACTAGGGGGGGTACAACCGGGGGAATCAATGGTGGAGAAGGATCTGGGAGTTCTGGTAGATCACTGCAATGTCAAGCTACGGCTTCTAAAGCGAGCAAAATCCTCTCTTGTATTAAAAGAGATATAGACTCCAGAGAGAGATATCATATTACCCCTGTACAAATCATTAGTAACACCTCATCTGGAATATGCAGTTCAGTTTTGGGCACCAATTCACAAAAAGAACATTGGGGATTTGGAGAAAGTACAGAGAAGGGCAACCAAACTGATAAGAGGCATGGAGGAGCTCAGCTATGAGGAAAGATTAGAGGAACTGAATTTATTCTCTCTTGAGAAGAGGAGATTAAGGGGGGATATGATCAACATGTATAAATACATCAGTGGTTCATATAGTGAACTTGGTGTAGAGCTATTCATCCTGAGGTCAACACAGAGGACAAGAGGGCACTCTTTATGTCTGGAGGAAAAGAAATTTAATCTCCAAACACGGAAAGGTTTCTTCACAGTGAGAGCTGTGAAAATGTGGAATAGACTCCCTCAAGAGTTGGTTCTGGCCAGCTCAGTGGATTGCTTCAAAAAAGGCCTGGATTCTTTCTTAGATACACAGAATATAACTGGATACTAACATTTATAGGTAAAGTTGATCCAGGGAATATCCGATTGCCTCTCGGGAGATCAGGAAGGAATTTTTTTCCCAGCAGGTGCAAATTGGATCGTGTTTTTCTTGTTTTTTTTTGCCTTCCTCTGGATCAACTGTGGATGTAGGATTATAACTTTTTTTTTTTTCTATGGTTGAACTGGATGGACTTTTGTCTTTTTTCAGCCGGACTAACTATGTAACTATGTCATTATGAGGTCATGTATGCACACACACAGAAGCAGTTATAGGCTACCTTCCTTAAGAGTGTTATAGACTTACTAAAGGCAAATAGACTGTTCACTTTGCAAGGGCAGTTGCACTAATTTTCCGCAGAGCATAGCCAACGTGCTAGAGCTCTGCTTATTTACATAATCACAAGCAAGCAAAAATGCATTTTTTTATTTTCCTTGCACCTGATTGGGTATTCTTTACAAAGTGAAGCTTCACCACTTACACATTTATTAAGGAAAATGAGTGCAACTGCACTTGCAGAGTGCACAGGCTATTTGCCTTTAGTAAAACAACATCTATGTAATGTCTCTTCTGCTTAAAAACATACCTACGTGCCTGCTCACATCAATCCCTTGACTGTAAAATGAGCTGCGAATGTGCAGCTCAGCTTATAGTGGCCAGGTTGATTCTGTGATGACTAGCTCATGCGCATGCTCAACAATGACATTATGAAAATGGCTGAACATCAGCACATAGGAGAAGATGCCGGAAATAGCGAAGGAGTGTTGGGAAGGTGAGTATCCTCCCTTTTGGTTCCACTTTAATATAAAGTTCACTGAATATCACACCTGAAAAACATACAAAATATTTTCTATTCTCTCTCATAGGTATTGGCTGGCATTATAGAAGTTAAAATGTACACTGCTCATAAAAATTAAGGGAAAACTTTTTAATCAGAATATAGCATCAAGTCAATTAAACTCCTGGGATATTGATCTGGTCAGTTAAGTAGCAGAGGGGGTTGTTAATCAGTTTCAGCTACTTTGGTGTTAATAAAATTAATAGGTGCACTAGATGGGCAACAATGAGACGACCCCCTAAACAGGAATGGTTTTACAGGTGGAGGCCACTGGCATTTTTTCCCTACTCATCTTTACAACTGTTTTTCACTAGTTTTACATTTAGCTTGGGTCAGTGTCACTACTGGTAGCATGAGGCAATACCTTGACCCTACAGATTTTGCATGGGCAGTCCAACTCCTTCAGGATGACACATCAACACGTGCCACTGCCAGAAGGTTTACTGTGTCTCCCAGCACAGTTTCAAGAGCATGGATGAGATTCCAGGAGACAGGCAGTTACTCTAGAGAGCTGGACAGGGCCATAGAAGGTCCTTAACCCATCAGCAGGACTGGTATCTGCTCCTTTGTGCAAGGAGGAACAGAATGAGCACTGCCAGAGCCGTACAAAATGACCTCCAGCAGGCCACTGGTGTGAATGTCTCTGACAAAGCAATCAGAAACAGACTTCATGATCTGGCCGGAGGGATGACCTCTACTGGGCCCTGTGCTCACTGCTCGGCACCATAGAGCTTGAATGGTATTTTCGCCACTGGCGCTCTGTGCTTTTCACAGATAAGAGCAGGTTCACCCTGACTACATGTGACAGACGTGAAAGGGTCTGGAGAAGCCATGGAGAACGTTATGCTGCCTGTAACTTTGTTCAGCATGACTGTTTTGGTTCAGTGATGGTCTGGGGAGGCAGATCCACAGAGGGACGCACAGACCTCTACAGGGTAGACAATGGCACCCTGACTGCCATTAGGTATCGGGATGAAATCCTTGGACCCATTGTCAGACCCTGCGCTGGTGCAGTGGGTCCTGGGTTCCTCCTGGTGCATGACAATGCCCAGCCTCATGTGGCAAGGGTATGCAGGCAGTTTCTGGAGGATGAAGGCATTGATACCATTGAATGGCCCCCATGCTCTCCTGACCTAAATCCAATAGAACACCTCTGGGACAGGGGCGGACTGACCATTTAGCCACTGAGTGGCTGCACATTTGAGAATAATTAAAAATAACATATGTTCTGAGAGCGCGCACCCTGCATGCTCCCAGCACACGAGTCCAGTACTCACGGAAAGGTCCCGATCTTCTCTTGCGATCAGGGGCGGACTGACCATTTGGAAACTCGGGCACTGCCCGAGGGCCTGGGGTCAGTAGGGGGCCCCATGAGATGCCCCTGGTACCTTTCATAGGCTTTTTTTGGGTGTGGTTTGAGTGTGGGTGAGGACACGGGGGGGCCCCATGATTTCCTTTTGCCCGGGGGCCCCATGAGTTGTCAGTCCGCCCCTGCTCTGGAATATCATGTTTTGGTCCATTTGATGATGCCAGGTTGCACCTCAGACTGTCCAGATCTGGGAGGAAATACCCCAGGACACTTGTCGTCTCAATAGGAGCATGCCCTGGCATTGTCAGGCATGCATACAAGCATGTGAGGGCCATACAAACTACCGAGGACCATTTTGAGTTGCTGCAATGAAATTTCAGCAAAATGGACTAGTCTGCTGCATCATTTTTTAACTTTTTTTTTGGGGTGTCTTTGAATTCAGTCCTCTGTAGGTTGATAATGTTCATTTCCATCAAATGATGGGGCATCCTTACATTCCTACCACCTTACCCGGTCCATATCAGTATAGATATCCAGCATGATATTTTTCCTCATTGACATCTGATGTGTTTTCAAAGTGTTCCTTTAATTTTTTTGAGCAGTGTATTTGAAATGGAACTCCAGCACAAAACCTCAATTGCTGTCCTAAAATGTTTTTCCTCATTTTCTGTCCTCACAACACCCACCAGCAGGACAAAAATCAAAGTGATTATCGCCAATAGGGTCACAGGCAGCAGGTAGCTCTATCCCTTCCCAACCCTATTCAAAAGTCATAAAGCCGGTCATAGCTGGAGTTGCACTTTAACAGTCACTAGCCGTCTACACATTAGATATACATGTAAGCAACCCATCCTTCCATTAACTCCTCCAGTGCTGTAAATACTTTCAGAGAGGTTTAAAACATATCCCATCCCCAGGAGGGAACATAATAGATCTCACCATTGTTAAAGCCAAATGTATTTAATTGTTAGTGTTACATATGACATAGAAAAATAATGCAATGACCAGATGTTCCCAGCTATGTTTGCACACCTGTTTTTCTGTATTTTTTTAATTTGCATTGTGTCCAATGGGGAATGGGAGACAGGTGCCTGGCCAGCTTATGAATGGAGTTATTGTGGAGAGCACAGAGCATATAAAGAGACTGAGTTACCTATTCTTCCAGAATAACACAGGTACAGCTATTCAGTATATATACTTACTAAATGTGGAACATAATCTGAAATAGATCATACAAATAGCTAGAAATTACTATGGGCATCTTTTTGGAAGTCTGTCTATAGGTTTGTTGGCCATTTTTTCTAAAAATGTGCAAGTTGTAAAAAAAGGAAATTATTAATTATCAAGTTTTTCTGAGTGTCCCAAAAACAAATAATACCATATTATATAGCGGAGAATGAAATGTGTACACTGAAACCTGTAATGCATTGCCCACTAGCACATTATGAGGAACTTACCTTAACCACTTCAAGTCCGGACACTTTTACCCCCTTCCTGTCCAGGTCAATTTTCAGTGCTATCACACTTTGAATGACAATTACGTGGTTATGTTACACTGTACCCATTTAATTTTTTTTAGCATTTTTTAAGACAGATAAAACTTTATTTTAGTGGTATTTATTCACCACTGAGATTTTTATTTTTTTGCTATATAAATGAAAAAGTCCAAAAATTTTGAAAAAAATTAGTTTTTCTTATAAAATTTTGCAAATAAATAATCTTTCTTCATAAATCTTGGCCAAAATGTATTCAGTTATCTTTTTAGTAAAATAAAAAATAGCCCAAATTAGTTTCTAACCAAAAATTATAATTAAAAAAAAAAACTTTTAATTTTTTTTTTTTTTTTAATATATTATTATGTTTTTTAGTGACACTGTACTACTTGTGGGGGGTGATGAAGATTTTTTTTTCTTTTTTTTAACACTGATTGCTTTTACACTCTTAAAGGCTGTAAAAGCAATCATTTCTCCTTTTCTCCGACTGCATTCTTGCAGCCATTGAGAAATATTGTGAGAGCAGTGATTTGTCACAGCTTGTCACATGGCACAAGGCTGTTGTGAATAGTATTGTACCATGTGACCTCTGTGATCATTCACAGATTTCACATGTAGTAAGCAATGATGTCAGGAAGTGACATCTTGTTTACTGCTAATTATGTGATCACTGATTAGCCAATCAGTGATCACATGATCGGGACCTCACAAGGAGGTCCCATACAGCGAACAGTGTTCCACTGTGTCCGGAGGACACAGCGGGCACCGGATCATCGTGCCTTGCGCTCCTAGGGAGTATGCACAGGCTGTAAATGAGGGCACCATTTATGAATGGCAACCCGCTTCTGCACTGCTTCTGTCTGGCTGTATATGTACATGGGCTGGACAGGAAGTGGTTAAAAGGAAGTCCTCCAGCTGCGCACTGTCACCGCTGACAGGGCTTCCATCATCACCTAGTCTTCCTTCCGCTGCTGGGCACTTCCATCTTGAATATGATATCAGCATCTCCAGCAGACTCTGAAACATCACTCAAGTGCTCTTGCTCTTTCCCTTCCTGCTACATAAGAGATTATGTAGGGAGGGGAAGGGAAGGGCTGAGGAGTTGGGCCAGCACAGACATTTATTAGATACTCCCAGAGTAATGACGTTCAAGAGGGCGGAGTCTGTGCTAGGTAATTGATTCTTCCTGGAGAAGTCAAATTTCCTAATAAGTTTAAAGGTACATTGCAAGTTAAAGTGGGTGGTAAACCTTACATTTACTCACTGAAGTGACTGGCCTCAGGAGATTAAACAAATCCTTCTACATACTGTAAGTTGTACCTGCTAACCTGGAGCCCTATCTCCTCTATACCCAATCAAGGTACACAGTTTGCACAGCATTTCTGAACTACATAAGGCAGGGGGTGGGGATCTGATGTCACATACTGCACAGTGCGACCTGAGTAGAGGGAATGAACACATCCCCCTCTACACAGTCTCAGAGGGAAACATGCACAGCTGAGGCTGTCAATCACATGTTGTGTGCTGGGTTAGGCAGGGTCATCCTTCAGGATTGCCTGGTGTCGGCATAGACTGTCAGAAGTGACTCATACAGACAGCAGAGGGAAGAGAGGCAAGACAGAAGTCACATTAGGTGCTTTGGATTAAGGCAAGTGTGACGGGAGTGACTTTTGGGGGTGGGGGGACCTCTGTATCATCTTCCCAATTCTTATGTTTAAGTGACCCTGTGCCTGTTAGGGTACAGGGTGTGTATGTGAATGTCTATTGTGTATTGGTGTGTTGTCCTTTGTCCTCGGCCACCTGGCTGTCTATTGTCCTTTTGCAATGTGCTGCAGCCCTTTGTTCTGTGTCTTGGTTGGATGGGGAGGGGTGATGATGTGTTTCCTGTTCCTGGTTGCGTTTCCCGCCCTGTGTATATAACTTGTTGTTTGTGTAGAAATAAAGAGTTAACTTCCTGTTTTAAGAAGAGCTGGGTGCTGTCTTATTTCCTGCATGATCAGGTGGTGTGGTCCATGGATGGTGTTCGGACAGGGGAAGCTGCAGTATAACGGAGATACCCAAGTGCGGTCTGGGGTTCGGTTCCGTTACAGCAAGTTTACATTATAGAGGGATATGCTTTGTTCATTTTAATTTCAGAGGATTACAACCACTGTATTAAAACTTGTTTATGTAAAGGAAAACAATAAAAGTTAGCATTCATACTATTTGACTTTTCTGTGCTTTTACCTGCAATTTGGTGACAGGGTATATTTGTTTAAACATGAGCTGTGTCCTATCCACCATTAAACTGTAAACCAGCAGTACAGATTTGTTAAACCCTGGTGTATATGCATTCTGTCACCATAAATAAACTCTTTGTTCTAACAACATTGTGACAGGTATGTCAGACTTGCTGAATGGTCATCCGCCTCGGAGATTACAATTTAAAGACATCAATAAGACAGTCAGTGGTTCTGCAGGCCTGAATGAGCCATGACTAATCAGAGGATGAAAGTATCTTTCTGGGGATTAGATTTAATAAAAAGAAAAGTTATTTTGATGGCTTGAAATCCCTATAAATCAAAATTGTATAAAGATGGTTCATGTGGTAAGAATGAAGCCATTGTGAATGTAATTAACAGAACAGCTTCACTTCTATAAATCACTGACCCAGGATAAGAGACGGATAATAATGGAAGTGGACATGTGTGCTTCATTCTCATGCAGATAGCAGCACAACATGTGTCCGTATGTAACCACATTTGCTGCAGGTACAGAAAGCAGAGTATGCAGGTGGGAATTGCAGGCTAGAATCAAGCAAATAGTTTTTTTTACTCCTGGATCGAGTGTATACATGGTAAAACTCCTGTCAGTTTTTTCCTGATGATTGTCTTACATCTCTCAGATACTCTATTGATGAAATATCTGTGCTTGAGTTTTCACACTTATCATGACCATTATGAGAGGTCCCACTTTACCTGTTGGATTCTCTATTTATTTTAAATTATGGGTAATGCAACAGACACTGTTAGAACATGGAAACATGGCCAAGAATGAAGCAGATTCTGCCTATGAATAAAATATCACATTTGGGTGGACCAGCCCTTTAAAAATGATCCCTGAGATTATATTCTCTTTTATAAGAAAGTTGTATAGTAGCAATAAAGCTGAAGTGTATGCATAATACCTTCCCTTAGTCCGTACCTCCTCCCCACCCCCACAATTAAAATAATTTTGCTTTAATGATATACCTCTTAAAGATCCAGTGACATCGTCATTGGTTCTTTCTGCTGGTCTTTGCCCTGAGTTTGATGGGGGTTGCCAGCAGGTTCCTGTAAACTAAACAGCACCCTGCCTAAGATTGTTTTTTCAAGAACCCAAGCATTAGATGAAACACATCCCTGGCATCCCTTTAAACCTGCATGCTTCCCCCTTCTGGCCACTGTGTGCTGCAGACATATGCAGTGTCAGCAGATGGTCAGTTACTTGAAGTGATTGTGAAGCCTTAAAGTTGTTTCCTTAATGCATTCTATTGTAGCACTACCCCGTAGGAGCCACTAGCAATTTTGGGTCTTCTGCTCTCTCTAGCCCTAGGCAAGGCCTCACCCTCGCTGACACTGCCAGAATACCTTGTCTGGGATCTCCCAGCAGACTACAAGAATTACACACACTGCCCTTTGAAAGATTTTCAGACTGTATTGGCAGATTAAAGTCATAAGTAAAATACAGCAGATAGGTACATCAACATCAATGCATGTGAACACAGAAGTAACACATAGAGTGTACACAACAGAGGTGCCTCTAGAGTCTAACCATGCGTATACTGCAGTATTTGGAATGTAAACAGTAGTTCTCTGTCTGAGAGATTACACCTCAAATGACTAAAACAAAGAGATGTAACAGGCTAAGTCATTGAAGGGCTCTCAGACAAAGGGGCTAGGCTTAGGTCCTGAAATTTAAACTCAATAACAGAAACCCAGTTCTGCCCCCAGGAGTGTTGTGACTTGGACATGTCTTTATAGTAAGCTTCTGCCAGCTATGTTGGAGCCTTTAAAACCATTAATGCACAGAATGGTGCAGATGACACAAAGGGGATGACGTTCAACAGTGGTCTAATGTAAAGTTAAGCTCAGTAGCAGGGGTGTATTTGCCACAAGGCAAACAAGGCAATTGCCCAGGGTGGCATTTTTTAGGGTGGCAGCACTGCCCAGAAGATGGGACACATGAGGCATGCGGACCGGGTGGGATCCGAGAGAGGCTGTGGGCTGCTTGATGGTGTATGCAGAGAATGACTGTCGTTCCCGGGGATTTCCAGAGCTGTGAAGGTGAGTGTCTTTCTCTCTGTTGCTGGTGGGGGGTGGGTATTAGTGGAAGGCTCTGTCAGGTGGAGGTGGGGATGGGGCAGGGGTGTTGTTGGTCACTGTCAGGCTCTCTTCGTGGGGAGGGGGGTCTGGTGTTGGTCAGTGGCAAGCTCTCTCCACCGGGGAGGGGGGGGCGTCTGATTTTTGTGTTGCCTAGGGCAGCACAAAATCTAAATACACCACTGCTCATTAGGTACAGTATGTAGACTCCTTAGTGCAGTGATGCAGAAAGTGGGGCAAGTTCAAAGGGCAGTTGGAGGGCGTAAGGTCTAGAATAATGCGTAGTAATGGGGGAGCAAATGAAAGCAAAGCAAAGTCAGATTTCTGGGATACTAATGGCCTCATGCTCTGTATTCAGTTATGATGCAATACCAGTACACAGAGAAGGTAAGTATAATATGTTCATTATTTTAATAAAAAAAAAACAAAGCTTTACTATCACTTTGACTTGTAATCAAGCAACTAATAATCAGATTGCACAGATAAAATCTGCAGCACCCAGAAAGCATACACTTTTAAAGGGATTCAGGTGATGTGTTTTTTCATATAAGGAAAAAAATAATTTATGGCAGAGATAGTTAATTGCAGTGAGAGGTAGGCAAATAACAGTATGGATCAGGAGAAGGAGGGACTGATGATGATTAAAGTCGTTCAAACAGGAAATTAAGGTGGGCGTAAGATAGCCGCTGAAGCTTCAAGGGGTTATGTTGTGGACATTCAAGTTTGCAGGGAATTGAGAGTAATCAGTTTCAACACAGGAGAATACTTTCTACAATATGGGAAAAAGGTAAGGCTGGAGTTCAGCTTTAAAACCACTTAGCCTGCCAACCTCTGGCTAAGTCTATATGTGAATATAATGTTCCATACAGCTATTTTCAGCTAATCCCCAATTTGTCATCGCCAGTGCAAGACACTCATATTTATATACTTTCTTCTGACGTCAACTGATCCTCCCCTACATACTTCAATAACATTCATTTGTAGTCTGCGTGTGTTTAAAATCCATAAATCAAAAATGCGTCTAGATGAAGAAATGATAACTTCAGAGAGAGCGAGAGAGAAGATGAATTACAGATGTTGTACTAATTCCCCCAGTATGTACTTTCTGGCCAAGTTATAGTCAGGTACTGTATATAGATGTTTGTTGGAAATTAAACAATGACCTTACATTATATCACTGATAAACCATTAAGAATACACTTTAAAGGGTATGAGAACCCAAGAATAAAAATATAATATATTGTAGCTTAGTGACCCTTTGATTTTAGATTTTGTTAGCAACACAATTTTATTCCTAGGTTGGCAGCACTTGCTTGCCCTACTTTGTCTATTAAGCATTGCTACTCTAGGGCAAGACTACATACTTCCCCCCACTTCTCCAAAACATAGCGAGGAGGTTTTTTGTAGTTCATAGAGAGAGCTGATACCAGTGCAGCACAGGCAGTGAGTACTGGACCAGTTCCTAAGATTTCTGGCAGGATTATCATTTTTTTTTTCAACTTATTGAAAACATATAACAAAACAATTTTAATGGAAAAGTCAACAGACCATAGGGGAGAAAATAAGAGAAATTAATTTTTAGGGTTTCAATACACTTTAAAACTGAGCTCCAGGAATGATCTTAAAGAACTAAAGGCAAAACGTTTTTCACATTTTGGATAGAGTAGAGGAAGGTTATAACCCTATTCTGTTTTTTTGCCATCTGTGTCCCAATTTGGAGATTTCCTTTCACTCCTGTCACACAGCCACAGCATGAAGTAAAAGGAAATCACTGATTGTCACCATGGTCACCAAAACTAGTGCCCCAATTGAAAGATTTCCCCTCAATTCCTTTTCTAGTGACTACCAAAAGTTTGGGAGTTCCTTTTTTATTTCACTTTCGGTAAAAGTGGTAAACATGACAAATAAAGGGGGTAAATTTCCCTAAGGGGACACACATCAATAAAAACCTTACATGTGTTCTAATCCCTCTCCATTCTATTCAACATTTTAAAAAAGGTTTTGCCTTTAGTTATAGTTTAATTGCATATGTACAAAAGTCCAGCTTTGACTAATGTAAGTATACATACCACCTACCTGAAGGACACCGTGGAATTTGAAAATCACTGTAGTGGGTCCTGTGCTGAGCAGCTGCCCTATTGCAAACCGAGGCTCACTCCTGCCACCATTCACATAACTCCTTGTATTTTTTTTTATAGTGAATACAAGGAGTTCTCTATTGCGCTGTTATTCCATACTGCGCTTCAATACTGCGCTGTTATTCCATACTGTGCTTCAATACTGCGCTGTTATTCCATACTGCGCTTCAATACTGCGCTGTTATTCCATACTGCGCTTCAATACTGCTCTGTTATTCCATACTGCGCTTCAATACTGCGCTGTTATTCCATACTGCGCTTCAATACTGCGCTGTTATTCCATACTGCGCTTCAATACTGCGCTGTTATTCCATACTGTGCTTCAATACTGCGCTGTTATTCCATACTGCGCTTCAATACTGCGCTGTTATTCCATACTGCGCTTCAATACTGCGCTGTTATTCCATACTGCGCTTCAATACTGCGCTGTTATTCCATAGTGCGCTTCAATACTGCGCTGTTATTCCATACTGCGCTTCAATACTGCGCTGTTATTCCATACTGCGCTTCAATACTGCGCTGTTATTCCATACTGCGCTTCAATACTGCGCTGTTATTCCATACTGCGCTTCAATACTGCGCTGTTATTCCATACTGCTCTTCAATACTGCGCTGTTATTCCATACTGCGCTTCAATACTGCGCTGTTATTCCATACTGCGCTTCAATACTGCGCTGTTATTCCATCCTGCGCTTCAATACTGCGCTGTTATTCCATACTGCGCTTCAATACTGCGCTGTTATTCCATAGTGCGCTTCAATACTGCGCTGTTATTCCATACTGCGCTTCAATACTGCGCTGTTATTCCATACTGCGCTTCAATACTGCGCTGTTATTCCATACTGCGCTTCAATACTGCGCTGTTATTCCATAGTACGCTTCAATACTGCGCTGTTATTCCATAGTGCGCTTCAATACTGCGCTGTTATTCCATAGTGCGCTTCAATACTGCGCTGTTATTCCATGCTGCGCTTCAATACTGCGCTGTTATTCCATACTGCGCTTCAATACTGCGCTGTTATTCCATACTGCGCTTCAATACTGCGCTGTTATTCCATAGTGCGCTTCAATACTGTGCTGTTATTCCATACTGCGCTTCAATACTGCGCTGTTATTCCATAGTGCGCTTCAATACTGCGCTGTTATTCCATACTGCGCTTCAATACTGCGCTGTTATTCCATACTGTGCTTCAATACTGTGCTGTTATTCCATAGTGCGCTTCAATACTGCGCTGTTATTCCATAGTGCGCTTCAATACTGCGCTGTTATTCCATACTGTGCTTCAATACTGTGCTGTTATTCCATACTGCGCTTCAATACTGCGCTGTTATTCCATAGTGCGCTTCAATACTGCGCTGTTATTCCATACTGTGCTTCAATACTGCGCTGTTATTCCATACTGCGCTGTTATTCCATACTGCACTTCAATACTGCGCTGTTATTCCATACTGCGCTTCAATACTGCGCTGTTATTCCATACTGTGCTTCAATACTGCGCTGTTATTTCATACTGCGCTTCAATACTGCGCTGTTATTCCATACTGCGCTTCAATACTGCGCTGTTATTCCATACTGCGCTTCAATACTGCGCTGTTATTCCATACTGCGCTTCAATACTGCGCTGTTATTCCATACTGCACTTCAATACTGCGCTGTTATTCCATACTGCGCTGTTATTCCATACTGCACTTCAATACTGCGCTGTTATTCCATACTGCACTTCAATACTGCGCTGTTATTCCATACTGCACTTCAATACTGCGCTGTTATTCCATACTGCACTTCAATACTGCGCTGTTATTCCATACTGCACTTCAATACTGCGCTGTTATTCCATACTGCGCTGTTATTCCATACTGCACTTCAATACTGCGCTGTTATTCCATACTGCACTTCAATACTGCGCTGTTATTCCATACTGCGCTGTTATTCCATACTGCACTTCAATACTGCGCTGTTATTCCATACTGCGCTTCAATACTGCGCTGTTATTCCACGCCTTCTCAAGAATTGTTCTGTCTCCTGCTGTCTGCTCTGCTGTTATAACAGTGGCAGAGGATGGGGGAAAAAAAGGGTGGGTGGGGGTGATGTTCAAGGGGACAGAGAACACTACTGTGAAGGTGAAACTGATGTGAAGTGGGGAACTGCGACATGTGGGGGGGGGGTTTGAGACTGAGGACACTGAAGTAAAGGAGTATGATATACAGTAGGAGAGGGCTGAAAATAATTGTGGTTTGGACCACTGTTGGAAGAATATGCTATTGATTGGACCGCCATGACTTTTAATTCAATACCCCTGCTCTACTCTATCAAGAACTGAATACAACAAAACTCTTGACTTTTGATATACTTTAAAACGGAATTAAACCCAAAAGCAAACATTTATTATAGCAACTTGCCAATTGTTAGATGTGATGGCTGCATTAGTTTTCTTTTTTAGACTTTCTTTCCTCTATTTTCATCTGGTAATCTGGTCAGTAAGTCTGTTGGTTTTTCAAAAGTACAGTAAAAGCTCTCTTGCAAATGTATCAGTTACAGGGGTGAGACAAACCATTCAACGCTGGCAGCGGTGCTTACAATGATCTGTTTTATGTATTTATGTAAACCCTTTATCCCAAAAGAGAAAAACTTTATACTATAACTGTTTATAAAGCGTTAATTTGAGTTTGGCTTAAATTTCCCCTCCCCCCAGACCGACAATGTTGCTTTCCAAAAGAGTCCCCTGTGCTCCTTCATCCAGAGTGGGGACACTCTAAAACAGGAGGTGTGCTGCTAGCCAAGATCACCAGGTGAAAACAAGGGGCATATACACCCCAGAAATGCATAGCCACTCCCACATCAGCATCAGCATGTTACTTCACCCATCAAGTCTGGAAATGCCAGCTGCTTCACCACGCTGTTCTGCATTCCACCCTGGTTCACCTATTGCCAACTGGAACCCAGCAGCTTCCTGGCACAACTTTGCACATAGTGGCCCCTTTCCTAGGGAACTTTGCTGATCTTGCTCTGAGCTCCAAGTCCTTTTCCAACTGGGACAGAGGGATGATGGTAACTTACCTGCTGGCTTTCCTGTTCTCTGCAGTGAGTGCATATTTGTTTTTATCACTTGGATCTAATAATAAAGCTGCACTTAGATGGTGGCGCCCTCTCTCTTTAGTTTTGTTTTTTTTATATGATAACAGAGGGGAAAAAGTTTAAAAGAAGAAAACTAATGCAACCACATCTAATGATTGGTAAACTGTAATATATTACATTTTTCGTTTTGGGTTTAATACTGCTTTAATGACTGCATCTGGCAGATTTGCCATCACAGTAGTCAGGTCTATTGCAAATCAGGACATCAAAAGCCAAGCTATTGACTTTTCTTGTGGCTCAGTTTGCCATAGATGAACAGACACACAGTAGATAACAGGAATGGACAACTTGTTGTCAATCTTCCTATGGGCAACTAGACAGACTGCACTAAATGGTGACAAAAGCGTAAATGGAAAACTTCAACAACGTCAAGATGACGTTATTCACCAAACAAGCAGCTGAGTCAGTGACATTTCTCCAGACGTAGTGATGTTTGTAAAACAAGTTCTTTCAACAGATAGGAGTGTTGGACTGTTCTCCAAACTTCAGCCTCTCTGATCCACTATCACATTTGTTTAATTTTACTGTTACAGCAACAATCTCTGTAAATTCATTAGGAGGGTTGGTTTACATTAACATGAGATCACATTGCTTTATTGAAGTCAGTGAAGGAGAGAGTGTCTCGATGTCTGTGTTTTTTTTTTCCCCGTCTGGCAGTGACAGCAACTCACTGACTCTTTTAATTCAATCAGTTTCAGTTCTGGGTGTGGTACATCCTCTACTTATGAGAAACATTGAGATACCTTCAAACTAAAAAAAAAAAAGAGTTTTGATGACTTCATTTGATGAGGATGTCCTCCTAATCCCATCCCTGAAATGAATACAGGACAAAATACTATGGAAATGACTTGTACAAATTACCAACCTTTGAAAGTAACGCAAGTCTTTACGTAAATGTGTCCTGTTATTTTCTGTGCAGTCGTATCACCATCACCATCTTTCAGCCATTATCAAATCATTTTGACAGACTGCAAAGGAAAACAATTGGACCTTGAATAATGATATCATTACCCTCATGACTTTTTTATGCTTCAAGTTTCATCGTAATTTTCTCCATTTTAGAATATTACAAACATCTCTGTGGCAAACAAGCATTTGAGTAGAGACAAAGCAACAAGAGAAACAATATGCTTTTTTACAGTATAACGTTACTACAAGTACAAAAAATGGCCACTGCCCCAGTCTAGCAAGGAGCACATGGAAGGGCGACACATGTCAGACAACAAAAGGGAGAAATTCCCAGCTCAACTTACCAACCGGCGTGCAAACAAACCGAATTAACCTGTCTAACAGTATGCATTAAAAACAGGGGTTTAGTTAGCACACATTTGCAAATACATACATAAGCAACAGAGTCTTGTCACGGCACCCCGATATTCTGTAGTTCCTAACTCTACAAATTTTGAGAGCCCCCATAGTAGAGGCACATGTATTTCATGGATAGACCTAACATTGATATAACACAATGCTTTGCAGTATGGTGGGCCGACCAATCAGAATTCAGTCCCAGTAGTTTAAAGTGTATTGCCACTTTTGCAGCTAAATAGGGATAACCTCTACTTTATAGTGGTTCCATGTTCCCATTCACATTTTACTTGCTTAAAAATCTTATCTAATGTTATCCTTATGTGTGAAGTTAAAGCCTAAGTTTGCTAAGAAACAAAACAAAACTAGTCACAAAGGGACATTACTTACAATGTCATGCCTCAATGCACTGTTTAATTGGGCAACTATGTGGCAAATGAGGTTTAATGTTGATAAATGTAAGGTTATGCACTTGGGGGCTAAGAATATGCATACATCATACATACTGGGGGGGGGGGGGGGGTACAACTGGGGGAATCAATGGTGGAGAAGGATCTGGTAGATCACAAGCTTAATAATGGCATGCAATGCCAAGCTGCGGTATCTAAAGCTAGCAAAATCCTCTCTTGTATTAAAAGAGGTATAGACTCCAGAGAGAGATATCATATTACCCCTGTACAAACCATTAGTAATACCTCATCTGGAATATGCAGTTCAGTTTTGGGCACCAATTCACAAAAAGAACATTGGGGAACTGGAGAAAGTACAGAGAAGGGAAACCGAACTGATAAGAGGCATGGAGGAGCTCAGCTATGAGGAAATATTAGAGGAACTGAATTTATTCTCTCTTGAGAAGAGGAGATTAAGGGGGGATATCATCAACATGTATAAATACATCAGTGGTTCATATAGTGAACTCGGGGTAGAGCTGTTCACCATGAGGTCATCACAGAGGACAAGGGGGCACTCTTTACATCTGGAAGAAAAGAAATGTAATCTCCAAACACGGAAAGGTTTCTTCACAGTGAGAGCTGTGAAAATGTGGAATAGACTCCCTCAAGAGTTGGTTCTGGCCAGCTCAGTGGATTGCTTCAAAAAAGGCCTGGATTCTTTCTTAGATACACAGAATATAACTGGATACTAACATTTATAGGTAAAGTTGATCCAGGGAATATCCGATTGCCTCTCGAGGGATCAAGAAGGAATTTTTTTCCTAGCATGAGCAAATTGGATCGTGCTTTGCTGGGTTTTTTTTTGCCTTCCTCTGGATCAACTGTGGGTGTAGGATTATAACATTTTTTTTTTCTATGGTTGAACTGGATGGACTTTTGTCTTTTTTCAGCCAGACTAACTATGTAACTATGTATGTAACATGCCCATCTTTCAGGCCAACTTCTCCATTCAGAAAAGCCATACTACAGCTTCTTTGAATGAAACAGGATATATGAATGATGAGCAGATGATTGAAAGGTCCATCCCTTCCATACATAGATCACATTTAATTCACAGAAGCGGTTGTACAGCTTCTATAATTTGTAGGGTGGGGAGAAAGGACAGCATAGATAGGCCCCCTTGATGAGTGCCCATCACAGCCCAGTCGGCTTGGTTAACCCTCATTGCAATGGAATATTTCAGTGGCAGGGTTAGGGCTGGGAATCAGAGGTGAGCGATTTCTACTAAAGGAGGAGACAGCAGCACAATGGACACATGGCATCAATTGTGATGTCCCTTGTGCTGATTTTTTTTTGTAAACTTAGGCTTTAAGGAAGGAATGGAAAGATATGTTTACCATAATTAACACTGTCTGTACTGTGCTGGCAGATCTCATTAACAGTTGTGGACTAGATGTGCGCACAGTCTGTCCTAAAATGCCTACAGCTGATGTGTCTTACGTTTATCTAATTACTGCATGCAGCAAATACTGTTTGCCTAATTTTATTATGTCCATACAGTGCCTTGAAAAAGTATTCATACCCCTTGAAATTTTCCACATTTTGTCATGTTACAACCAAGAACGTAAATGTATTTTATTGGGATTTTATGTGATAGACCAATGCAAAGTGGCACAGAATTGTGAATTGGAAGGAAAATGGTAAATGGCTTTAAAATTTGTTTTACAAATAAATATCTGAAAAGCATTTATATTCAGCCCCCCACCGAGTCAATACTTTGTAGATCCACCTTTCACTGCAATTACAGCTGTAAGTCTTTTTGGGGATGTCTCTACCAGCTTTGCACATCTAGAGAGTGACATTTTTGCCCGTTCTTCTTTGGAAAATAGCTCAAGCTCTGTCAGATTGGATGGAGAGCGTCTGTGAACAGCAATTTTCAAGCCTTGCCACAGATTCTCAATTGGATATAGGTCTGGACTTTGACTGGGCCATACTAACACATGAATATGCTTTGATCTAAACCATTCCATTGTAGCTCTGGCTGTATGTTTAGGGTTGTTGTCCTGCTGGAACCGCCCCGTCATAAGTCTTTTGCAGACTCTAACAAGTTTTCTTCTAAGATTGCCCTGTATTTGGTTCCATCCATCTTCCCACCAACTCTGACCAGCTTCCCTATCCCTGCTGATAAAAAGCATTCTCACAACATGATGCAGCCACTACCATGTTTCATGGTGGGGATGGTGTGTTCAAGGTGATGTACAGTGTTAGTTTTCTGCCACACATAGTATTTTGCTTTTAGGCCAAAAAGTTAAATTTTGGTCTCATCTGACCAGAGCACCTTCTTCCACATGTTTGCTGTATCCCCCACATGGCTTCTCGCAAACTGCAAATGGGACTTCTTATGGCTTTCCTTCAACTTCTTCTTGCCACTCTTCCATAAAGGTCAGATTTGTGGAATGCACGACTAATAGTTGTCCTGTGGACAGATTCTCCCACCTGAGCTGTGGATCTCTGCAGCTCCTCCAGAGTTACCATGGGCCTCTTGGCTGCTTCTCTGATTAATGCTCTCCTTGCCCGACCAGTCAGTTTAGGTGAATGACCATGTCTTGGTAGGTTTGCAGTTGTGCCATACTCTTTCCATTTTCAGATGATGGATTGAACAGTGCTCTGTGAGATGTTCAAAGCTTGGGATATTTTTCATAACCTAACTCTGCTTTAAACTTCTCCACAACTTTATCCCTGACCTGCCTGGTCTTTTCCTTGGCCTT